>NC_059113.1:21210640-21510640 GCF_020740685.1 Jaculus jaculus
CAAGTCAGTGAGAAGGGCAAGGGCACAAAGGTTGCTGCCCTGAGCAAGGTTCCCCCACTGCCGCCGCCCTTGGTGAGTGACCAGGGCTGGGGAGGGAGCAGGGGCAAGAGCTTGGGGTGCCTGGGAGGACTCCCTGGACTAGCCCCCTCTGAGCTCACTTTGTTGGTGTGTGAGTGTGTGGGTGTGTGGGTGTCCATGTACCCTGGCGCATGTTGGAGGTCAGAGGATGACCTGATGCTGTTGCTTCTCACCTTGAACCTTGTTGGAGACAAAGTCTCTCTTCTTTTGCTCCAGGTGAATGCCAGGCTAGCTGGCCCGTGAGCTTGTGACTAGACTTCCCGTTGCCATAGGTGCATCAGTGTGCTACTTGCATCTGGTTTTACATGAGTTCTGGGGGATCTGACCTCAGGTTTACATAATAAGCACTTGTAACTGCTGCGCCATGTCCCCAGCTCTCTCTGTGTGTACGTGTGTGTGTGTGTGTGTGCGCGCGTGCTGATGTAGCACCCTCTATGTGCAGACACCAGAGGAGAACGTTGGGTGCCCCACCCCCCGGCATTGCTCATGCACCTATTTATCCTTGAGACAGAGTCTTACTGATTCTGGAACTTGCCATTTTTCATGAGCCCCAACAGTTCTCCAGGGTCCATTTCCCATAGGACTGGGGTTCCAGAAGTGTGTGGCTATGCCCAGATGGGCATGTGGGTGCTGCGGAAATGGGACTCTGGTGGTCTCAAGCCCCCCTCAGGCCCTCATGCTCGCCTGGGAAGCACACTTGACCACTGAAACATCTCTCCAGTTCCTCCGCCTGATTTCTGAGACAGGGTCCCTCACTACACATGGCGCATACTTGACTCAGAGACGATCCAGCCAGCAAGCTCCAGGACCCCTCCTGTTTCCACTGCCCCAGTGCTGGCATTACAGGTGTATGCCACCACACCCAAATTTTGACCTGGGTTCTAGGAATTGAACTCAGGTCCTTATGCTTGTCAAGCATGTGACTGACTGAGCCATCTCCCCAGCGGTGGGCTCATGTTTTCAGATAACTGTTAATGCCATCTGCTTGCCTGGCCACTATGCCTCTTTTGGTTTGGGGCAGTTGGAGTCATACTTGGACCCACGTCTTGCTCTTGTCTGCCATCACAGACATTTCTAAGTGCTCATGACTTCATTCTAACAGGAAAGTGATAGGGGTAGGTATTGGTGACCCCATTTCATAGATGAACTTGGACCTCTCATCTACATGTATCCCAGTTTTACACAAGACTCCACATACAATGGGAAGGTTGTTCAGCGAATGAATAACTCTATTGGTAAACTCAAACTCAGACAGATTGATTTGCCCAAAGTTATATGCTAGTAAGTAGTAGTCTAGAATTTTTTATTTAAAAATCTGTATAATACATACTAATTGTGAAAAATGTTAAATTCTTGCCCTTTCACTTGCCAGAAATACTTGGAGTCAGCTCTCCTGAGCAATTTCCATAGAACGCTTTCTCTGTGCAATCTTTGTATTACATGTTCATCTTATTATATTTCTTTTTTTTTTTTTTTTTTTTTGAGTTTTAGAGGTAGGGTCTTGCTCTAGCCCAGACTAACCTGGAATTCACTATGTAGTCTCAGTGTGACCTTGAACTCATGGCAATCCTCCTACCTCTGCCTCCTGAGTTCTGGGGTTAAAGGTGTGTTCACCACGCCTGCCGTATGATTTTTATTTATTTTATTTGTGTGTGTGTGTGTGTATGGATGGTCTCTTACTACTACAAACACACAGTAGACGTATGTACCACTTTTTGCATCTGGCTTTATGTGGGTACTGGGGAGCTGAACCCAGGCCAGCAGGTTTTGCAAGCAAAGCCTCTCAAAGCCTTTCAGCCTCTGAGCCATCATCTCCCAACCCTGTGTTCATACTTTTAATGCAACTGTATTGTACATATAATCTTGCAAAACTCTACCTCAAAACTGTGTCCAGCAAGTGTGAAATAAAACCCAATACTTGTGACACAGATGTCAGATTGAGAGGCCACCATAAAATGAGAACAACAGAAGCAGCCCCACCCCCCCTTTAGAACCAGAAAGTGACCAGTGCTCTGGGATCTCCTGAACTCTCCAGTCTGCCCACCTTATCCCGGACTCCCACATCCTAAACCTATTTATCATTAGGTTCGCTTTTTTTGTGGGCATGTATGTGTACATGTGTGCGTGGGCATGGGTGCCCTGTCATGTGGGCAGACAACCTAAGGTGTCATTCTTCAAGTATTGCCCACCTTTTATTTTTAAGACAGGATCTCTTTGGCTCCGCAAATCCACCTGCCCGTCTCCACCTCCTCAGTACTAGGATTATGAGCATCATCAACTATGGTCAGCTGTTTTCACACTTCCACATTTCACTTTGCCAACTGAGCCATGTCTCCAATTCTAGTTTGCTTTTTTAAAAAAAAAAATGACCGCATCTGTATGTATCCCTAAATAATATACAGTTTCATATTTTACATTGTAAATTTGATTTTTTTAATTATTTTTATTTATTCATTTGAAAGTGACAGAGAGAGAAAGAGGCAGATAGTGAGAGAGAATGGGCGTGCCAGGGCCGCCAGCCACTGCAAACGAACTCCAGATGCGTGCACCCCTTGTGCATCTGGCTAACGTGGGTCCTGGGGAATCAAGCCTCGAACCGGGATCCTTACACTTCACAGGCAAGCGCTTAACCACAAAGCCATCTCTCCAACCCAAATTTGATTTTTTTGAGGTAATGTCTCACAGTAGCCCAGGCTGATTGGAGCTCATTCTGTAGCTCCAGGCTGGTCTTGAACTCATGGTGATTCTCCTACCTCAGCCTCCCGGGTGCTGGGATTTAAAGAGTGTGCCACTACGCCTGGCCTCTACACTGTAAATTTGAAATCAACAGAATCAAATGACCTCAGACTTGGCTCTGAGCCCATCATTGTGTCCGTGAGATTTAGCCACATGGGTGCATTGCAGCTAGAGCTCACCAAGTGCGCTATTTGGCCGTGGGTCATAAGGGCTGTTTCCATGTTGAAAATGTTTTGTGAATGACAGTTCTTACTGTTGCTAGGCATGTCTTTTTCAAGTGTCTGGAGCGCATACACCCAAATTTATCCACAGAGTAGATGCCTATAACTATTTGTTGAGTTTTAGAGTTGTGTGATTTTTTTTAAACATTTTTCTTTTTGAACAAATACACCAGCCAAAGAAGGATGTCAGGCATCCTCCTCTATTTCTCCTTCACCTAATTTCCTTGAGAAACAATCACTCACTGAACCTAGAGCTCTCTGAGTTTTGGCTAGGCTGACTGGCCAATGAGCAGTTAATCTCATATCTCTCCCCTCCCTAGTGCTAGGGTTATAGGCTCATGCACGCCTGGCTTTTTTTGGCTTTTTGAGGTAGGGTCTCACTCTGGTCCAGGCTGACCTGGAATTCACTCTGTAGTCTCAGGCTGGCCTTGAACTCACAGTGATCCTCCTGTCTCTGCCTCCCGAGTGCTGGGATGAAAGGCGTGCGCCACCATACCCGGCCATAGCTTTTTTAAAAATGTGGATTCTAAGCCGGGCGTGGTGGCGCACGCCTTTCATCCCAGCACTCGGGAGGCAGAGACAGGAGGATCACCGTGAGTTCAAGGCCAGCCTGAGACTACAGAGTGAATTCCAGGTCAGCCTGGACCAGAGTGAGACCCTACCTCAAAAAAAAAAAAACCAAAAAAATAAAAAATAAAAATAAAAAAACCAAAAAAATACAAAATAATAAAAAAATAAAAATGTGGATTCTAGGTATTTTAACTCAAATCCTTATGCTTGCATAGCAAGTGCTCTTACCCACTGAGCATCTCCCCAACCCTTAAATATTTTTAAAAATGTTTATATTTATTTGAGCGAGAGAGAGACACAGGCAGAGAGGGTGTGAGTAGGAACATACCAGGGCCTCCTGCCACTGCAAATGAACCCCAGACATTTTGTGTATCTAGATTTACATGGGTACTGGGGAACTGAACCCAGGCCATCCGGCTTTGCAGGCAAGTGCCTTTAACATCTGAGTCTCCAGCCCCAAATATGTTTTGTTAGCCTTCTCCAGTTTCACCTTTTAACGGTAGAGCCAGAATTTTAACCCACATGCAGGACTAGCTCCCCCTTGAATTGGATGGTCTTGGCAGCATTGGTACTTTGGAGAGTTGCCACCGTGTGCTGGGAAGCTGCCTGGGCAACCTCCAGAGGTGACCACCCTCCTTCCTCAGAGTGGGTCCCCACGGGTAATCTAGCCAACATGCTCTCCGCTGTCTCCCTGCCCGATCACACCCTCAACTCCAGGGTGCTGAACTAACTCAGGATGTATTTCTGCCCAAGGTCCTGTTTAACCACCTTGACCCTCCACCTCCTGACCAGCACCCACACCAAGGTAAGAAGAATGGGGCCCAAGGAGCATTTTCTGGGGACTGGCTTTGTGTTAGAACCAGAACAGTTGAGATGGGCCCTCCAGGCTGGAGAGAGGAGAGAGGGAGGGGAAGCCCAGCACTGGCTGTCCTGTTCTTTGGGGCTCATCCTCCCTGGGGGAGATCTCTCCAGGAAGCAAACCTGAGCCTATGGAACTAAAAAAGAAAGGCTTGGAAAACTGTAAAGGAAAACAAAGGAAAAGAGGTAATAAGGGATACAGACGGTATCTCCAAACCCCTGCTTGTGGTCTGTAGCCCCCAGTCTCAGGGTCTGCAGAGCACCGTCCTTTTGCCCTCCTTCCCAGCCGCCTCTAAGCATCCGTAGGTCCTCCCTCATCCCCACAACACCACTCCCCTCTCTGGTGGGCAGGATCTTGGAGATGACATAATGAATGAGCACAGTCCTAGGCTAGTGGCTCAGATTTCAGGGGGGTTCCCAGGATTGGACCTTGTGTGTGTCTGGCTTCCCTGACATCCCCATCACCCACCAGCCAGGCCAGTGGGACCGCATGCATTTGCTCACTTGAATAGTTCAAGGACTGTGCATCGGGGTCCCTGAGCTGGGGCAGGTGTCATAGTGGATAACACCTCTCCTCCCTTGAGAGAGTTCAGCCTGTCACCTGTGCGAGAAAAGTGCTGAACTGGTCAGTGCTGTCACCTGATATCCCTTTTCCTCCCAGGGACACATCCTCCCCATCCGCTGGGCTATCCTTCACTTCCTACTTGGAGGGGGTCGCATCTCCAGAACAGCTCTGCAGGGGACCCATGCCAACCTCTCCCACCCAGGTCACATCACTCATCAGTGACCATGATAAGCCACCTCCTCAGGGAGGCTACGGATGTCAGCACCAACACCATAGAGAAGGCTCGCGTGGCCACACTGGCTGGGGCCTTGGAGGACAGGCAGAGGGGTTGATCTGTTGCTTCTGGAGTCAAGGTGAAATTCAAGATCAGTCAACACTGGCTTCCAGACTTTGGTTTGCAACCCTTGAGGGCCAGAAATGACTGTCTCCATGTGGCTGCCCTCTTTGTAAGGCCTTGAGGCTTCTTAGTGGAGCTCATAAGGAAAGACTGGCAGGGTTCTCAGGGCTAGCACATCCCTGGCACAGACATGTGTCCATAGGCCAGTGTGCCTAGGGATAATTTTCTCTTCACTGTCAGGAAAGAGTATCCTCGTGTGCTTTCCAGTCATTAATTCTCTTAGGAACTGGAAGATGGTTTGCATCCCACAGTCTCCCATCCTCCCACCACTGTCCTGGGCCCCAGGAGTGGCCACCTTTTCTCTGTTCTTCCAGAGGAGCGTTTTGTGGTGGCCCTATTTGACTATGCCGCTGTGAATGATGGGGACCTACAAATGCTGAAAGGGGAGAAGCTGCAGGTCTTGAAGGTGTAAGTTCTAGGATGCAGCCCTTGTCAACACAGGATTCTCTCCCCAGAGTCTGTCTTCCTTGCCCGCTCACCACACCCTCATGGCTGCTTGGCGAGTGCCTTCTCCAATGTTCTGTTCCCACTGGCTACCCAGAATTTTCTTTATTTCTTAAAATTATTTTTTATGAGAGAAAAAGCAAGAGAAAGAACTGGTGCATTAAGACCTCTAGCCATTGCAATCGAACTACAGACAGATAGCCACCTCGTGTGCTTGGATCACCTTGGGTGTCTGGCTTACATGGGTTCTGGTGTGTTGAACCTGGGTCCTTAGGCTTTGCAGGCAAGTGCCTTAACCGCTAATCCATCTGTCCAGCACCGCCCCACCCCCAAGAATTTTCTTATACTTGATCTAGTTGTCTTTCCCCCAGGTCTTTCTGGAAAGGTGATTTCCTTCCATAGCCTTCATTTCTGCTTTAAACTCTAACAAGCTGTCACCTGGGAATTCAGCTTCAACTTACTTCCGGTTCCTTCTCAGAGCTCTCTCCAACATCTGCTTTTGCTCAACCCACTGGGCTTGCCCTGTGGAGACTCAAGAGCTTAAGCTTTGGTTCCTGAAGTTCTGTAAGGACCTTGAGCCAAGTCCGTGAGAGTCCTGACTTTTGCCCTTACATGGGCTGCCGGTGCCTTCCTCGTCAGCACCTCTCCTGGGCTTGTTTCCTTGGCTAGCCCTAACTCGCTCCCAAAAACCTGGGCAGGTCCCGGTCATCAAGAGAAGCCTCTGGCTAGAAGGCATGGCCCTTGGGCTGGTCAGGCTGTTTGAAGAAATCCCTCCTCTGCTTACTCTCTGGAATGGAGACTCCTTCTGCCCATCAAAGAAAAGGTGCTGAGCCACCCATGCTAAGCGTCCACCTCTGCTGTCCTTTGCACCTCCCCAGGGGATGAGATCTCTTGTGAGGGGCTGTGATTGGCGCAGGGAGGGATGTCTGAGCCTCTGTCACACTTCAGCCTCCTCTCTCGCCCACAGAACTGGAGACTGGTGGTTGGGCCAAGTCACTCGTCACGGGGAGAGAAGGCTATGTGCCCAGCAAATGTGTGGCCCCAGTACAGACCCTGGAAGTGCAAAAGTAGGTGGACAGGCAGAACCTTGTCAAGCCGACAGTGCAGCGACTGCTTCAGCCATGTAGGCTGGTGGGGAGCGCAGGGCTGGGAAGTGGGATAACGGTGGCTTTAGGCACCAGGGACTTGGAAGTGCTGGAAGGGCCACGAGTTTGGTCTGGACCACATCTAGCTGACCGCGATGTTGAGGGGAGTACCTCTTCCCCTCTATAGGAAGAGTAGTCCCTTTCCTGGCTTTCCTCGATGGAACTATCTCCATGGTCTGGTCACTTCCATACTTCACAGCAAAGCACTGTCCCCACTTCCTCTGGGGACAGGCCTCAGCATCCACACGACAAGCTTCCGCCCATCAGGAAGGTATGCCTGGGCCACGACTCACTCCTGCTCCCTCACCCATCAGGTTCAGGGACCTGAGCATGCCGTACCCAGCTGACTCTGCCCCTGGGTTGGGGACAGTGCCACCGTGCCTAACACTCGGCCCCTCCCCTTCCTTTTCTGGGCTCTTGGACCCCAGGTCTTGCCCTAGAACGGTTCATATCTGTTGCTTCTCTTGTTGTTGTTACAAACTGCCAGATAGAAATAACTTGAGGGTGGCTTTATCTGGGCTCAGTGTTCGAGGGCGCGTAGTCTGTGAAAGGCGTGAAAGACGCGGTGGAGTTCGTGGCAGCGGGAATGTGCAGCTGCGACTCCTCACATTTCTATGCGCCAGGATGCAGAAAGCCCAGGCGAGGACGCTGAGTGGACCTTTGACCTCCAAACCCACCCCTGTGGCCTCCAACTGGGCTCCATGCCCCCCAAATCCCACAACCTCCCAAAACAGTGCCGCTGGCTGAGGACCAGTGTTCAAGCACATGAGCTTGTGGGGAGCATTTTCATCCAAACCAAAACAAGTGCAGAAAGAGCCCCACACTAGAGGGGAGCCTGACGGGGACCCAGGCGCAGAGAACTGGTAGTCTGTCTCTCGCTCAGTTGGTAAGGAGGTGGGTGAGTTCATGATGGGAGCCAGTGTGTTGGAAAGGGCAGTAGATCAAGCGTATTTCTGTAGAGTGAACAGACATCTTCCAACCCAGTGTTCTCATTTCACTAAAGTCTAGGAGCTGAGGGGAAATGGGACAGGAGGGTGTCACAGGGACCAAGAAGCATGGAAGGGAATGAGTTGTGAGGAACAGGCATGGGTGGATGAAGGATGGATCGAGCATTCCAGCTCTGAGGCTCCCTTGGCTTGGCCCTTTTCCAGGTGGTTCTTCAGGTCAATCAGCCGGAAAGACGCTGAGAGGCAGCTGTTGGCTCCAGTGAACAAGGCCGGCTCCTTCCTCATCCGAGAAAGTGAGACAATTAAAGGTGAGCAGGGTGACTAACTGTTCCACCTGCCCTGTGAAGTCCCCAGAGGCCTCCGTGTGAACTGTGAGGGCCACCAGGCAGCTTCGGCTCCGTCTCCATTGGGACCAAGTGGCTGTCTGGCAGCCGACTTTAGCTGTCCATGCCAGCAGCTCGTCTGATGCCAAGGCTGGACATCAGTGGAGCTTGAGTGGCCCGGCAGTGGGGCGCTCATCAGTTTCTCTCCCTTTAGCATCTGCCGTCCCAGCCCTTCAAGGCAGCGTAGTCAAACAGGGCCTTCACAGAGCACTCCTTGGGAAGGCACAGGAAAAGATGGCGGCTGCTGGGGTCCATGCCAGGGGAGGGGTACTGGGAACAGTGGGTTATGAGCCCTAAGAGATTCATGGCAGGGAAGCCTGTGGCTCTGCAGGGCATGAGGGCCTGGTGACTACTCCTCTATGTCCCTAGAGCCTCCGCCACTGAGTGTGACCCAGAGCAGCAAGGGCTGGGCCAGGACAGCTGCCCACAGCACTCTGAGACCCTTGGATGATCACGTGGCCTCATTGCCTCTCAAGGGGCCAGGAAGGGCTGGAGAGGAGGAGAGAGCGCATTGGGAATCCAGGGGCAGGAGCCTCTGTGCATAGCTTTCCAAAATGCACCAACAGGTGCATTCAATTTTATTACTGCATACAGATATATTTTATACATATATGCATATATCAGGATGTCACTGTCCCAACTTCATGACAGAGTGCCTCCATCTAAGAAAGTACTGGGAAGTCGCCGGGGAGGACCAGCATTCTATGGTTGTTCTCATAAAACACTTCAGACAAGCGGAAATAGGGGAACTGACTAACGGAAACCTCACTGCCATCAGCTAGTTCACCATTGTCAGCAGGGCCCGTCTCGTTCCTTGACATCCCCTATTCCACTCCTGTTCCTTCGAAGAAAATATCAGACGTGGCTTCATTTCACTTTGGAAATGCCTGCTGCTAAGGTACCCTGTGCAGAAGAAGACACCCCCACACCTGATGTGAAGGAAGATGGGTTTCAAAGCTGTCTGGACATCTCTTTCTAGTCTACCTTGGGGAGTTGGTGGGGAAAGCACATCTCTAGCATCTAACCTGGGGCTGAGATTAGGGAACAGGAGTTATGGCAACTGCAAAATGTTCTAGCCAGGAGCACAGCCCCTTGGCATCTTTGTGCCAGTAGGTGGGGGGAGGAAGGTGAGATGGAAGAGAAGGAGTTTGAGATGGGTACTGATCATGATGGAGAGGGAAAAGCCTGAAGTCTCAAAGAACTGCTGAACACGTCAAACGCATCAAAAACACATCAAAGAACATCAAAAACACAGAGAAAGCGGTATCTGGGCCTGACCCCTGGTGGGAGATGACGGGACTGCTCCTTGTCATTGTCCACGGAGATGGTGGGGAGACCCCCGAAGCCTGCTGCTAACTCTGGATGACCCTCAGCTCAGTCTCCTCACCTCACAAAGAGTTTGGGGGCTAAGAGGGCATTCATGGTATCTCAAAAAGAGCTCGCGAGAGACATTTTCTAAAAACATCAAGTTCAGGGGCTGGGGAGATGGCTCGGTGGGTAAATACTTGCTTCACAGGCATGAGGACCAGAGTTCAGATCCTCCGCAGCCACACAAGGGGCAGATGGCAGTGGCAGCCAGCCAGCAGTCCCAGCACTCGGGGGTCGAGATGGGGAATCCCCTGGGCCCGTCTGGCTAGCTAGTCAGCCGTTCAAGTGAGAGATTGCATCATTGACTGAAATGGAGAATGATGGAGGAAGGCATCTGATAGCGATCTGCTCTCTGCACACATGTGTACGCACATCCACATTTGTTCACACATATGCAACACACACACACACACACACATACAATCCCATCAATATCAAGGAGAGAAGCTGCCCAGCTGAAAATTCTCAGCCCCTATACCTGGAGCCACTTGTCTGCAGGAAAACATTACCTCAGATAACAAAGCAATGCGGGTACTGGCAGACCCTCTGGGGAATAAGTTGCTATGCTCCTGCATAGACATGGAACTGGGGGCCTTGAAGAGTTGTTTCCTTGGTGAAGTCAGGAGCTCTTAAGACCAAAGAGTAAATAAAGCTGCCCTGGCTGCCTTCCATCTCTCAGTATACCTGGACCCCAATAGGGGACTGGTGAGAAATAGCCCTGCCTACTCCAGAGTTCGTAAGTTTCTGGTAGGTTGGGGGAGGGGGAGAACATTTGCAATGGCTAAGACAGTCAAATAGAGCCAAGAGCAAGGCTTATGGGAAGGCAGAGCTGAGACAAAGAGAAAAGCAATTGATGCTGGAAGGGGAACAGAGAAGGAAGTACAGAATTTGGGAAACTTGATTTCAGAGCACGGGAGCCCCTTACCCTAATGCTATGTTTTTCAGTTCTGAGCTTCATCTCGGCTGTGTCTGTTAATCCTCCAGGTGCCTTTGCCCTGTCTGTGAAGGATGTCACCCCCCAGGGGGAGATGGTCAAGCACTATAAGATCCATTCCCTGGACGAAGGGGGCTATTACATCTCCCCCAGGATCACCTTCCCTTCCCTCCACACCCTGGTGCAGCATTATACAAGTAAGAGGGGCATTGGCAGGAAGTGGGATGTGTGCCAGAGGCACGTGGGATCTATATTGTGTGACTCCCAAACCATATGAATCACCTGGAGGGGGGAGGGCCCAAAGCCAGACCTAAGGAGTTGGTATGGCATAATGACTCAAGGTCAGTGGCCCAGTGCCCTTTACTGCCTCTGTATGGAAAGCTCAGCAAGAGGAGTTCATTGACAGCATGCCTTAGTGTGTGCGTGCATTCATGTGTGTGTGTGTGTGTGTGTGTGTGTGTGTGTCCGTGTGACAGGAGGCAAGGGGACACAGTTGCTCGGGGGGGGGGGCATGTTTCCCAAGGGAAGTGTGACTGCTTAGGGTATCCTCTAGTCTCTCTTTTGTTTCCTGATGCAGAGAAAGGGGATGGCTTGTGCCAGAGGCTGACTTGGCCCTGCATGAGCCTCACCCTGCAGAAGCCATGGGCCCAGGATGAATGGGAAATCCCCTGGCAGTCTCTCAAGTTGGTCCGGAAGCTCGGGTCGGGGCAGTTGGGTGAAGTCTGGATGGGTGAGTGGTGTGGTCCCAGGATTCCCTCTCCCTGTCCTGCATCTTGAGCCCGAAGTGAGCATGGAAGGCAGGCAGAGTACTGTGGGCAGTGCCTCTACCTCCCCAGGAAACCTCATGGGGGACAGAAGCTGATGCGCTGTGTGTCCCTGTGTTCGAGATGCGCTACGGTGGCACATGCTGTAGTGGCATGTCCACAGTTATAACCCATGACAGTGGAGGGGAACCGAATCCAGCTCTCCCAAACCTTAAGTGGGACCCTCGAGTGCTGACTTGTGTGTGTACTTGACCATTCTGCCAGTTCTTCCTCACTGTAGCTCGCCAGATGGGAGCTCACGGTTAGGCATGAGGGCCAGGTTGCTCCACGGTCTCACCGTAGACAGAGGCCACAGTTTGCTGGTGTGTGACTGTGGACAAGTCACTCAACCTCCCTCACCCCACCCTGGCTGCTTACCCAAGCTCTATCAGAGCATCAGATAGTACCCTTGGTTTTAACCCTGCTCTGGTCTGTGTCCTTGGGTCATGTCCATGGCCTCAGGGTCAGATCCTGATGCCTCCTGGAATCTCATCCTCAGAGCTGATGCCCAGGGCACAGCTTCCCTGGGAAGGGCAAGTCTGGTGATTCCCTGATCCTCTTCGGTATGTGCCATCCCTTCCTTCAGACAGAGACTCTTGCCACCTCCCTGAGGTCCCAGCATGCAGATGGTGGAGGAGATGCTGAGACAGGCTTGTAACTTACAGGTCCATCGCCTTCTGAAAGTGCACATTCCCACTTGTGCCCGGCTCCCTCACGGCATAGGACTAGCAGCTGAAAGGTCACGTCCACTGTCACGACGGCACCATCACGAAGCCTCTGAATGGCATCTTACTCTCTTTCCCGGCTCAGGTTATTACAGAAACAACATGAAAGTGGCCATCAAGACCTTGAAGGAGGGAACGATGTCCTCGGAAGCCTTCCTGTGTGAAAGCATTGCAGCACGATGAAGCGTTGCAGCATGAGAGGCTGGTCCGTCTCTACGCCGTGGTCACCAGGGAGCCCAGCTACATCGTCACGGAGTACATGGCCAGAGGTGGGGCCCTCCTGCTGCTGGTCCAGGCTTAGAGGGTGGGGTTTTGCCTGTTATCACTGCCATGCCTCTGTGAGCTGTGCTGGTTTGGGGGGGTAGGAAGGGACAGAGGCTGAGACAGAGGGTTGAGCTCTCCTTTTTTAAAAAAAATTTTTTTATTAACTTTTCTTTATTTGAGAGCGACAGACAGAGAGAGAAAGAGGAAAATAGAGAGGGAGAGAGAGAATGGGCACGCCAGGGCCTCCAGCCACTGCAAATGAACTCCAGACGCGTGCGCCCCCTTGTGCATCTGGCTAATGTGGGTCCTGGGGAACTAAGCCTTGAACCGGGGTCCTTAGGCTCCACAGGCAAGCGCTTAACAGCTAAGCCATCTCTCCAGCCCCGGGCTGAGCTCTTCTTACTGAGCTGTGTTCTTGGCTATGGAGCAGCACAGCCAGCCCTCTCCCTCCTCCAGAGCATGACTTTTGCTTTTGGAGCACATGTCTTCTACTTCTGGTCAGCTCGTCCTTTCTGGAACAAATACATTTTCTGCTTCCAGAACAAACCCCACTGAGAGGGACAGAGCCTTGCCAGGGAAAGAGCCACAGGTTGGGCATCTGACGATGGTTCTAATTCCAGTTCTACCATTCCCAGACATAAGAACTTTTGCAAGCTCTGAATATGTCACGGCATAGATGACAAGAGAGAAGGACTCTCTGGACGTCACTGTGGATTCCCAAAGGCAGCTGGCCTTGGATCAGGCCTCAGCCTTTGACTTTTTTGAGAACTTCACCCTTTCTATTGGCCCTGACATCACATTCCTATAGGGCATTAATATTACCATCTTCGTAGGGTGTGGTGGTGCATGACTTTAATTCCAGCACTTGGGAGGCCATGAGTTCAAGGCTATTCTGACACTACATAGTGAATTCCAGGTCAGCCTGGGCAAGAGTGAGACCTACCTTGAAAAATAAAATTACCGTATTAATTGTAGAAAGTAGCACCAAGCAGCCAGCATCACAGACAGTGCTGGGCACATTGCTTGCCATGTGCCTCCGAGCTACATCTAGGTGAGCGCCCACCCAGCTCCATGGAGGACCTGATTTGTCACCTATACCAGTTCTCTCTGGCCTGGGGTTCCCTTATTAATGCTTGGTCCCTGGGCAGCAGAGTCTGTCTGTCAGGGAAGATGGTGGGAGCGAGACAGACCTATGGGAACGTGAGGTTGGCCAAATTTACCCCCAACTTCAGGGTCAGAACCAGGTTCTGCTCTAACCCCTCAGACAAACCACCGGAGCTGACTGCGCCCGATCTTTTGGAATTTGAGAGCTGGTGTTTCTTTTTTTTTTTTTTCCTTTTTATTTATTTATTTATTTTGTTAACAACTTCCATGATTATAAACAATATCTCATGATAATGCTCTCCCTCCCTCCATTTTCCCCTTTAAAACTCCATTCTCTACCATATCCCCTCCTCCTCTCAATCAGTCTCTCTTTTATTTTGATGTCATGATCTTTTCCTCCTCTTATGATGATCTTGTGTAGGTAGAGTCAGGCACTGTGAGATCATGAGTATCCAGGCCATTTTGTGTCTGGAGGAGCACATTGTAAGGAGTCCTACCCTTCCTTTGGCTTTTATGTTCTTTCCGCCACCTCTTCTGCAATGTACCCTGAGCCTTGGAAGGTGTGATAGAGATATTGCAGTTCTGAGCACTCCTCTGTCACTTCTTCCCAGCACCATGATGGCTTCTGAGTCATCCCAAGGTCACTGCCATCTGAAAAGAGAAGATTCTTTACCAAATGTAAGAGTAGCATTAGTATATAGGTATGAACATTAAGAGAAGTTCTTATTGGGCAGTTTGATGAGCATAGTATATATACTTAGCCAGACAGCAGCAGATGTTACAACTTTAGGGCTCGTGACTACCCCTGTTGTAGGTTTTCAGTATCAGGGATGTATTCCCTCCCATGGAGCAGGCCTCCAGTCCAGTTAGGGGGCAGTTGGTTTCCACATGACAGACATGCCACTATTGCACCCGTTGGCTCATTTGGCCTGGCTGGCAAAATATAAGGCTAGCAGTGTCTACTGTTGAGTATCTTCACTGGTGATTTCTCTCTCCCCCATTGAACTGCATGCAGAATGGCTTCTTCCAGTTTTTGGTCAGCTGGTCTACATGGAGGTGGTTATCAGCTCAGTTCCAGCAGGAATTTTCAGTGGCCTTGCAGAGAGCTGGTGTTTCTGTCAAGTGTTATACACTCAACAGCTGTAGGCAGACCCTTCTAGGTGTGCCATGAAATGTGAGATGTGTCTATTTTGCTCCAGGGGGCCGGACCAGCATTACCAGGGTCTGGTGACTTAGCAGAGGTATACAGTGTGGTCTCTTTTTTTTCCTTAGGTTGCTTGCTAGATTTTTGAAGACAGATGAAGGTAGCAGATTATCTCTGTCAAGACTGATTGACATGTCGGCTCAGGTTAGTGACCTACCAGGGAGTTTGGAGGGATGATGTCCCCTTCAGTGCTCTGTGGCTAAGCTGAATCCCCCCTGATGAGAGATTGCATTGGTCAGACTTAGGCCACACTATGAAGGACAGGAAACTTAAAGCAGTGATAATTTAAATGTGCAAATGGCCAGAAGGGAGCAGATGGGAGGCTCTGCCCTGTGGGTTTCTTCCACCCTGGAAGGAATCTTACTGTGCAAGATGACTGAAAATGCTCTCCCACCTTGTTCTTGCTTGTCTCAGCCATCAGAAAGAAGGGGGTGGCGATATCCTCCCCCATCCTTCTAAGTACATGCCCCTGATACCACCTCTCACATTTGCTCTTACATCCCCGTGGCCACTTGTCTTGCTACCATACCTGGCTGCAAGGGAACTTGGGAAATGTAGTGCCAGTTCTGGACAGCCACGGTGGGATGAGGCTGTTCCATTAGGGCAGAAGGGAAGGAATTCCCACAATGAGCATTGTGGGAAACTCAGAAAATAGGCAAGACTTCCATTGAGCAGGTCGGCAGATCTGCTTTGCTATGATCTCAGTTGTTCCTAATGCTGTTAGTAGAAGGTGACTGCAACCAATCCTGTCTCAGGAGCCCCAAGCCCTGGTGCAGCCTTGGCATTGACCCTGGCGTGGCAGGCAGGCATGAGCCACAGAGAATGATGCCCATCACTTTTCGGAGCTCTAGAGATCCCATGATCTATCATGGGCATAAATATGCTTCTGCTTTCAGGGAATTTCAGTTATCCAGGACTGGCTTCTGGTGTCCCCAGGCTCACATGTAGAACTTTCTAGCCTTTGTGAGAGAATTCAAGAGGAGGGTTTTTTTCTCCCCTGAGGATGCCAGCTGAAAGTTCTAACTGACAGGAAGACACATCTGGTGGCCCTGCATGTGTCTGTTAAAACTGGAAATCTCAGCAAGAAAGCTGTGGTTTGTGAGCCAGTTTCCCTCTCTCTCTCTCTCTCTCTCTCTCTCTCTCTCTCTCACACACACACACACACACACACACACACACACACACACACACACCAAAAAGAGCCTTCTTGGGCTGGAGAGATGGCTTAGCGGTTAAGCGCTTGCCTGTGAAGCCTAAGGACCCCGGTTCGAGGCTCGGTTCCCCAGGTCCCACGTTAGCCAGATGCACAAGGGGGCGCACGCGTCTGGAGTTCGTTTGCGGAGGCTGGAAGCCCTGGCGCGCCCATTCTCTCTCTCTCCCTCTATCTGTCTTTCTCCCTGTGTCTGTCACTCTCAAATAAATAAATAAATAAAAATGAACAAAAAAATGTTTTTTTTTTTTTTTTTTTAAAAAAAGAGCCTTCTTGCCCACACTGTTATCTGTGGCTGGTGTCATTTCAGGAACTGAGGTCACAGGTGCATGTTCTACTGAGATCAGCAGTCCCTGCTCAGGCAGCTGGTGAGACAGTAACAGAGACAAAGAAGCACAGATGACCAGTTTCGAAGCACCCAGCAGTGATAAATCTCTTGCTCCCTTTTTTTTTCCTTTCCTTCTCTCACCCTGCCTGGTCTCTTTTATCCCCGCTGTCACCCCTCACCTTGGGTCACCTGGGGCAAAGGCTACAAAAGGCCATCTGAACTCGGTACCATAGTCAAAAGGTTAAGGAGTAGAAATTCAGCACTTCCCCATGAGCAGCCTCTAAAGGCATATTCTGGTCACACTGTTGCCTCACTCACTCTTCGTGTCTGCACGCACACAGTTTCGTATCAACACACGTACACACATACAAACTCCACAGCTTCTGGACTCCCCATTTCCTATCAGAGAAGAACCCTGGGAGCCTTGCTTCAAGGCTAGCAGCGATCCTCTCCTCCAACCACAACCCCAAGTGTTCTGCTCTGCGGCCACATGGCATGATGGTCCAGTACCCTGCCACACCTGCCCACTCTACCCAGAGTGCCTTGGACTCCTCCCGCTGCCAAACCCTAGTGTTCACAACCCCAAGCCAAAGGCTATTTCTACTGAACTTTCTCTGGATGTGGGAGAAGGTCATTGGCTCTCTGCTGCCGGGCTCAGTTTTATCACCCAGAAATGGGTAAACGAGTCTTGTTAGGGTCCTCAGCTACAAGGCCCCCGAGGGGACAGCTTCTAGAGAGCCCTGAGTTCCCTGTCTGCGGTAGCGTGGCATGCGGTGGCATCTTTTCCGTGGAAACACATCTAGACGTGTTCTACTTCTGTTTTTCCTGGGGCTGCTCAGTGGTGTAAATGAGATGAACACTGCAAACTGCCCACATGGATACTTTTCAGTCTTTGCCCTTAACAGTCCTCATAGCTCCATGCGAAAAATATGTTAGCAAGGGTATAAATGGATAAATGAATTTAAAAATGCAAAGATCCAGGGCTGGAGAGATGGCTTAGTGGTTAAAGTGCTGGCCAGCAAAGTGAAAAGACCCAGGTTCAATTCTTCAGTACCCACATAAAGCCAAAGGAACAAGGTGGTGTATGCATCTGGAGTTTATTGGCAGTGGCTAGAGGCTCTGGTGCTCCCATCCCCCCCTCTATCAAATAAATAAATAGATAAAATATTTTTTAAAGAGAAAAATATTAAAAGATACATGAAGAAACCGTTGCAATTGGAAACATCAGAAGTGGGACTGAGGGCGGGAGGGAGGCTCAGTGGTAGAGGTCATCTTCAACTTCATATGGAGTTTGAAGCTTGCCTGAAATACATGAGATCCTGTCTCAAAACAAACAAACAAAAATTGTAAGCCACATGAAGTGTGTGTGTGGCTGGCTTGGAAAAGCCACTTACTTTTTAAGGGCCCCCTAAGGATGGTGAGGAGTGTCTGTACATGTCCTTATGTGTCCAGTGGCCATGTCCTTCAAGGCTGTCCAATAGGAACAAATATGGAGTAGCCACCATGCAGTGACAGTGAAGGAGAGGCATCCAGGCATGCCCTGGACTTTGCTTTCCCCGCAGGGGTCAAGTTCCCCGTTAAGTGGACCGCTCCAGAGGCCCTCCACTTTGGGGTGTTCACCATCAAGGCTGATGTGTGGTCCTTCGGAGTCCTCCTGATGGAAATTGTCACCTATGGACGTGTGCCCTACCCAGGTAGGCACTGACCCTGCAGCTCCAGCCAGGCTCCCTGGGATTTTCTGCTGGTGCCACCCCAGGCTTGGTATCTATGGATGAGATGTACTAGTCAGGGTTAGGTTCCTGTGGCAGGGCCAGGAGGCCCAGACCTGCAGTTGTGGGCTTTTGGCTCTTTGTGGGCCTCACTGTGGGCCCTGGGCTCCGCCCCTTCCTCCAGCAGAGGGCAGAGGCATCCCTGAGCGGCTCAAGGTGGAGATTGTGTCTGAGCTCAAGTTCACTCCAGGTGAGGTTTTCCTGCCTTGGTCTCAAACCCGGAGCAGTCCCTAAAGGCCTGTCCTGAGTCAGAGGCAGGGCCTGGACCCCATCCAAATCAGGAAGCCACAGAGCGCCGACCTGCAGCAGTGGGTGGACGTTTTCTTAGAGCATCTACAGCAAGTGCTGAGATGGGTCACGTCTCACACAACTGCCCACGTTCAGGACAGAGTCCATAACCTTGTCCCTCAGCTCCTCAACAATATGAAGTAAAGTGAGACATGCTTAAAGTGGCACCAGAACCTGGAGTGGTGGTGCACACCTGTAACCCTAGCACTTGGGCGGCAGAGGCAAGTGGGTGTTAGGCCAGCCTAGGCTACAAAGCAAGATCCTATCTCAAAAAACAACCAACCAGGCTGGAGAGATGGCTTAGTGGTTAAGTGCTTGCCTGTGAAGCCTAAGGACCCTGGTTCGAGGCTCGATTCCCCAGTACCCACGTTAGCCAGATGCACAAGGGGGTGCATGCATCTGGAGTTCATTTGCAGTGGCTGGAGGCCTTGGTGTGCCCATTCTCTCTCTCTCTCGCCATCTGCCTCTTTCTCTCTGTCACTCTTGACTAATAAATAAAAATGAATTTAAAAAAATTAAAAAAAACAACCGACCAGGGCTGGAGAGATGGCTTAGCGGTTAAGCGCATGCCTGTGAAGCCTAAGGACCCTGGTTCGAGGCTCGTTTCTCCAGGACCCACGTTAGCCAGATGCACAAGGGGGCGCACGTGTCTGGAGTTCGTTTGCAGTGGCTGGAAGCCCTGGCACGCCCATTCTCAATCTCACTCTCTCCATCTGCCTCTTTCTCTCTCTGTCACTCTCAAATAAATAAATAAAAATGAACAAAAAGGGCTGGAGAGATGGCTTAGCGGTTAAGCGCTTGCCTGTGAAGCCTAAGGACCCCGGTTCGAGGCTCGGTTCCCCAGGTCCCACGTTAGCCAGATGCACAAGGGGGCGCACGCGTCTGGAGTTCGTTTGCAGAGGCTGGAAGCCCTGGTGTGCCCATTCTCTCTCTCTCCCTCTCTCTGTCCTTCTCTCTGTGTCTGTCGCTCTCAAATAAATAAATAAAAATTTAAAAAAAAATGAGCAAAAAAATTAAAAATAAAACAACCAACCAAAAAAACCATGGTGCCATCTAGACAACCACATGACCTACCAGGGTGGGTACAGGCCTGAACCTATTAGGTAGTGCTGTACCCCTTCTAAATGTTGTTCAAGTGTCCCCAGAGCTGGCGCTGGCACTCCCTGATGTCCCTGTCTCTCCTCCTACAGGGATGAGCAACCTGGAGGTCATTCGCAGTCTAGAACGTGGGTACCGTATGCCGCACCTGGACACGTGTCCGCCAGAGCTGTACAACGACGTCGTTGCTCAGTGCTGGCGCAGCCGGCCTGAGGAGCGGCCCACCTTCGAGTTCCTGCAGTCGCTGCTGGGGGATTTCTGCATGGCCACCGAAGGCCAATATGAGCTGCAGCCCTAACTGCCCATCAGCATGGCACGCTACAGGGCTCCTGGCCCAGGCCTGGGGACTGGCTTTCAGATGCCATTTCCAGAGAGGCCGCAATGGCCAGGCAGAATGGTGAGCCCATTTCTCGGATGAAGAAGTCAGGGGGCAGAAGTGGCAGTGAGATGCGGATTCTGACATCAGGCGGATGGACTCATGGTTGTATGCCCAGACCAGCTACTTGGCCTCTCTGTGCTTCCGATCACTCATGTGTAAGATAAGAAAGGACCACACGACTATCTTCATTTGTCAAGCTCTGTAGAGTATCCGGGGAAGCACCTGCATAACCCAGTGGTTAGCTGGTGGCGGGTGACCAAGAGTCCCACTGCTCCGATCTCCAGGGCCTCAGCAGAAAGCCACTCTTTTGTCTGTTGCCTCAGAACCAGAATGGGATCCTTCGAGACGTCTGCAAGGGACCAGGTAGCCCTGGCTTGGGCTGGGCCCCAACACTTTAAGACTTGTTGATAATAGAGTCACAAGGGTCTTCTGTGTTTGTTACTGGTGACACGACTGGACATCACACACAGATGTATGAGAGTGAGGAGCTCCCTGTGGCAGCCGGCAGGCCATTGGGTTTCTGGGGAGCTGAGCTCCCAGCCCAGGATACAGTGGACACAATTGTCACTGTGTTTCAGCAGGTGGCGCCCTCCCCTCACAAACCCCAGATGGGAGAATCTTGAGTCTGCAAAACCCAGACCCGACCATGGGAGGGGGTGAGGCCCCTTCCTGCAGGCTATGAGGTAGACTGGCAGCATAAGAAACTGTGGAGGCTCCCCAATGGTCACGCAATCCTTCACTTGTCCTGTTTTGATTATAATGGTATTATTTTGAGCAGTTTAGGTTTATAGTATTCAGAAGTGTATACTTTCCACATACTGTCTGCCCTCACTGTCTCCCATTTATTAACATCTCGCAATGCTGAATACATTTATTCCAGCTGTGGCAGGGGAGATGGCTCAGCGCTTGCCTGGCAAGCAAAAGGACCCAAGTTCAAATCTGCAGAATGCATGTAAAATGCTGGGCACTGTGTGCTCGTGTGTAATCCCAGTGCAGGGGAGGTAGAGGCTGAAGGATATCTGAGGCTGTCACTGGCAGGCCAGTCTAAGCCTAACTGGTGAGCTCCATGCCAGTGAGAGGCACTATCTCAAAAACAAAAGGTTGAGGGTGATATCCAAGGCTGTCCTCTGGCCTACCTTGCACACTTGCACCTGTATGAACATGTATACACACATACAGACCACATACATTTTAACAAAACCATGCCAAGGTTCCAAGCGGGCATGGGCGGCCACATGTCATAAATGTCCCCAGCTGGCACTAATGCCCGCCTAGGATTCAGATCTTCAAAGCCAGGTTGAGTGAGCTTAATGCCATTTCTTTCTCTCTCTCTCTCTCTTTTTTTTTTTTTTTTTGAGGCAGGGTCTCAGTCTAGCTCAGGCTGACCTGGAATTCACTATGGAGTCTCAGGGTGGCCTCGAACTCACAGTGATCCTCCCACCTCTGCCTCCCAAGTGCTGGGATTAAAGGTGTGTGCCACCATGCCCGGCTAATGCCATTTATTAGGAACGCTTGCTCCACGGAGGTTTTGCTGATGCCTTGGCTCTTCCCAGCTCTGTAGGCAACACCTGTGAACACTGGAGAAGCCCAGGGACCAGCTGGCTGTGAGGTCTGGGGCGGGTGAGGCTGGAGCCCAATGTGATTGGTGAGGGAGAGTTTTCCCCACTAGAGGGCGCGCTTCCCCTGCCAGAACTGAACTGTGCCCTGGTGTTCCTGATTGTACTGTAAGTTTATACAGGACAAGAACCTTCCAGTTCCCAGCCCAAAGCTGAACTACTAGAGTTGGAAGTGGAAGCCGGGAGGGGAGGGGGATGTAAGGAGACATGGTGAGGCAGGCACTGTGTAAATAGGTAAAAACCATCGATTGCTAGGGACTGTGTCTTGCTCTCAGGAGGGGAGGATAGAGGTGGCAGCTCTCCTGTCTGTAGAGGTGCCCGTGCTTGTGACATCTAGTCACGTGACTCCTGTCTTCTTGCCCAGAGTCCTGGTGAGGAGTGTCCTGTGGTGGGGTCTTCCTGAAGCCAGAGTGACAGGAGGCTGGGGAGATGGTTCAGTGCGTAAGAGTGGGGTCTCACAACTCTGGTCCACAGGTCTCCGCGGCTCCCCTTGTCCCCTGTGAGCCCTGTCTTGGGCTTCCAACCCCTCTTTGCTGCCCTTTTCATCGCCTCCCGCCCCGGACAGAGCTCAGAAGACTGAACACGGGGCTGGAACCCAGGACCTGGGTGGAGGGGCACTTCCCAGAGATGTGACTTTGGGGACGTGAGTCAGGTCCTTTGAGCCTGGGTGACTACAACACCAGTCGCTCATTTGCCAGGTCCTGGCAACTGCAAGCCCAAGGTCAAGGTGTTTCTCCTGAGGCCTCCCTCCCTGCGTGGAGATGTTGGTTCTTCCTTGTGTTTGTCAGTGGCGTCTTTATGAAGGTCTCGCTGCTGCACATTCTTTTAGGCACTAAGCCTGGGGCTTCTGTTCTGGGCCTCTTGGTGTCTCTAGTTTCTTTGTTTTGTTTTTCTAATGTGGGCAAATACACAGACCCAGCATCCATCATCTTGGGCATTTTAAAGTGTTCCACTGAGTGGTGTCAAGTGATCCACATTGTGCAACCATCCCCATCAACCGTCTCAGCGCATTTTTTTTTATCCTCTCCAGCTGTCCCCATTAAACGCTTAACTCCCCAGCCCCTTCATTCACCCTTCTTCCTGTCTCTCTGATCTGCGTGTTTCGAACAGCTCACTTAAGTAGAATCCTACCGTGTGTATCTTCTTACAAGTGTTCCTTCACTTTGCGTGATGTCCTCACTGCTGCTCCGTGTTGAGGCGTGTGTCAGAATTCTAATTCTTTTTGAGGCTGGACAGCATTCCACTTTATGTGTAGATAACATCCCACTTGATGGATGTAGCCTATTTTGTTTACCCTCTCATTTATCAGTAGACAGTTGAGCTTTATTTGCTTCTTGGCAATTGGAATAGCACTGCTATGATCACGTGTGTGTGCTCTGCACCTGCTACTGGAGCAAATGGAGATTTTATTTATAAGTTCTGAGGGACCAACATGAGGTTGTCCACAGGGCTGCATCGTTTTCAAGTCATCTTAGTGGCCAAGGTCCTGGTTTCCCTGTGCCATTGCTGGCCATTTGTGGTTTTTATTTGTTCTGTTTGCTTTGTTTTATTTTTAGTAGGAGCCATGTTACTAAGTTAAGGGGGACAGTCTCTCTTTGATAATAACCCTATTTTCCCCTTTGGTCTCCTAGAGCCTCAGGTGGGGTGTTTTGGGTTCTGGGTTGGGTTACGTGGTACTGGTAGTTTCCTCAGGCTCAATGTCTTAACAGCTCTGCTGTCTACTGGAGCTGGTTATGGGTGCATTGTGGACCTGGCCGGGATGCCCAGCAGGAGCTGACCTGGGCTGTGCGGGAGCTCACCCTGTGAAAGCCAGAGAAATTCTGCTTTGGGAGGAGGAAGGTTTTTTTAGTGCTGCCTGCTGCCCTGAAGCCTTGAAGAACTCTCACCAGATGCCCCCAGATGGGCACATGCTTGACTCACAGCCTCACAGGCAAGATGTATGTCTAGTTCTAGGCCTTTGACTTGAGGGTGACAGGGACACAGGGCAGAAGGCAGACAAGGAAATGGGGTGGGGGGACACCCAGGCCTCCATCAGGCTTGTCAGCATATCCCACAACCCAGCTGGGCTTGCAACTCCACGAAGCCGAGATAGACACTGCCGCGGCTTAAGCCTCTTCACACCGCGCAGAGGAGCCTTCACAGGCTGTCAACATCGGCTGAGTATGGACTTCCGGCTCGCACAGCTCTGAGAGGCAGAGGCTCGGATTCTCACGCTACAGATGCAAAGCTGAGGCACCGAGAGGGTGACTGGCCCAAGGCCGCGTGACCAGTGGGTGGTAGAGTATGGCTTCACCACCTGCCACCGTTGAAGAAAGGGTCCATGGGCGCAGGGCAGCGCACAGTGGAGCGGGGCAGGAGAGCGAGAAGCGAGCACCTCCTGGTTCAAGCCCAGCCCCTGCTTTTGGCTCTGCCTCACTTACTTACCTTATAAAGGATGTTGGAACAGAGCCCAGCTCCAAAATACTTCACGGAGACTCCTCAGTTCACCCAACATGCCTTCCCTGTGCCACCCACAAATGGAAAACCAAGGCCTGAATAAAGCATTAGCCCAAGGACCTGGGGTGGGAGCTACCATTGCTGTCCGGACCCAGCCAGATGACCTCAGCTCCCTGGAAGACAGATCACATGGCTTTTCCAAAAATAGGGCTTTGTAAAAAAAAAAAAAAAAAAAAAAAGAGTGATTTGTGATGCAATAGAAATTTATGGACATGGCAGGGCATCATGCCACACGCCTTGAATGCCAGCACTTGGGAGGCAGAGGTAGGAGGATTGCCATGAGTTCTAGGCCACCCTGAGACTACATAGTGAGTTCCAGATCAGCCTGGGCTAGAGTGAGACCCTACCTTGAAAAACAAAAACCCAGGCTGGAGAGATGGCTTAGTGGTAAAGCACTTGCCTGTAAAGCCTAAAGACCCCAGTTCAAGGCTCAATTCCCTAGGACCCATGTAAGCCAGATGCACACGTGGCACATGCATTTGGAATTTGTTTGCAGTGGATGGAGGCCCTGGTGTACCCATTCTGTCTCTCCCTCTCTCTGCTTCTTTCTCTTTGTCTGTCTCTCTCAATAAATAAATAAAAATAAAAAAAAAAGAAAAACCAAAACCCAACAACAACAAAAGAGAAATGTGTGAACTCATCCAATCAGATTTGTTGGTTCATTGGGAAGTCCCCATCCCACAGCAGCCCCAGGGAGCAATTCATTTCGGGGAGCAGGGCACAGCATCTTTCGAGCAATCACTGTGGGGGGCCCTGCATGGGCAGGCACTGCGGTCTGCAGGGGCTTCCCGCACCATGCCTGGCCTCGGCCCTTGTGAGCCTTCGTTTCTTCCTCATCTGGCCAACAGGCTGACAGAGGCACCTGACCACTGCTGAACCCTTAGGAAGTGGAATTTGGACTTTGAATCCTGGCTCTGGCTCTATGCCCAGCACTACAGGACCCAAGGGTGCTGAGACTCGTGAGCAGTGGGGGGTGGGCAAGAGCATGGCCACAGGGCCTGGTGAGGGCTCTTGGGGGCAATCCCTTTGCCGGGGCCATGCAAACTGTGCTTCCAAGAGGATGTGTGGAGGGTTACGGGAGCCTGGTGGAAAGGAAGCCAGGAAGAGAAACGTGTGCTGAGGGGCCTCCAACCTGCTGGACTCTGCAGCTGGATTGAGTTCCAGCAGTCCCTGGAGCAGTGAGGTGGCCAGAGTCCCTCTTCGTGAGGTCATGGTCCCTGATGATGATTCATACAGTCACAACTCTGCCTGACATCACCCGAGACCTAAAAATAGCCTTCAGGAGTGTTTAGAACATAACAGGGCAAAGTTAAATATGTGGGGACAGAAGGTAAGTGTCTAATTGGCATGGGGTGTCCTTTGTGACTTTCTAAACTCTCAGTGGACCCTAGAGAGATAGATCTATGAACCAGGCAGGGTCCACTCCCAAGGAGACCTATTGTCTATATTCCCTCCATGAAGCAAGGGTGGCCACCACCCCTCTGGCCCATGCTCCCAAGGACGTGAAGACAAACATGGGCTCCAGTCCTCATCCCATTTTACAGATGGCAAAACTGAGGACTCAGAGGTGAAGTGTTTTCCAAGCTCACTGATACTCAGGATAGGTGGGCTGAGCCCCTCCCCAGTCTCTGTCAACTTGTGCACTCAGCGTCTTGGGAGAGGGATGGAGTCAGGCCACACAAAAAGCTAGAGCAGAGGCTAGGACTGGCCCCAGAGCCTCCCACCCATAAGCTTGGCCCTCACCCTGTTGAGGCTCCTTCCCTTGCTGGGTGGAGGTTCTGCTGTAGAACTGCTGCTATGGGGGGTGAATTCCCGCACCCCCCCCCCGCCCCCGCTCTGCCTCAGCTCAGCTCTGGGATCCCTGATGAATTTCTTCCCCTCCTGGAACCTCGTGTTCTTCATCCTTGGACTGGACACATCACAGTCATCTCAGCGGGAACCTGGGCTTCAACACAGTATAATGGTTGACATTACGGCAGACCTAAAAATAGCCTTCAGGAGTGTCTAGAACGTAACAGGGCAAAGTTAAAGGTGTGGGGACAGAAGGCGAGTGTCTAATTGGCATGGGTGCCCTTTGTGCCTGGGCGTGGTGGCTCACGCCTTTAATCCCAGCACTCCGGAGGCAGAGGTGGGTGGATCACTGTGAGTTCGAGGCCACCCTGAGACTACATGGTGAATTCCAGGTTAGCCTTGGCTAGAGTGAGACCCTACCTCAAAAAAAACAAACAGGGCTGGAGAGATGGCTTAGCGGTTAAGCGCTTGCCTGTGAAGCCTAAGGACCCCGGTTCGAGGCTCGGTTCCCCAGGTCCCACGTTAGCCAGATGCACAAGGGGGCGCATGCGTCTGGAGTTCGTTAGCAGAGGCTGGAAGCCCTGGCGCGCCCATTCTCTCTCTCTCCCTCTATCTGTCTTTCTCTCTGTGTCTGTCACTCTCAAATAAATAAATAAAAAAAAAAAATTAAAAAACAAAACAAAACAAAACAAAAACAACAACAGCAACAAAAAGCTGTGCTTAAAGTTCTAGGCCCAGGATTCTGCACACAGACACCAATGCAACACACACCCTCCAAACATACTTGGAAGTGGAAAGTCAGGCTAGACAACACCCTCCCTGGGATCACTAGCACCTCTGAAAGCTTGTCTCATCCTCCACTCCACCGTTTCTGTCCTGTAGCTTGGCCCCTGTGGGTTAACAGAGACAAATAGGAGCCAGTCCTGGGCCTGAGGCAGATTCCTGAGGACCGATGGGCCAGGTAGAGCTCACGGCTGTCTAGCGGGTGACAACATGGCAGGAGACGGAGCAGGAGGCTGAGGGGAGCTCGCTCTCTTGGCCTGCCACCTTCCAGAAGAGCCGGGGTGCCATCTAGGGGCATCTCTGTTGGAGCACCCTGCCAGGACCAAGGTCACTCTTCTCCCGCGGTTAAAATTAGCTTTCTGCTCATCGCCCTGGACCTGGACCATGAGTCGCTGTTTCCATGAACCAATAGAACCTGACCTCACGGGGACCGGGCCAGGTTCCACCCTTCTGCAATGCAGAGAACAAAGTAGACGCATGCATGCCGCCCTTCTGAAGGCAGAGGAGGTGGGGTGCATGCAGGTCCAGGTGTGCACATGGGCTGGTGCTGCATATGTGATCAACCAACCAACCCACCTGGGGCTTCCAGGCAGGACATGACTATGGAATCCGACCACTTTGTCACTGGCAGAGTTTTTTAACCATACTATTTCTTTTTTACCTTCAAGGTTCCCAAGGGAAAGGTGATGAAGTCCCCTAGCTCATTTCCAGCCCCAGTATCTACAAGGAGCCCCCATCAGTAGCACCATCTCGGGCACATGCTTGAATGAGCCAACAATACAGCAGCAAGGCCTTGGCCAGGCTCTGCCCTCTGTTGAGCTAGCTATGGTCTTTTGCCCACTGTGTCCCCCAGCCCCTGGCAGATTGCCCAGTACCTGGAAAGTACTCCATGGGTGTGTGGGGACCGTACGAATGCATGGAGGCAGGAATAAGTCTTTTTAATTCTTTCCCCACAGTCCATAAATGGTACTGTGTTAACCAAAGGGATCTGCTCAAGCAGGGCCCCAACACAGGTGACTGGAGCCACAGACGCTTCCCGCGAGGGGAAGAGAGGCTTGCTGCTCACCGTCTGGGCCAGACAGTCCAGGCTCCAGCTTGCTCCGCACATGGCCTGCAAGGCTGCTTCCCACCTGCGAATGTCTTCACTAATCAGAGGCCATGTCCGGGCTGCGTATGATGGCACCTGTCCAATCCTCAGCAGAGCCTGGCATGAAAGCTCACATCTCCAGAGGGTGACTGTTAAAGTTTTACCTCTCCAGTGGAGGAAATAAAGTTTGAAGAACCTAGATCAGATGTCATGCTGCTTGCTAACCAGAGAGGGATCTTTTTTTTTTTTTTTTTTTTGAGATAGAGTCTCACTCTAGCCCAGGCTGACCTGGAATTCACCATGGAGTCTCAGGGTGGCCTTGAACTCGAGGCGATCCTCCAACCTCTGCCTCCTGTGAGTGTTGGGATTAAAGACGTGCGCCACCACGCCCGGCCAGAGGGATCTTCATGAGCAACTTGTGATCCAAGTTCAAGTGTAGGGCGGGAGGGAAATATTTACAGTGCCTGTATTAACAAAGGATTACTGCAAAGAAAATCCAAAGGAGGGGGGCTTCCTTATGCAAAACATCCCAGAGACAAATGGGTAAGTGGTAAGGGTGGCCATCACCGAGGAGAGCCACCAATAGCCTGGACAAGTGAAAGATGCCCGGTACAGCAGTGCTGGGGAAAATGCAAGCTAAATGTCCCACCATCAGCCTGCAGGGTGACAGGCACCAGTGCCCACGAGCACCCCGACAAGGACGCAGGCAACCATCTCTCTGCTAGCCACCTACGGGAGACTGTGGAAATGACTCCTGGGAAAGTGTTTGGGGCCGGGTTGCTCAGAACCCTGCGTGCATACACACATTCATGAAGCAATTTTCATGTCTACTCATGATAGGTACCCCGTGTTACATCAACGCCCACCCCCAAAGACAAGCGTTACAGTGCTCTCCCGAAACCCGTCTCTGTAGCAGAAGCACCTGGGTGTCCAAAAAATAGAAAGGACACGGGCAATTTTCTTACGGACTGTTGCTCTGTCTTTAGACGTACGTGCTCCCCAATTTGTGGGGATTGGAGACCGTGAGCCAGAGACATGGCGCAGGGAGAAGAAAACATGGCTGCTCTGATTCTCAGCACGGTGATAGTCCCATGAGCCACACACTGTGTGTGTGTATAGGCAGTGAGGGGCCTCAGGGATACCGACCCAAGAGAGGGCCCTGACCTCCAGGGAGGGGGCAGGCAGGCTAATGGTGGAGGGAGAATGTTGGCGTCTCGCTCCCTCCTCCTGCCTGGCCCGAGTCTTTGAGGGTACGAATACACTAATGCAATTGGAGAAGGAAAAGGCCAGGTCTCAGGCGGTGATGGATGGATTCATGCAGTCATGCCTGGTGATGGAGAATGGATGATGTGACCCCCCCACCCAAGGGGGATGGGTCCCTCCAGAGGCTCTTTGCTAGGCCTCTTGTACCAGCTCTGCTCCGCCCCATTCCTGCCCATTTCCTCTGCACGCAGCCCCTCTGCCTGTTCTCAGCCCTCTGAGCCGTCACTCCTGCCGCCAGAAGGAAGTGGATAGGAGGCCCAGGCCACACACCCACAAGCCCAGCCTCCGGCAAAGATGTGTGGTGGACCTGAGGTCAGTGTCCCGATGAAGAGGAGGACTTGCTTGAATGTACTCATTAGACCTAACGCATCCCAAACAGAACGCTCTCTCCCTTCCAAGGTACCAAGTGGTGAACTTGAACATGTCCCAACTTTGTGGGCCAGCCATGGAGCAAGACGGTGGCATCTTTACACACTTCTTGTAGGTGGTTGCTAGAGTGTCCCCTTTGCAGATGAGGAAATAAGCGATATAAGCGACTTAAGTCACTAGGAAAAAAAGGGCTAGCCCAGGACATTGCAACTCTAAGCACTACACACGCTCAGGGAGCAGAGTGCCCCAGGGGACGGCGCTGGGTCTCCCCCAAAGACTCACTCTGTGACCCTTTCCACGGCGGTAGAGGAGAGGCCCTCTCCACTGAAGGCTGTCACAGTGAACAGAAGCTCGTGTGCAGATGTCACTAGAAGGGGTCCATCAGTCAGAAATGTGTTTCTGGATTTCACAGGCTATGGGAGGGGTGGAGAGGGTACTGGTATCAGAACCCCAGTAGGGCTTTGTGGCACCCATGCCTCTCTGCACCCAGCCAGGCCACTGGCCAGCCTCATTTTTCTCTTCTGCAAAATAGGTACAGTAAAAGTACCTGTGGGAGCCGGGGTGAGGGGGTGCCCATCTTTCATCCCAGCACTTAGGAGGCAGAGGTAGGAGGATTGCTGTGAGCTTGAGGCCAGCCTGGGACTACAAATTGAGTTCCAGGTCAGCCTGAGCTAGAGTAAGACCCTACCTCAGAAACAAACAAACAAAAAAAGAAGTACTTGTAGAAATAAGGAAGTTGTCAGATATATGCCAAGCCCTTGAGTGACACAAGTAAATTTAACACCTAGAACCAGGACCCAGTTGAGCGCAGTGTCCCCGTCACCATGATCATCACCATCATTGGCAACGTCTCCAGCATCACCATCACATCATCGGCACTAACAGAGATGGTGTGTTGTGAAGGGTCAGTGTGGGTATATTATAAGGAGAAGGTCAGAGGTGTGTGTGTGTCTTGGAGGAATAGGACCAGAGCAGAAGGTGGCCATTTATAGAGTCCCCTATCAGCTCATTTGACAATGTCTATGGGGTCACTAGCCATGAATCCCAGGCAGTTTGGTAGAAGAGGTGGAACAGGCCAAGGTGGAGAAATGGCTGCAGGAGCCTGCAGAGCCACCTCCAGCCCTGGAGCTGAGGGCAGGGGCTGGTGTGAATAGGGATCTGCCTGGAAGCCCTGCCCAAGCTGAGTGTGATCCTTGTTCGTCGGACTCACCCCACACTGATCTAGTCACCACTGCCTGAGGGCTGGGCTGGAGCTGGGGCCTTCACACATGTCATTCTGTCCAGTGGCCTAAAGACTCTTGGAGATTCTTACAGAAGAGGAAACTGAGACAAAGGGGGATAGAGTGGATTGGTTGTCAAGGTTACATGGTTTGGGGCCTCTGGTCTGGAGCCCTTTCTGGTTGGCATAGTTGGCAAGCTGGGCTGACAGGCTCTCACCCAACTCCCTTCAAACCACTGCTCCAGAGAACACTGGGTGGGGAGGGACTCAGAGTCCATATGATCTGAGGGTTCCAGCTGGGACTTTCCAGCTAATCTTGTTGGGTTAGCATGACCCTGTCAAGTATTCCTGGACCATATGAAACTATCATGCTAGTAGGTCAAAATTAAATGAGGAAGCTGGGCCTGGTGGTGTACGCCTTTAATCCCAGCACCTAGGAGGCAGAGCGAGGAGGATCACCATGAATCAGCATGCTTTAGGTTCTGGGTTTGATCCCCAGTGACAATCCTAATAACAGAATATAGGAATGTTGGGGACTGGGGAAATGGCTTAGCAGTTACAGCATTTGCCTATGAAGCCTAAGGACCCAGGTTCGATTCCCCAGGACCCACATAAGCACAAGGGGGCACATGTGTCTGGAGTTCATATGCAGTGGCTGGAGGCCCTGGCGTGCCCATTCTCTCTTTCTCTCTCATAAATAAATTTTAAAAAATTTTAAAAAGGAATGCAGCCATGCTATGTGATCTGCCTAGCACTGCTGAGGTGACAAGCCCCTGAAACCAGCGACAGACCCTCCTCTTGAAGTCTTAGCTAGCCTTAACACCAGACGTTGCAGAGGGAGGCAGGGGGATGCAGAAGGCGAGCAGCTCAGGGATTGTCTTCTCCCTGAAGTGACCAGCTTTCCTGTGACAATGGCTGTGGCTCAAGAGACCCTTTCTCTACCATCACCCACCCATGGGAGCTTACGCGTGGCCTGATGCTGGGCTCACACATGCTGGCTTTCTTTCCTTGAAGGGGCAGTGTTGAGGGAGAGCGGGTCTGGGGAGAGACAGGTGGTGACATGTGAAAATGCCCAACCTCTGCCTCCTGGAAAGTTCTTGAGCATCACCTCAGTGTTCCTGGATGGAGACCTGGATGTCAATCCCTAGCAAGAATTCTGGTAAGCTCCAGCAGACGCAGTAGAACGTGGTATTGATGATGGAGACAGACCCACCTACACGCCCGTCCAGTTTCTGCCACTTCCGGGGTGACGGTGTGACCTTGCTGCGTCTCAGTTTCCTCCGCTATCCAGTGTGAATACTGACCGCGCCCACCTCCAGGTCTGCGGGAAGGCCAGTGGGGTGCTGCAAGTGAGGGCTCAGGAGATTTGAGCCAAACAGCAGGTGGATATTTGGTGCCTGTCGCAGTCGCAGGGACGGCACCAGCCCGGGGCTGCATCGCGGGTGGTCCCGGGCCACCGCAGGACTGTCTCCCAATGTCTGATAGCTCTGGGTCATTGGGGTCAGCCTGGGGCCGGCAGCTCTCCACTATCCCTGCTTCTGAGAGGGGCCGTACAGGGGGCTCGGGGCTCTCATCTCACAGGAGATGTGTAAACATCAAGTGTCCACAGCGAAGTACCCACGCTGGGAAGCACCTCGCCCTCACCTTGAAGCTTCGGCCTGGCTGTGACCGGAGTGTGGCATCGTGGGAACGTGGGGGCCTGTGGGCCCCTGTTGCAGTCAGGCCCGCGTTGCTGGCAGAAATCACCCAACCAAGAGCAGCTTGTGGGGGAAAATAAAAGAGGTTTATTTTGGCTTACAGGCTTGAGGGGGAAGCTACACGATGGCAGGGGAAAGCGATGGCATGAGCAGAGGGAGGACATCACCCCCTGGCCAACATCAGGTGGACAATAGCAATAGGAGTGTGCCAAACACTGGCAAGGGGGAGCTGGCTATAACACCCGTAAGCCCGCCCCCAGCAATTCACCACCTGCAGAAGGCGTTCATCCCCAAATCTCCATCAGCTGGGAACCTAGCATTCAGAACACCTAAGTTTATGGGGGTCACCTGAATCAAACCAGCGCAGCCTCCCTCCAGGAAGAATGCTTCATTTCAGAGAAAATCGCTGCACATTCGGGGCAGATCTGCGGGTGTCTGCACATAGCTCACGCTATCGTCCCCGCTATGTGTGGGAGCATGAGACAGCACGCAGCAAAAGCAGCGTAAGCAGAGACATCGAGAGGCTGCGGTGAAGACCACCCCTTCCTTCTCCCATTCAGCAGCTGCTCTTCCCTACTCCCACGCTGAGGGGCGTCTGGGGTCCTCTTGAGCATCTGCCTTCCGCCAGGAGCAACTGTAGCTGACAGTCTATGTCTGTTCTTAAAGGCCAGCGAAGAAAGATCCCTCTAGTCCCCCAAGTCATGTTTCCAGGACTCTATACTGCGCAACCCCACGTTAAGTATGAGTCAATCCTCCCATTTCCACCTGCGCAACTCTCCCCTCGGGAGGAGTGTGAGGGGGCAGACACCTGGGCAAGGGCAGGGGCTGGAGGAGGGACTGGGCTCAGCCACCGCATGGGTTCTATCAGGCCAGACAGAAGGCAGTGAGAATTCATGGGGTCTCTCCTGGAATTGTTACTTCTTTGGGTCCCTCTGACCCAGTCTTGGAATTCTCTAGGAGGCCCATGAGGCCTGAGTGCCATGTTGGATCACTGTCCAGGTTGCTGAGACAGAAGTCAATCAGGATGGCTAAGCCACGCTGAAAACCCTCAGGGTGGGAGGTCAGCAGCCAAAGGACCAGGAAAAATACTGACAAACGATGTCAAAACTCACAAATTTGTGTGCTGGAGAGATGGCTTAGCAGTTAAGGTGCTTGCTTGCAAAGCCTGAGGAGTAAGGTTCAACGGCCCAGAACTCATGTAAGCCAGACACACAAGGCGACATGTGCACAAGGTGGTGCCACACATCTGAGGTTCGATTGCAGCAGACAGACGCCCTGGCGCGCCGATTCTCTCTCTCTCTTTCCCTCATAGGATAAATAAACAACTCACAAATTTGCAAATAAGGAAGAAGTCCCCTGAGTAAGAATGGCCCCAATGAACTGTGAAGAGATGAGATGGGAGGTGAGTGGAGGAGGTAAAGGGGATGTACGCCGTATCTCCCAACCTCCAGTTGCCTCGTTTGACACTCAGTGAGTTTTCACACATCTTCCACATGGTGGATAACTAGGAGGAGAAAAGGCAATACAAATCTGGGTGTGGTGACACCTATAATCTCAGCACTCATGAGCAGACAGAGGCAGGAGGATGGATAATTTTAAGCTAGCATGGTCTTGACTGGGAGACCCTGTCTCCAAAAAGGAGGAAGGGGAATATAAAGATAGAAAACCCATGGTTATTAAACGTACAGTAGTATACATGCTTCGGCCTTGGTGACATTACAAGAATCTCTTCTGTCTCCCAGCAAGAATAAAAACTGACAGGATAGGCTGGAGAGGTGGCTTAGCAGTTAATGCACTTCTGCTAAGGCCAAAGGACCCAGGTTCAATTCCCCAGAACCCACGCAAGCCAGACGCACGTGGTGGCGCATGCGTCTGGAATTTGTTTGCAGGGGCTAGAGGCTCTGGTGCACCCATTCTCTCTCCTATCTGCCTCTCTCTCTCTCTCTCTCTCTCTCTGTCTCTGTCTCTCTCTTAAATAAATAAGTAAACTAAAAGTAAAAGCTGTAAAAAAAAACTGATAGGAGCACTGCATAAGCCTTCTCAAAGTGTGTGCCCTAGAACCCTGTGGGTGGCCAGGTCCTTGAGAATGGAAGCAGTTATAAAGGAAGCTTGGGAAATACCTTTCAGGTTTCATGTCATGAAGCTTTGAATCGCTCTTTAATAGAGAACGCTGTCTTAGCTGGGCACAGTGGCTCATGCCTGTAATCCCACCACTAGGAAGGCTGAAGTAGGAGGATCACTTTGAGTTCAAGGTCAGCCTGGACTGCAGAGTGAATTCCAGGTCAGCATTGGTTACAGTGAGACCCTGCTTCAAAACAAAATGCACACACACCAAAATATATATATTTTTCTACAAAAACACCAGTCCGGTATCAATCATTGTGTGGAAATAGAATTCCATGGAACATGCTTAGGAAATACTCAAATCTACTGCTCAGTCACCCTTGCTTTCTTGGGGATTCACAAGAAACCTCTGCTCATTCATTAGGACTAGGTGTGGGTTTTGAGCACTGGGAATATAGAGGGGAAGCAAGCATAGTTCCTGGTCATCAAAAATACGCAATGTTGGAGCTGGAGAGATGGCTTAGCGGTTAAGCGCTTGCCTATGAAGCCTAAGGACCCCGGTTTGAGGCTCGGTTCCCCAGGTCCCACGTTAGCCAGATGCACAAGGGGGCGCACACGTCTGGAGTTCATTTGCAGAGGCTGGAAGCCCTGGCGCGCCCATTCTCTCTCTCTCTCCCTCTATCTGTCTTTCTCTCTGTGTCTGTCACTCTCAAATAAATAAATAAAAAAAATTTTAAAAAAATACGCAATGTTGAAGGCTGGCCGAGGGCAGCTGATGTAGTATTATAGCGCTGGAGTGACTCCACGCAGCGGGGGAATGGAGGATGGGTCTGCCTCCCAGGCCCATGATCAGGGAGGCTCCCGCCAGCTCCAGGCCTCGAAGCCTCTTATCAAGAAGAGAAGCTAAGCAGCTGATGCTGGAAAAGAGTGGTCCAGGAAGGAGCAGAGGCAAACACGAGCAAAAAGAGCCTGCAATGGAGCTGGGCATGGTGGCGCACGCCTTTAGTCCCGGTACTCGGGAGGCAGAGGTAGGAGGATCACCATGAGTTCAAGGCCACCCTGGGACTACATAGTGAATTCCAGGTCAGCCTGGGCTAGAGTGAGACCCTACCTCAAAAACAAAACAAAAATAAATAAATAAATAAAAGAGCCAAAGAGGAAGCCAGCTAGCTATGATTAGAGAAAGGGTATATGTAAAGAGAGGGGGGAGGGTGTGCCAAACACAGAGGTTGAAAACAGGATAAGATGAGATTGTGCTCTCTTCCAGAGTGGGACATGCTGGACCTGGTGTCACAGACCTGCAATCCCAGCTGCTCAGGGAGATAGATGAAGAAAAAGAAGCACAAATTCAAGGCCCACATGGGTTACAAAGAGCTCAAAGCCATCTGGGCAACTTGGTAAGAGCCTGTCTCCAAAAAATGAAGAGAAGAGTGGTCTGGAAATGTACCTCAGCAGCAGACTTGGGTTGATCCCAGGTGCAGACAGGAAAAATAGTTGCATTTTATCCTAAGGCGGTGCAGATCCAATGAAGCTTCTACCAGTGTGACTGTCACCTCCTGTCACTCACGATTCTGCCAGCGCAAGTGGTTTTGTTGTAGTCACACTGACTCGGGTTGGGAGGACAGGAGCTGCAGAGACACCCCTAGCAGCAGGGCTTGGTGGGGGGGCTCAGCTAGTCTTGGACAAGGCTCCAGTGACCTTCAGTTCATTCTCTCCTACTGTACGTTATTTATCTTGTCTTTGCCTCTCTCTACTCCTGGCTTGTTTCACTCAACACGCCGTCCGGTTCTGTCCACGTGGCTGCAAGTGACAAATCCTTTTCATGGCTATAGAGTATTCCACTGTGTATAGGCCCCACAATTTCTTTATCCATTCATATGTCAGTGGGCCTCAGTTGATTCGCATTGTGGTTTGAATGTGAAATGTGTTGCACAAGCTCGTGTGTTCGTGTTTGAATACCTGGACCCCAGATGTTGGTGCTGTTTGGGAAGGTTGTGGAATCTTGGGGAGGTAGACAGCCTTGCTGGAGGAAGCAAGTCCCTAGGGGAGGGCTTGAGATCGTATAGCCTGGTTCGCCGTTTGCTTTCTGATGGCCCATGCAATGTGGCCAGCCTCCCACCTGCTTCTGTTACCAGGCCTTCCCCGACATGATCAAATATATCCCCTCAAAATGTAAACACCTTTCATCCCAGCACTAGGGAGGCAGAGGTAGGAGGATCACCATGAGTTCAAGGCCACCCTCAGACTACATAGTGAATTCCAGGCCAGCCTGAGCTAGAGTGAGACCGTACCTCGAAAAACCAAAAAAAAGGAAGAAAGAAAGAAAGAAAACTCTTTTCTTCCTTAAGATGCTTCACACAGGTATCTGGTCACAGTAACTAGTTCTCACATCTTAGCAATGACATACATGTCAATGGTGGGAAGATAGTGTGTCCTTTGGATCTGTGTGGTGTGTGTGTTGGGGGCAGTTTCCACCACAGAGCACATGTGGTAGTCTGAGAATACCTTGGGGTGTTTGTCCTCTCTTTCCACTTTCTTTGAGACAAGGTCTCTCATCTTATCTCAGAATAAGCCAGCCTAGCTCGCCCAGAGCTTCCAGATTCTCCTGGCTCAGGCGTCCCATTGCCTTATGAGCACTAGGACCATAGATATCCGTGAGCCCACTTTACATCCCGTTTTATGTGGATGCTGGGAATCCAACTTGGGCCTGCAGGCTCACAAGAAAGTGCCTTTAACCCAAACCCACTTTCTAAGTCAAAGAATGTCATTGATCTCCAAAGCCTACCTTATTAAATAAATGGTCAGGAGGCCTGTCAGATAAATGCAGAACTTTCCACTACGCTCTTCATCTTCCATGATTAAACCTATTTCTCTTCAAGATGCAGCAACCAGGGGCTGGAGAGATGGCTCAGCAGTTAAAGGCCTTTGCTTGCAAAGCCTAATGGTCTGGGTGCAATTCCTCAGTACCCACATCAAGCCAGAGCCACAAAGTGGCGCATGCTTCTGGAGTTCTTTTGCTGTGGTAAGAGGCCCTGGTGCTTCCATTAATTCCCTTTCTCTCTCTCTCAATAATCAATAAAATATCTTTTAAAAGAGAAGCGGCAACCAGGGAAGGGAAATGATTGCTTCACCAAATGCTCCCTTAATTTCAGCCCACTATGAGCTAGCAATAGCATGTACTATTCACTGTTGATGCACGGCACTTTAGGCCAGGGGACTGGGGACTTTTTGGAACTTGCAGTACCACACGGTTCCCCAGGGAAGTGTGCTCCAGGTGATGCCACCCATGAGTACCTTGGGCACAGCCTGTTGCCATCGCTTCCTGGTTTTAAGGCTGAGACTGGTGTGCCCGGAGAGGCAGAAGTGTGAGGGTGGACAGAAGACCTGGCACACTGCTGCCTCCCATGACCAACAGAGGGCTCAGACTGCGGCTCTAGCTCTAGAAGCACCACTGTAGACAGTCCCAGGACCCAACCGAACCCTGGAACCAGCCACAGAGAACCTGGGCCTCATGGGAGCTGTTCCCCCTCTTAGCATGGAGCTCATGTAGGGCCCCATGAGCGGTGATTTACCGTCCCTCACTTGGAAATGAACACAGCCTGTCTTCTACTGGCCTGGGTCGTAGACATCATTGTGACGTACTCCAGAGTGCACCCTCCCCTGTGAGGAAGAACTGGGCTACATGAGGTCCCACAATGGTAACAGGACAGATTGGGGGGGATTGCACAGTGGTTGGGATTTCAGAAGGTATATGATATGCTGCAAGACCTCAAGGCTTTCACAAGTCTGAGAAAACACGAATTGTTCTATCAAAGACAGGGTGCTGGGGCTAGGGAGATGGCTCAGTGGATAAAGTAGTTTGAATCCCCGGCACCCATGGAAATGCCAGGTGGGCATGGCAGCCTGCCTGCTCCCCCAGCACTCATGAGGCATAGGTAGGGCATCCCCAGGCAGGCAGGCCAGCTAGATTAGCTGAATCGGTGAGCTCCAGCCTTCAGTGAGTAAAGTGGACGGCCTGCCTCTGTGAGTAAAGTGGACAGCAATTGAGGCACTGAACCCCAATCTCTGTCCCTTCCACACCCCTGTGTGTCTGCACACGTATACACACGCCTGCACACCACACACAGCCACATGCAAGAAAAGATGAGGTGCTACTGCAGGTTGGGTGTCCTCTCTGCTCTTCCTCCTGCCCTTGCCTTGCAGATCCTCTCCCACCCCTGGGGCCTCCTAGCTGCCCCCTCGGCCTCCCTCCTCCCACTTCTCCCGCCAGCCGGGTGGCTCTCTGCTGCGCCTCAGCTGGACAGAGCATTTGTCAGCTTTAATGGACAGAGTGCTCCCTGCCCTGACACGGCTCATGCACCCCCAGGGCTTTGATCTCCTTGTCTGCGCACGTCAATGAGAGGATTACTGAGACATCCAGAACGCGGCACCAGAAATGGCTTTCACGGAGGTGCTTTGGCCTGTGCAAGATAAGAGTGGTAGGCGTCCATCCTGGCCATTAGAGCCTGAGCTTCGGGGGACCCCACTAGGGGAGAAGTGGGCTGGGAGGCTGCCCTCCGAGGGTCTCCCTGCCATCATGCCCCGCTAATGTTTATGTCTATGGGGTGTTGATGCAGATGGAGGTCCCCTCTGGCACCGCCTTCCCTTCCTAAAGATTACAGGCAACTGTGGCTGACGCTTGCTGAGGTCTCCCTGCCTGATGTGGGGTCGTACATGGTTACTGTCGGAGGTTTCTGTGAGGATGGGATGGCGGGGGTTTACAGGCCGCGGTGAGTCTTCACTGGCCTCACGGGAACCTGTAAGCCCCTCCCACCTGCTCCATCTCTGAAGGGAGGCAGGACTGTCATCCTTGCTGGAAGTCTGGTGGGGGTCAGTGTTTGGAGGTAGGGGTCTTTGGATGGACACCCAAAGCATCAGATAGCAGCCAAGGTGGGGTTCCCATCAGCAAGGTGGATGGAGCTCCCCTAAGGAGGTCAGCAGAGCAAACAGCCTCTCTGATCCTGCTGCTCTGGCTCCATCTGTTTGATTGGGTCCTCGGTGCCTACCAACAGGCCCGTCATGTCTGCCACAGGGACAAGAGTGAAGTGACAAGGGCTTCCTTCCTGCATGAGCTCAAGTTCCTGGCAGCATGTTTCTCCTCATGCAATAGCTGTGGGGTGAAAGTAAATCCTTATAGTCCACGTAACTCCACTCTCTCTGATGTTTATTGTTTTTAATTTTTTAGTTTTTATAGGAAATATTTCCTAGGAAATATTTGCCCAACCTGGAATGCTTCTGCTGATAGATGCCTCACCACCATACATTATATATATATGTATAATTTTTATTTATTTGACAGAGAGAGAGAGAGGGAGAGAGAGAATGTGGCCTCCAGCCACTGCAAACAAACTCCAGACACATGCTCCCCTTGTGCATGTGGCTAACGTGGTCCTGGGGAATTGAACCAGGGTCCCTCAGCTTTGCAGGCAAATGCTAAGCCCCTCCCCCCAGCCCCCATCATACATCTTTGGCCCTTTTGTTACTGTAAGTTCTTCCTGTGTTGGACTCACATTTGCTGTTCAGAGCATTTACTTTTTGGGTTTCTTCCTCATCTCTGGAGCTGAGCAGAAAAATGCAATCTATCTGCACAAAACTTGTTTGTAGTCCCTAAGCCATGGATAGGTCTTATTCCAAACCTGTCACATGGTAGAATGACTTTAGGCAATGTCTGAGCCACATGCCTCACCTAACCCAGGCCACCAGAGACCCTTAGGGGCCATTGTGTAGATTAGAAAAGGTGCCTTCCTGGAGGCACACTACCGCCACCTGCTGTACATGCGTGGTAACCCAACGGCCCAAGTGTTTCACCTTGCTTCTCCTGCGGCTTGAGGTCTGCCTAGGACTCTCACCACAGACACCCACTGAGGCCCAGCTGTTCCCACTTTGCCAGTGTCTGAACACAAACACGCTCCGAGGTCACCCCGCATCCCCTCCTCTACCCACATGGCTCATTCTGTAGACTTGACCTGCTTGGAGAGCCCGCCTCCCCAAATCCATGGCATTCTTCCTCCATGCTCATGGCCCAGGCCTGGACATGTTCTGAGTGCAGACCTGCATGGAGCTACCTGTCCATAGAAGATGTGCCCACCACCACCTTTGGAGACCACCACTCTGGGGCCCACGTGCGTGTCATTTGTGGAATGGGCTTCTCTGGGGCCCAAGACCTCAACGGAAACCAGAAGGTGTGTGAGTCCACTGCCCTTGGATGCACTGAATTGCTATGGAGGTGTGGTGGCCGAGCCTGCAATTTGGAGAAGACGTGCCTGTCCTGTCTGTCTGACCAAGGATGCAGGTGGGACATAAATGCAACAGACCAGCATTGGCTATTGGTCTGCACATAAATGTGTGAACCTGTCGCTGACCTAGGCCCTGTAAACATGCCCCAGTTGCATGGAGGAGGATCTAAGTTCCAGCCTCCACCTCTACACTTTCCCTGCTATACTCAGGGTTAGCTCCTCAGCAGAGGAATGAATGAGGAGAGCCCTTCAGATGCCACGGATTCTTTAAAATATATTTCAGTTGCCAAGTTGCTGTCTTGAATTTCTGAGATGCCGGAGCAGCTAGCCTGCCTCTAAACATCCACGGCGGCCTCCCATTCTACACCCCCTCGCCCCGAACCTATCCTCTTAGAGTGCCCTTCCTGGGCATGGCAACCTTTCGCTCCCTCCAGCCTGCGCTATGCAGCCCGCCTGGATCCCAGCCAGCCCAGAGCAGGGATAAGACACAGCTCTCCTCAGAGGAGTGTTGGAGCCAATTAAAAAGACAAATGACTAAGGCCTATCTCCTCTTTTGGCCCTCTCCGCCTCCACCCAGCATTTCGGGCCCTCCCTTCCAGGGAAATGAGCTGGGGACACCTCCCCATGCCCCTTCAGACCCAAGGACCTTCCAGGACTGGTGATGGTGGCACAGCATTCTTCTGCTTCTCCTCCCAGCCCCTGCTGCTCTGGAGACCTTGCTCTGGAAGGGAGGATGGGCAACAGATAGGAAAGGAGGAGAGAGAGAGAAAAGCAGAAAGGCCACTGACTCAAAAGATGCTTTAAATTTTTAAAAACATTTCATTGACAACTTCCATCAATATAAACACTATGCCAGCATCATAATCACCTCCCACCACCCTCCCTCTTTCCTCTCCCAAATCCCCCTCCACTGAATCCCTTCTTCTTTCTAGCTAGTCTCTCTTCTATTTTGATGTCAGCATTTCTTCCCTCCTATTATGCAGGCCTTGTGTCAATCACTTTAGCCACTGTGAGGTTATGAATATTAAGGCCACTTGTGTCTGGAAGAGGTTCGTTGTTCGCATTATTCCTCTCCCTTTGGCTCTTACCTCTTCCACAATGGTCCCTGAGCTGTGGAGGATGTGACACGGATGTCCCATTTAGTGCTAAACACTCCACTGTCGCTCTCAGAACTTTGGTGAGTTATGAGTCACCCAACTTCTGAAAAGAGAAGCTTCCCTAAGCAAAAGTAAGAGCAGCACTAATGTATGGGCATAAACATAAATATTTAGAGGGCAGTTTGATGGGAATCCATTAAGCCAGACAACAGGAAAAGGTTCCCCTCTGGGGCTTAAGACCTTCACGGCCAAAAACTTTTGACTAGGTTTTCAGTACGAGGCATGAATCGCTTCCTGTGAAGGGGGCCTCAAGCTCAGTCAGAGAGCATTTGGTTTCCCCTTCAACAGACATACCATCATTGCAGCAGCTGGAACATTCAGCCTGGCTGACCAGCCGTAAAGCTTGCAGGGCCCACTGCTGGTTAACGCACTGCTGATGATGTTTCATCTTAAATTTTATTCATTGTTTTGTTTGTTTGTTTGTCGAGGTAGGGTCTCGTTTTAAACTTTTTTTTAACATAAAAATCCTTAGAGCTTATTTTAAGCTCTGGCTTTGAGCCTTGAGGCTCTAACAAAAGGTGCTTCTAAACCATTACCCTAGTTTTAGGGGTGATGATCCCCCATGCTCTGTGGGAAGGAGGGCCTGCCTGCTCAGGAAAGAGGCAGGTCGTTTAGATTCAGAATGCTCCAGAATGACACAGCTCTCTCCCAGCAAGTCACAGGAGCCAGCCCTCCCAGCCTTCACTACCAAGTGTCCATGGCACAGGGAGCCTAGCGGCTGTCACACAGGGCACCTGCTGCTCTGCCAGCACAGCACGAGGTCCACTTTCATATGCCACTGGCATCTCTCGCGTACCTGCCTTGTATGGCAACCTCAAGACATTCATTCTAACTTTTCTATGACTCACATCTTTACCTCCTATCACAACTTATTTAAAGTTCTCACAGGGCTGGAGAGATGGCTTAGTGGTTAAGTGCTTGCCTGTGAAGCCTAAGGACCCCGGTTCGAGGCTCGGTTCCCCAGGTCCCACGTTAGCCAGATGCACAAGGGGACGCACGCGTCTGGAGTTCGTTTGCAGAGGCTGGAAGCCCTGGCGCGCCCATTCTCTCTCTCTCCCTCTATCTGTCTTTCTCTCTGTATCTGTTGCTCTCAAGTAAATAAATAAATAATTTAAAAAAAAAAGCTCTCACAAGTATCCTCAATAAAGTTTTTCATATTTTTTTTATTTATTTGTAAGGAAGAATGGGCAGGCCAGGTCTCTTGCATTGCAAATGCACATGCCACTTTGTGCATCTGGCTTCAAGTGAGTACTGGGGAACTGAACCTTGGCCAGCCAGCTTTGCAAGCAAGCACCTTTAGCCACTGAGCCATCTCCCCCACCCCATCAATAAAAATGTTTTCCAGGGTAGGAAAAGACAAGCTTACTGAGGACACTGTGAGGAAGTTGTGGGCAGGGCAATATGGCAGAATTCTGCTCTGAGGTGATGGACAGTGGCAGTATTTATTTAGGTACTATTCTCTTTTGCTAAGTTTTATTTTTATTAATTACAAAATTTGTTGGATGGACAAATCATGTGTTGGTCTCATTCCTCTCCTCCCCACCTCATTCCACTGAGGACCCTCCTCAGTGGGGTCACTGCTATTCACCGTGGGGTTGATTATGGATTATGAGAGCAGCAGTCAGTCATTGTGAGGGAGCAGTGCATTTGGATTCTCCTTCTTACCCTGTGGCTCTTACAATATTTCTACAACCTGTTCTTCAATGTTCCCTAAGCCTTGGCGGGTGTGTTATATGGCTACTTTATTGTTGTTCTCTCAGCCTCTTTGGGATTTCTGCTTTGGTATGTTTTTAAAATATTCTATTTTGGGACTGGAGAGATGGCTTAGCTGTTAAGCACTTGCCTATGAAGCCTAAGGACCCCGATTCCAGGTTTGATTCCCCAGGACCCACGTTAGCCAGATGCACGAGGGGGCACACACATCTGGGGTTTGTTTACAGTGGCTGGAGGCCCTGGCATGCCTATTCTCTCTTTCTCTCTCTATCTGCCTCTTTCTCCCTCTGTCTGTCACTTTCAAATAAATGAATAAAAATAAACAAAAAAACTTTAAAAAAATTCTATCTTTATTTTTCTGAAAGAGCGAGGGGTAGGAGAGAGAGACAGAAAAAGGCAAATAGAAAGAGAGAGAGAATGAACATTCCAGGGCATCCAGACACTGCAAATGAATTCCAGATGCATGTGCCACCTTGTACATTTGGCTTACCTGGGTCCTGGGGAATTGAACCTGGGTCCTTAGGCTTTGCAGGCAAGTGCCTTAACTGCTGAGCCATCTCTCCAGCCCCAGCATGGATTGGTTTTGAGTGTCCTCAGTGACTGTCACTATCACCCTAAAAATTTGATCGTAAAATCTAATTGAATTACAAGATGCTCTTTGCCCCTGTTGCTTTCTTTTTAAAAAATATTTTAATTTTTATTTATTTATTTGACAGAGAAAGAGGGAGAGAGAGAATGGGTGCGCCAGGGCCTCTAGCCACTGCAAAGGAACTCCAGATGCTCGCTCCCCCTTGTGCATCTGGCTAACATGGGTCCTGGGGAATCGAACCTGGGTCCTTCGGCTTTACAAGCAAATGCCTTAACCGCTAAGCCATCCCTCCAGCCCCCTGTCATTTTCTGATGAACCCCTACTCAGCCTTCAAACCCCAGTCCAATTATTATCTCTTTGGCTTTTACTTTCTCTACCTTCCATCCTTACTCCACGAGACTGTAATTATTCCACTGGGCTCACGAATATTTAGTGAGTGTCTGCCACGTGCCGGGCACACTGCCGGCTCCAGCAATGCCTGAGTAAACAGGATAAAGGAAATCCTCCTCTCTTCTGGGCATATACTCAAGTTGGAGGAAACAGATATAGAAATATCCTAAAAACTTAGCTACTCGAGTGTCCCGGATTGAGAGTGGTGGCGCATACCTTAACCCAGCACTGGGGCGGGAGGGTCAGGGGGCAAACCTGAGCTAGACGAGGCTACCTCAAATCAAGACCAAAGCTAGCAATGTCCCCCGCCCTTCGCTTTTCACACCCAGACCTGATTGGTGCCTACAGAGCAGGCTTAACAGGTGTTAGCGCTGCTCTTGAATGCCATGCTTCATGATGAATGCTTCTCCCTCCAGGAAGAGGCCTCAGGGTTCACAGGCCTGTGGCAGCTTGAAAAAATGTCCCCCAACATAGTCAGTGTTTTATTAGTTTATAGTTTGCATCTGCAGCCACCTGGCTGGAGGCAGTGTCACTGGGTGGATCTTAAGGTGTGGTGGTGGGTTTGAGATTTCAATCTAAAGATATGCCAAGTGTGCCTAGCTGGAGTTCCTGACTGTGGTGTGCTGTGTGGCTTTTGGCTTATGCTTCTCTCTCTCTCTTTCTCTCTCTCCTTGGACCTGTGAAGGTAGGCCAGCTTCTTCTGCCATTATGGAACTTCTGCTGGATCTGTAAGCTTCAATAAATATCCCTTCCTCCATAACTGTGCCTGGTCTGGATGTTTATCTTAGCGAACGTGAAGCTGTCTGCTACAAAGCCTTTCTTCAGCGGTCAAGGTCTGTGGGTCCTTGGGTTTGAACTGTGCTGAGCACCCCATTTCAGGGGCACCACAGTAGAGTGTCCGCCAGCCAGTTGCAGAAGCAGCTCTCAAGACTTGGGCACGGTGGACTCCTCCAGAGGACAGGGTGGGGTATGCAGACCTAGGCGGGGTAGAAGGCAGCGGCGGGAGCGAAACAAGCTGAGTTATGACCCGCTCAGCTCGGAGGTCCTGAGTCACGAGATGTCGGGAGCTCAGTGATCTGCCAGCAACCTCGGTGACCTTGGTCATCCATGGAGAAAGTGAGTGACTTCACATGAGGAGTCACACTTTAGACAGCAAACTCTTGGCAGTTAAGTGCAGTCAGCTGGGAGGCCCAGTGGGCAGCTTGATGTTCCTCGATCACTTTTAGCTTGCACCACTGATTGACGGTGCCTGGTTGCCACCCTGCTGGACCTATACACCTGGGCCACACATGGGCCACACCTGGACATAGGTGGTGGTGGTGACATGGGTAACCTGAGTGTGGTGGTTTGATTCAGGTGTCCCCCATAAACTTAGGTGTTCTGAATGCTAGGTTCCCAGCTGATGGAGATTTGGGAATTAATGCCTCCTGGAGGGAGTGTACTGTTGGGGGCCGGCTTATGGGTATTAAAGCCAGTTTCCCCTTGCCAGTGTTTGGCACACCCTCCTGTTGCTGTGGTCCATCTTCTGTTGGCCAGGGGGTGATGTCCACCCTCTGCTCATGCCATCGTTTTCCCCTGCCATCGTGGAGCTTCCCCTCAAGCCTGTAAGCCAAATAAACCTCTTTTTCCCAGAAGCTGCTCTTGGTTGGGTGATTTCTACCAGCAATGCGAACCGGACGGACTGCAACACTGAGTGATGGACCCTGGTCACACAGGAAGCATGTCCACACCTCACATGCGTGGCCTTATCTGGAGTACAGGATGCGAAGAGGAAGATACTAGTCATGGCCCCATTTGGAAGATGAGGCGGAGGAGACTTGAGGTGGAGTGGCTTGCCGGAGCGCACAGCCTTTGGCCAAGGTGGCGTTTAGAGAGAACAGGTTGCAGGAGGTGAACATATAAGACTCAGGGCTTTTATTCTATTTTTCTGTGTCTGGCATGTGTGTGTTTAAGCATGTTTATATGCATAAGGGCACGCATACACCCATGTGGATGTGCAGGCCAGTGGCTGGCATCAGGTGTCTTTCTTCAACATGTTCCATTTAGTATATTGAACCCAGAGCTTGCTGACTCAATGAGTTTAGCCAGCCAACTTTCCCTGGAGACCCTCCTGAACCCTGCGGTTACAGGCAGCCACCAGGCAACTCCCAGAACTTACGTGGGCACTGGCGATCTGAAGTCCAGTCCTCACACTTACGTGGGCACTGGTCATCTGGACTCCAGGCCTCACACTTACATGGGCATTGGTGATCTGAACTCCTGTCCTCACACTTACGTGGGTGCTGGTCATCTGGACTCCAGTCCTCACACTTGGGCTGTTTTATCCACTGAGCCACCTCTCAGCTCCAAGGCTCCAGTTTTCTCAGAGCCAAAAGCCCTGCTACACCCGTAACAACAGTATGAGTTCAAGGTCAGCCTGGGCTATGGAGTGAATTCCAACTCAGCCTTGGCTAGAGTGAAACCCCACCTCCAAAAGCCTAAGGAGGAGAAGGAAGAGGAGCAAGTCTGCCCTCACTTGGTCACTTGACCTTGGGATCCCTGTTCCCTCAGGGCCTCAGCTCCCCCATGAGCAATGAAAAACACCAGGGCCTCCTTCCAGGTGTTAAGAGGATCCCCTGAATTCCTGCAGGCAGGGGACACAGCCTCAGATACCAGAAGGCTGAACCCCCTCACCCCCACCCAGCTCAGCACTTTGCACCTCGGATTCCCTTGTTCTGCACAGCGGGGTTACGCAGTCACATCCCCGCTATCCACAGGCCTGTGGATGGGTCTGAGCACAGGAGGTGCCATTGCTGATGAACTTGCCTCTACCGGACAGAATCTGCCCTTATTCCAAAGTAGCAACGTGGATGGCACCAAACCAGCAATAGCAATGCGCGGCCAGCTGCCTTGGCCCTGCAAATGTCCTTATGCCTTCCCAGGGTCACAGGTGGCTGGGCCCCGGAACAGGCTCTTTCCCAGAGTGGGCTGCTCCTCGGCCCCTTCAGTGCACAGCAGATTAGAACTTTCTGGCTCCCCTTGGGGAGCTGCAGCTGCTGCCCGAGACACGACCATGGCCTTGAGAAGGCAGCTTTCAGGACTTCAGTCTGAAGTTCCACCCTCCGCCTCCCCTGCCCTGCAGCCCGAGACCTTGAACACGTAGCATGCTGTGTGGGCTGTAACGGGGAGCAAGGAAATAAGAGCAGAGACAGAACCATGAGCTCAGTACAAGTCGGGGGTCAAGGCCAGAAAACAGGCACGGGCTGGAGACTTCAGCAGCCCTGCAATTATGTGTGGCAATAAATAAAAACGAGCCTCTCTCGCAGTTCCTTCGGCTCGGGACTTCAGACTATTTTCCAAAGACAAACCACTACTGGGTCTTTTGTTCTGCACACCGGCAGTGTCCTTGGGACTCCAGTTTAGACGTGTTCAGGCCTTCACCCACGTTGTACCCGTGTTTGCCCATGGTGGACCGTCAAGGTCATGCGTTACCACCCTCCAGCCCCCCCACCTGCCCTGAGCTCTACACCCTGTGTGATCTTTTGGGGCTTTGTGAGGGCTGAGCTAAACTCCAGGAGTTGAAAACTTGAATCCTACTACCTCAGAGTGTCTGAATTTGGTCACCAGATCTTTAAAAGCGCAGCCAAAGGCTAAATGAGATCAACAGAGCAGGCCTCTGGCTCTTCTGGGGAGAGATGAGGACACAGACACTCATAGAGGGACTGTGTGAAGATGTGGGAGGATGGCCCCTGCATGCCAAGGAGTGGGGCCTCGGGAGGAGCTGGCTCCGCCACTTGATCTATAATGTCCATTCTGCAGAAAATAAAGACCTGTTGTTGAAGTAGCCCAGTCTACAACATTTTGCTATGGCAGCCCTAGAAAATTCCCACAGTGGCTTGGAGCAATGGGACAGCAGTTGAGAGTACCTCCTGAGGAGGCCCCGAAGACCACTCAGAGTTTGGTCTCCAGGAGCTACATGAATAGCTGGTCTTGGCCACACACATCTGTAACCCCTGTCTCATAGGGGAACAAAAATCCAAAAATCACCAAGACTCATTAAAACAAAGTTACTATGGGCCCTGCCTATGGGTTAGGATTGGGTCAGGAAACTCCAGAAGTGGAAGCATGTCTTGGAAGGGAAACAAGTTGATCTGTCCTTTATATAATCACGACAGGGTGCTTATTGCTGTAATATTTCAGTGCATGACTCTAATAGTTTACCAAGTACTTGGTCTCCAGATCGGTGTGAGGTCTCTGAAGACAGAGGCATATCTCTTTCTGCAGCATCCTTTGACATCTGTTCTGCTTCATGAGGTTTTTTTGCGGGGGAGGGAATGAGGTAGGGTCTCACTCTGGTCTAAGCTGACCTAGAAATCTCTATGTAGTCTCAGGGTGGCCTCGAACTCACAGCGATCCTCCTACCTCAGCCTCCCGAGGGCTGGGATTAAAGGTGTGCGCCACCACTCCTGGCTTGCTTCATGTTTTATGAGCAAGCAAATGAGTGTTGGAGGTACGGAGGGACCCATGACTCACATGATTCTCTGTAGACCATGGGCTACTGTGGGGTAATGCTGAGTTTTCTGCTTTCAAGAGAAGCAAGGTGGCACCTTTCTCAGGCAGCTCATTAGCTAGCTGGCACTCTCTGTAAAGCATCAGCTTGGTACGTTGAGACACATCAAGCAGATGTGGCCACATAAAGGGACAGAGGCACAGCTCAACACTGGCCTTGCTGAACAGGAGTATCTGTGCTGTACCAACCTCAGGACATTTTCACAAAGAGCTAGGCATGGGACCAAGCAAGAAGAATGGGCAAAATTAGTGCCACGGTTGATGTTTGGAAGACCCAGGTGGGACTCTATGGACTGGGTCAAGTGAGCTCAAGTCAGCAGGATGGAGAAAGTAAGTAACAGGGGACAGGATTGCTAATCCGACGGGCGAAGCTGCAGGGAAGTCCAAAGGTCAAGGTCACAGTGGAAAGAGGAGATCACATCTCACAGGGTTCTCTGAGACTTAAGGGGCCTTCTCCAGTCTCTAGCTCTCTTGAAGGACAGGAGGTGTAAGACAACTCTAGCTGTGCTCCAGCCTCCTGCTTAGCAGTGTGGCCCCCACCCTAGATGTGGCATCCTGGCTATTCCTTGATACACAGTGACCTTCCACATTCAGGAATGCTCAGGAGTCATCAGTCCATGCCAGCACTGCTGCGGTATCAGGGTGAGCAAGTCGTGTCACTTCTTTGAGCCTTTACTTTGCCACCTGTATAGTGGGGGCAATGACATCTCACACGATAACTGGATTAGCTCAGCTGCATCAAGTGCCAAGTGACCACTACTATTATCTCCAGACTGCTCTCCACTCTCTCAGCTTTCAGCCTCTGCCACCTTGTACCACCTATGTTTTCAGTGTGTCTCCTAAATGTCATATGTTGGGAATTTAATTCCCAGACTCGGGTTGTGATTTGGATATGAAATGTCCCCTGAAAACTCAAGCGGAAGTGTTAGTGGCTGGCACTTTTGAGACGTGCTAACTTCATGACTGGGTTGATGAGGTCAGCTCTGAAAGGGTGGAGAGAGGTGGGCCGGGTTGAAAGAAGAAACACCTTTGAGGGGGTTATCTTATTCCTGGGGTGCATGTGTACCCTCTTTCCAGTTCCTTCCCCTCATCTCTCTTTCTCTTCTCTCTCTATTTTTCTTTCTCCTTCTTGGCTGCCATGAGGCGCCGTAAGCTTTCTTTCACAACTCCCTTCCCGTCATGTTTCTTCCTTGCCACAGACCTAAAAGCCAACCGTGAACTGAAAGCTCTGTAACCACAAGCCAAAATAGCCCTTTCTTCATTAAAAAAAGAAAAATTCTAAGCTGGGTGTGGTGGTAGACGTAGGAGGGTCACCATGTGTTTGAAGCCATCCTGAGACTACATAGTGAATTCCTGGTCAGCGTGGGCTACAGTGAGACCCTACCTCAAAAAAAAAAAAAAATCTGCATTGGAGGGATGGCTTAGTGGTTAAGGCATTTGCCTGCAAAGCCAAAGAACCCAGATTTGATTCTGCAGGAGCCACTTAAGCCACACGCACAAGGTGGCACATTCATCTCAGGTTCATTTGCAGTGACTGGAGGCCCTGGTGCACCCATTCTTTCTTTCTCTCATTTTCTCTATATCTGCCTCTTTTTTTTTCTTGTCTTAAGTAGATAAATGAATAAATAAATAAATAAAATAATAAAAATTTCTACCATTCTCTGGACTTCTTTCACTTTCTTTAAAAAAATATTTATTTAGTTATTTTTAGTTTGAATTTTTTGTTTGTTTGTTTGTTTGTTTGTTTGTTTCCAGGCAGGGTCTCGCTCTAGCCCAGGCTGACCTGGAATTCACTTTGTAGTCTCAGGGTGGCCTCAAACTCACAGCGATCCTCCTACCTCTGCCTCCGAGTGCTGGGATTAAAAGCGTGCACCACTACACTCAGCTAATTTGAATGTTTTTAAAAATATTTTATTTTTGGGCTGGAGAGATGGCTTAGTGGTTAAGCGCTTCCCTGTGAAGCCTAAGGACCCCGGTTCGAGGCTCGGTTCCCCAGGTCCCACGTTAGCCAGATGCACAAGGGGGTGCACGCGTCTGGAGTTCATTTGCAGAGGCTGGAAGCCCTGGCGCGCCCATTCTCTCTCTCTCCCTCTATCTGTCTTTCTCTCTGTGTCTGTCGCTCTCAAATAAAAAAAAAAAATTTTTTTAAATTGTTAGAAAAAATATTTTATTTTTATTTACTTATGTGAGAGAGAGAGAGAGAGAGAATGGGAGCGCCAGGGCCTCCAGCCACTGCAAACAAACTCCAGACACATGTGCCGCCTTGTGTATCTGGTTTACATAGGTCCTGGGGAATTGAACCTGGGTCCTTTGGTTTTGCAGGCAAATGTCTTAATGGCTAAGCCATCTCTCCAGCCCTATTTATTTATTTATTTATTTATTTATTTCAGGGGGAGCAAGTGTGTTCTACAGTGTACATGTAATGGACAACCTCAGGTGTCTGCTGCTCCTCCACCTTCTTTGAGACCAAGTGTGTTGCTGCTACAAACAAACATCAGACTCACTGGCTCTTGATCTTTGGATGCTCCTGGTTCTGACTCCCACTGTCATGGTTGCACTGGGATCACAGAGACGAGCACCACTTGTACGTAGCTGTTGTGGAGAACTGTAGGCTTTGCAAGCAAGTGTCTTGAATCACTCAGCCATCTCCCCAACCTTAACCTTTCCTTCTGTAAGCTGATTGTTCACAAGTATTACACTATGGCAATGGAAAACCAGCACAGCTGGGTTAATGGTACATGGAGGTGAGAGGTTTAGAAGGGAATTGGGTAAGGTCGACCGGGTGAGGACGGTGGCTTTGTAAGAAGAGGAGATCACAGCGAGCATGCTGAATCCATCTCACCATGTTCTGATGGGGAAGAAAGGTGCTCACAGATGCAGAACACATGGGCACCAGGCCATGCTTTTGGATTGTCCAGCTTCTAGATCCCTGATATAATATAATATAATATAATATAATATAATATAATATAATATATATTATATCATATCATATATATTATATTATAACACATGTTTATTATATATTATAATGTAATAATGTATATATTATATAGTATTATATATTATAAAATATATATAATATATTATATATAATAAATGAGACTATTTTAAAAAATAAAATAAAAACCAGACCCTATTCTCCTAGACACCTGTTTCAAGATCCTGCCTAGAGTTGAGCTTCAAATTTGGATCCTGGCTCCTGAGACTCAAAGGAAGTTGCCAGAGTTTTCTTTCTCCTGTCAGCATCCTCAGTTCTTATAGCCTCTGAGTATTGTTAATCTATTGTCCCCTGTCCCTGACAAGCTTTCTCCTAAAGAAAAGGGTTTGAGGAAATTCTATGCTTTGGTCAGTTTAGCAATCCCACCAAGAGCTTCTTACGGCAACCTTTATAACCCAGGCAAGGGCGCTAATTATCCCATTGGTCTCACGAACCCATCTCTGTCTCACAGGGTGGAGTTTGATGGCGGGGCAGGCATGGTGTGATGCAGGGGTGGGGGTGGGATGTGACCTCAAGGAAGGGTGGCTGGACAGCACACCTGTCATGGAGGGCCAGCGGCCCTGCTGCGGGGAACTCTGCTGTTCTGTTTCCTAACTCGGGGCTTTCCTCTCTATCAGCTCACACTCCCAGGCCGCTGGCAGCTCTTATTGACTAAATCATTAGGATGAACTTGGGCTATTTCCTACCCTTAGGAAGTCAGGGGACCCACAGCTCTCATCTGGGGCCCAGGCAACCAGAAGTTGTGGAGGAGACGATCTGCAGCCTTGGTTAGGATTGCAACCTGGGGAGCTGGCTCAGGTTATAAAATGCTTGTGTCAGAAGCCTAAGGACTTGAGGTTGGATCCCCAGCACCCATGTAAAGGTGAGCTGTAGTGATGTGTTTCTGTCATCACAGCACTGGAGAAGCAGCGACAGAAGGGTCCTTGGGGCTTATTGGCCAGACAGTCTCATTGGTTGATGAGCTCCAAACCAAGGAGAGACCCTGTCTCAAAAGAAATGATGGGGCTGGAGAGATGGCTTAGCGGTTAAGCACTTGCCTGTGAAGCCTAAGGACCCCAGTTCGAGGCTCAGTTCCCCTGGTCCCACGTTAGCCAGATGCACAAGGGGGCGCATGCGTCTGGAGTTCATTTGCAGAGGCTGGAAGCCCTGGCGCGCCCATTCTCTCTCTCTCTCCCTGTATCTGTCTTTCTCTCTGTCTCTGTCACTCTCAAATAAATAAATAAAATATTTTAAAAAAAAAGAAATGATGGTGTTTGAGAGGAATGACACCCAAGTTTGTCTTCTGGCCTCTACATACATGTACACACATGGGTACTCACACATAGATGAACACACATGTTCTATGCATATACATATACAAGTTATTTTTGTTTATTTTTATTCATTGACTTGAGAGCGGCAGACAGACACAGAGAGACAGACACAGATAGATAGAGAATGAGCTTGCCTGGGTCTCCAGCCACTGCAAACAAACTCCAGATGCACGCACCCCCTTGTGCATCTGACTTATGTGGGAACTGGGGAATCGAGCCTTGAACCAGGATCCTTAGGCTTCACAGGCAAACACTTAACCGCTAAGCGATCTGTCCAGCCCAGTTAATAATTAAAAAAAAAAAAAAAAAGATTGTATTAGATGGCGATGACCTCTGGGATGACTCAAAAGGTACCAAAGTGCTGAGAAGAAGTGACAGAGGAGTGTTCACCACTGAGACATCTCTATCACACCTTCCAAGGTTCAGGGTCCATTATGGAAGAGGTGGCAGGAAGAATGCAAGAGCCAAAGGAAGGACAGGACTCCTTACAATGCAATATTCATGACCTCACAGTGCCTGGCACTACCTACATGTGACCCTCATAATAGGAGGAAAGATGATGACATCAAAATAAAAGAAACTGATTAAGAGGGGGAGGAGTATGATGGAGAGTGGAGTTGTGAAGGGGAAAGTGGGGGGAGGGAATGATCATGTTTTATTGTCTATAATTACAGAAGTTTTCAATAATAATACAAAAAGACTGTAACTTGGGAATTGTAAAAGCTCATTCATAACCAGCCTGGCCAAGCTGCTTTATTCATGTGTGAGGGCTTCTGGAGGCAGCTCTCAATTTGAACTCCCTTACAGAGGTGTTAACACAGGAGAAGCCCCAACTCCGATCAGGAACTCGGGAGCCTTTCCCTGGGCTCTGTCCCCCGCTCCCCCCCCCCCAGACACAGTGCACCAGTAGGGAGAGGCTCTCCCATGTCTGTGTATCGGGCTGCGCTTCTGTCAGGTTCATTCATCGCTCCGAAGTTCTCTCCATTTTCAGAAGCTCCTTTGTGGTCAGCACTGGCTCCACTGCTCCTGAGAAAATGGCCAAATGAAGCTCTGCACCAGCTGCATTTACAACCATGTCCAGTCCACGTGGAGCTATGGACTTCCTAACTAGGGGAGGATGGAGTCAGAGGAGCCTTAGTGACTGTCCAGAGAATTTGTTAATTTTATTCACGAAGGTGAGGAACAGAGACAGAATCACATGACCTTGGAACAGAGGTTCCTAAGAACGTTTGTCTCAGGAGAACCATGCCAATCACTGGTCTAAGGGCAGGTGACGGTCATTAACAGACATGATGCCACTCCCACACTTATGCCCCTATTCCCCTTCCTTGGCCATTCAAGTCCTTCTGTTATACATGGACCAGCAATGGGAAGACTGACTATCCCCATGGGGAATCCGAGCCGAGAGCTGGTGTCTGAAGAAGAGAGGCCGGGTTCCCTGGACCCTTGAGGCATGCCTGCCCACTCCCCAGAAGCCCCGGCCAGCTGCTCCATGTCTATGAGGAGAGCTGAAGTGCTAACAGCCATGATTTATGGATTTCTGAGCGAGGAGAATGGGAGCGTCGCTCTCTATGACACAGAGCCTGGTCCCGGGGGTGCCGGCATGAGTAATGCTCTCCTGTGGGCCAAAGGGCTTTTGTCTGAGTCAAGGGATGATTTAACTTCTCAGGGAGCCGGAGTCTCTCTCCTAATAACTCACCCTCCCTGGGAGATGGACCGCGTCCCCCAGCCGCATTGGCGTCTGTGCCCACTGGAGGTAGGCAGTGTGTCAGGGGCACAGAGTGTGAATTGGACAGTCCATGAGACCAGCCTCCTGCACAGTGGATCATGAAGAAGGAATAGTATGCCAGGTGTGTGTACTAACCCAGTGGGCAGTGGCTGCTCCGGTTGCTGAAGGGAAAAGAAGGGAAAGAAGAAACAAACTTGGGTTGAGCTCCAAGACCAGGCCAGGTGTCAGTAAAGAACGCATCAGGATCTGAACTCGGGATTAAAAGACTGTCCCAACCATTGAGTGTGTTCCTCATGAAGAAATCACCTGTCTTCTGTGGCAAGAAGAGCCTCACTGCTGGAAAGATTAAACTGAAGTTGACTCCTACCTCATATACCTTGGTGTGGCTGTTTTCAAGAAAAATGGAAAATAACAAATGTTGGATGAAGATGTGGTGAATTGGGACCCTACGAACCATTTGGGGGGGGGGGCACAGGAACACAAAAGCTGTGGGAAAAGGTGTTGAGAAGGTGCCCCTCAAAAATTAAATGGAATTGTCATGTGAACAAGCACATGCTGTAGATATCAAAGTGTGTACATTGTGTGTGTGTGTGTGTGTGTGTGTGTGTGTGTGGACTCTAAAGAATCCAGCAAAAAATTAAAATTAAAAAAGACATGGGTCCCAGGGAGATAGCTCAGCAGCTAAGGTGCTTGCCTGCAAAGCCTAAGGACTCTGGTTCGATTCCCCAGTACCCATGGAAAGCCAGATGCACAACACAGTGCGTGCGTCTGGACTTCACTCCTTGTAGTGGCTACAAAACCTGGAGTGCCCAATCTCTCTCAATCTGCCTCTTTATCTCTCTCTCTCTCTCTCTCTCTCTCTCTCTCTCTCTCTCTCTCTCTCACACACACACACACACACACACACACACATAAATACATACATACATAGATATATACATACATACATACATAAAATAAAAAACATGGTGGCTCACATTTATAATCCTGGAACTATGGAGGCTGAGGTAGGAGTATCAATGAGCAAGAAACTGGGTCACAGAGTGAGCTTCCGGTCAGGCTGGGCTGCCATGAGACCCTATAACAAAAGAATTCAACAATACTTGCACACCCATGTTCTTGGCAGCAGGCGGAAACAACCCAAGGGTCCCTCTATGGGGCAATGCATTCTACAAGGTGGAATACAGTCTCAAAAAGGAAGGAGATTCCGACACATGACGCAGCATACACAAACCTTGAGGACATCGTGCTTAGTGACTAAGAGTCCAAAAACAGGGCAAATGCTGTGTGATTCCACTGGTATGAAACAGTTAGCAGGATGGAGGCTGCCAAAGCCTGGGAAGCCAAGAACCGGGAGGTAGTGTGTAGCAGGCAGAGTTTCCGTCTGGGAAGAAGAGAAAGCTGTTGGGGCTACACTTCACACCCGCGAATTGTACACTTTATCATGGTCACAATGGCCAGAAGTCGCATTTGCCACAGCCTTCATAAAATGGAAGCACAATTGTGGATGGTACCCAGGGGAGGGACTCAGGCCCCTTGGGACCCAGGGGCTAGAGGAGACTCAGCAGAGCCCAAGGGAGAACAGGACAGGCAAGGAGTGCTGGGTGTGCAGCCCGACCCTGAGCCCAAGCAGATGCCCACAGAGATTGAGAGGTGCAGCATGTGTGCCCACCTGGATGATGGGCTTCCTCGCCATCCTCCTGTGGAGCCCCTTCCTGAGGGCACTTCCCTGCAGTGCGGACAGTAAATACAAACGTCATCCCACTGACCTCGGTGGAGTGTGTGTTCCCTATCAACCCCACTTCTTGTTCCTTTCAAACTCACCACCGGGCTGAGCAGGTGGCTCAGGGGTAAAGTGCTTCTCGTGCAAAACATGAGGACCTGCACTCAGATCCCAAGCACTCAAGTGACTGCAGGGCCTGGCAGCCTGAGCCTTTAGTCTCAGGGCTAGAGAGGCCGAGACAGGGGGATCCCTGGGCCAGCTGGTCTAGCCAAATCAATGAGCTCTGGATGTAGTGAGAGACTTTGTCCCAATAATAAGGGGCTGGGAAGATGGCTCAGCAGTTAAAAGTGCTTGCTTGCAAAGCCTGCCAGCCTGGGTTCAATCCTCCAGTACTCACATAAGGCAGGTGCAGAAAGTGGCACATGTATCTGGAGCTCATTTGCAGAGGTGAGAGGCCCTGGTACACCCACTCTGTCTCATAAATTAAATAAATAAGTAAATAAATGTTTTAAAATAATACGAATAAGAATATCTTCTAGGGGGCTGGAGGGATGGCTTAGCAATTAAGACATTTGCCTGCAAAACCTAAGGACCCAGGTTCAATTCCCCAGTACCCACATAAGCTAGATGCATAAGGGGGTACATGCATCTGAGTTTGTAGTGACTAGATGCCCTGTGTGCCCATACTCTTTCTCTATCTGCCTCCCTCTCACACTCGAAATAAATAAATAAAATTTTTAAAAGATTATCTTCTAGGAAGATAGTTGATGTGGACACATGCATGTTCACAAGTGCATATGTCCACCCACACCCACACAAGAGACCACATACATGTGTGTACACCACATACTTTTTAAAAAATTTATTTGTTTTATTTATTTGAGAGTGACAGACAGAGAAAGAGGCAGATAGACAGAGAGAGAGAGAGAGAGAGTGAATGGGCGCACCAGGGCCTCCAGCCACTGCAAACGAGCTCCAGACACGTGCGCCCCCTTGTGCATCTAGCTAATGTGGGTCCTGGGGAGACGAGCTTCGACCCGGGGTCCTTAGGCTTCACAGGCAAGTGTTTAACCGCTAAGCCATCTCTCCAGCCCCACTACATACTTTATATGAGGGGAAAAAAAGCCCACAAACTTAGGGAATGGGCAGTCAGCCCTTTTTTACAGAAGGGGGACACTGAGACCCTGTATGACTAAGTATTCTTGAACCAGAAATGTGTGCAAGTTCATTCTCTCATTTGATGGGCTAGTAGATCAAGGGTCTGGGGTGGAGAGAGGAGAAGGTGGGACTTGACAGCTGAGCTACACTTGCCCTTGAATGTATCCTGTAACTCTGGAGCTCAGAGTGACGTCAGTATCATGACTGAAGTTTTCAGAGCCTCGGACTCCTTGTTAATGCAAATTGGGGGTGGCAGTCACATTGTGTGACCCAGGGGTTTGCATGGGAGTGAAAGGAGATGAACCAAGCTCTTAGGACCGTGCGAGACCAAGTACCCAAGAATCCTGGGTCCTCCTTGAACACATCCAGCTCGCGCATGCCCACTCAGAGCACTTTTTATTACCTCCTTGTTGCATTAAGTAACAGCCACCGGGCAACAAGGCACCGTGACTCAGTCCTGTGACCTCACTGCTCTCCCCAAATCAGGAGCTATTCAAAACCAGCTATCTGGATTTAGCCCATCCCAGAGTCTCTGGGAGGAGAGGACGTGCACATTCTGAGTCAGATAGATGCTAAAATCCATGACGCATTTGACAAAAAAAAAAAAAAAAAAAAGTCCCCTCTAGCCACTGTAACTGGAGCCCCAGCCAGGCCAGGCCCCAGAGAGGAAGGGGCATGGGGTGACTTTGTTCATGAGGAAGGTCAGAGCTGTGTCCAGCCTGGCCCCGCTCCGACAGACATTTCTGGCCTTGCTGATCTCGCTGGTGGATAAGAGAGGCAGACGGCTTTGGCTTTGGAAGACAGTCCTCTGCAGACACAGGGGGAGGAAGTGACAGCCCTGTGCCTTCGTGCCTCGGGGGACTGTGTGACTCCTGAGGACAGCCTGGCTGTGGAAAGCTGAGCCTGTGAAAAAAAATGAGAGTGGGAAATAGGAGTCAAAGAGCCAAGGGAAGTGAGGGTCTGTGAACCTTGCGGCTTTGTCTCTGGAGGAGGAAGAGGGTGGGGAATGGTGAGGAGCCGCACAGGCCAGCTTCCTGCTCTGCCCGCCTGGCGGCATCACATAGATAATGACTGATAGAAGTGGAAACACAGGGACAAGATAAAGACAGACCCCGGAGCCAGGGAGGAGCGGTCGAGGGATGAAGAAAACAAGGAGGAAGCAAAAGGCCTTAAAATGGCCTCAAAATGACACTGAGGTTGGTCTAGGCAGCTACTAAATGAAGGCGCAGGCCAAGAGCCCCTCAGGACAACAGCCTTAAAATGGTGCCTTTGGCCCAGGCCTGGCACGCTCCCTCCAGCAAAGGCCTAACTATCCTGTGCCATGGGCTGCTTTATTTGGTGGAGGTGGTGTTGGGACTCAAACCCTGTCAGTTCTCTGTGACATCTACCTTGGAAAGTCAGAGCACGGGCCACCGTCCCCAGAATCACAGGCCCTTGCATGTCGTTTGGGTCTTTCTCGTCCATGCACTCCACACACACCACACGTATCCAAATGTTTGCTGCCTTACAGATATATGGAAATGTGGTGGGAACAAGAAAGAGTCACTACCTTATGAGGCTTGCAATCTGGTAGAGGGGACAGGGAATTAACAAGTAGTCATTGCAAACAGTGGTAAGTGCTATTCTGAGATGTATAAAGAATGAAAATTGGGGCTGGAGGGATGGCTTAGCGGTCAAGGCATTTGCCTGCAAAGCCAAAGGACCCAGGTTCAATTCCTCAGGACCCACGTTAGCCAGATGCACAAGGAGGCAAACACGTCTGGAGTTCGTTTGCAGTGGCTGGAGGCCCTGGTGTGCCCATTCTCTCTCTCTCTCCCTCTTTCTCTGTTGAATAAAGAATTTTTTTTTAATTGGGGAGAGTATGCTAATTCAAATCAAGGAAGAAGATACCCTTCCCCTTATCCAGCCAACGACTGCTAGGGTGAGTCATCGGTTCACTTCAAGGGGAAAATTGCAAATCCTAAAGGAGAAAGGAGAAAGACAAGGGCAGAGCCAAAAGGAGAAAGGGGACATTGTATTCTAAGGTAGGATTTGAAAAGTTGTGGGTGGGACTCTGATAACTCTCTAAACAAAATTGTTTGTTCTGGGAAGAGAGAAAGCACTTTCATATCTGGAAGAATGTTCCAAGAAATGCAGCTAAACCCTCTGCCACCTGGAAAGTCAGTCCGAGAGACAGTGGAAGGGTAAGGGATGGAGGTGCATAGCTGAGTAAAGAGATACCCTTGGAAATGCCACCTTGAACCCTGAAACCAACCAAAGCAACGCTGGGTTCCAAACATGGGGAGCCCAAAAGTGTCAGTTCTGGAAAATGTGTCAAGGGGATAGCTTTTCTTCTATTTCTGTTCCCTTTCCCCTTGCTGCTCCCCCCCTCCCCCACCAGGGCCCTGGCACTCTCAGAAGAAAGCATGTGAGTCACTCATTCACACCACGCTCTTCACGGCTTTGGGGGGGGGGGCACACAAATATTTGCCTCTTAAAGTGGGGTAGATGGAGGACATGCGAGTGCAATTTTACCCCGTCTGTGGAGAAAAGATATAGGGCCTCAAGCAAGAGGACTTACTTCATTTAAAGCTACCCTAAAAACACACCACTTCCAGGTGGGCACGGGAGCACATACCTATAATCCCAACTAATTGGGAGGCTGAAGATCATGGAGTTCAAAGGTCAGTCTTGTCTCAAAATAAAAATAAAAACGCCGGGTGTGGCGCACGCCTTTAATCCCAGCACTCGGGAGGCAGAGGTAGGAGGATCGCTGTGAGTTTGAGGCCACCCTGAGACTCCATAGTGAATTCCAGGTCAGCCTGAGCTAGAGTGAGACCCTACCTTGAAAAACCAAAAGAAAATAAAAGTAAAATAAATAAAATAAAAATAAAATAATAGTTCTGGGTTCAATCCCCACTATCTGGGGGCACACGTTTCCCATTCTCATATGACAGGGTTGTTTCCACTTCCCTCCTATTAATCTCCATCTTCCACCTTTGTGACCTCCAGGAGAGAGTGTGACCAGGAAGGGGAAGGTGGGTCTGCGGCTGTGGGGGCACATGCCCACGCTGGACTTCTGCCCACCGCGGCCTGCTTCTGGGCGGCAGCACCGCCAGCAAGAGCCTGATGAGTGACAGTCACCACTGAGGCATTGTTATGGGCCCCCAGGCTCCGCCCTTGCTTCTCAGCCCCTTTCATCCCAGGAATTCGTGTCTAAGAGACAAAGTCAAGTGCTTTATCTGCTCACTCTTGATGTCATGGAAAAAGGTCCACTTTGGACTCCAAGGAACTAGCTTTGCATTCTAGCCCCGGGAAGAGTCCTTTGCTAGGAGCTAAACGTAGCGTTCTTCTTGCTGTGCCTCAGAGGACCTGGCAAGGACCTGGTGAGAGGGTGTCCCTGTGTGCACCCTAACCTCTCCACTTGTACCGAGTGGATCTCGAGCCTTATGTCACCTATGCTGACCCATGGTGAGGGGTGCTGGACGCCTGATGACTCCAGTGGTTCCTCTGGGCCATCGGAGAGGTTCCGAGCCTCTCATACTCTTGGGACATTTGCAGACATTGTGTGTGAACAGCTGCACTCATTTGCTGAGCTCACATCACACAGGTGAACCTCCTTCCCGGGGAGCTTTTGAAGTGGGCGCTGCTGGCACGAACCTGTCATCCCACACTGGGAGGCCAAAGCAGAGGCATCGTGTGTCTGAGAGCAGCCTGAGCGAGCTATTAGAAAGCAAAAGCCAAACAAAGCAAACATCAGAGCTTGAGACCTGGCTTCCAGGTGACACTTGGCCAGGAACACATGAATGTGAGCATGCTTTCATAGGCAGCAGTGGCCTCCAAACCCTTATGGCATGCATTTATTTATGCTTTGTTTATTTGTTTGAAAGGTCAGGCAAGAGCTAGAAGCCAAGCTGGGGATATAACTGAGTTGGTAGAGAGCCTTGCTTGCATGAAGCCCCGGGTTCCACCCTTAGCACCGTGTAAAGCAGTCGTGCAGGCCTATAATCCCAGCACTTGGGAATCCCAGGCCACCTAGGCAATAGAGTAAGGCCCTTGCCCCACCCTTCTCCAAATAAAGAACTTGAGGCCCAGTGGGCTCGCTTGCCCAGCACAAGCCAGTCCAGCCCGTGGGGCTCTTCCTCTTTTCTGCCTCAACTCTCCAGGGAAGGTGCAGGATAGTGGCCTCAAACCCTCTTCCATCATGGGCTGCTTACCAGGCCCCCACACCTCTACTGATCACATCCTAAGCACCGATGAGCAGCCGAGCTAAGCTTAACTGTAGCCCGTCACCCTCAAAGCTGCCTTTCCATATGACCACCTTGCCAGTAAATGTGCTGAGTCTGGGAAGGTCCCTGAGCGAACTTGCACAAGGCCACCCAGCCTCGAGTGTGCCCTTCCTCTCTCCACCAGATGGCCTCCCAGAGGTGAGGGGGAGTGTTGTGCATCAACTGCACCCTGCATATCCATGTACACACACATGCACACACAGGCACACGTGTGCCAAATCCCTGTGCTCAGATTCCACTATGAACAGAAGCAGTTCCAGGAGGATTAGCAGTGGGGAGCTCACGCGTGTCTCCAAAGTTTTCCTCAGCAGTTCAACCTCCACTAAGACCGAGCCTGCTGCGGCGATCCAGCCCCTTCCAAGCCCCCCAGCGTGGTGGTCTTCAGAGGTGTTGGGAGATTTGAAGAAGAGAGGAAAGCCCAGGATGGTTCGCAACTCACCATCCACCCAGAGCGGCGGCCGCCCAGGTCTGCGAAGTCCCTGTGGGGCCCTCCCTACCCCTCCTTGGTGTCCCAGCTCTGATGGAGGCCCAAGTCACCTACCCAGGCCAGAGGAAAAAGGCCAGGACTTGTGGCTGGGAACCCACCCAGGAGTGGCGCCCTCGGTGGCCCCGGCTGTTAGGGGGAATGGGGAGAATTCTCATGAGAATTCTGATAAATGGTCTCCCCCACCCCTCCCCCTCTCCCAATTAAAGCGAAGCTGTCGGAGCCCCGGTGTAGAAAGCACTTCCAAGCCAGGCATGACATCAACATTTCAGTGATAAGGGTGGACAATGGGGTGTTAGACTAATAGAAAAACACCACTGGATAAGGCCGGCTCCTGATACCCAGGCTGATGGGAAATACCATTGTCTGTCCCCTGTCAGCTGAGTCCCTGGGCGACAGGGATTCCAGCCGCCACAGGCCCTGGCGGGGAGGGTGGGTGGAGCACTGGGGGCGGTGGAGGGGGAGGGGACAGGAGGAGGGTGCTTCTAATGCCAGGGGTGTCTAATGCCAGAGGAGCAGGAGAGTCCGCAGTGCAGAGATCATTTTGTGGGACCTCAGAAGCACTGGGCATGGCAAACACACGGGGACCAGGGCTGCCTGGAGCCCGCGGGTCTGGAGCGGTGCCTGGGCCTGCAGCGGATAAAACCCACGCTTCGTAGAAATGAAAGCCTGCTCCGCTCTCTCCAGGCCTTTGCAAGATACGTGACTGGCCACGGTACTGACGTCGAGTGCGTGCACAGGACCTGTCCTCTCTCCATTTTCCATCTCTGCTGGAAAGGGTTCATGTTGAGATCACTCATGTCTTTTTCCTTTATTGTCCCGGAGCAGAAAACATGCCTTTCAATCCTGGGAAAAATTCACATGTTGTTTCTTAGCTAATTTCTACCCTTCCCCATCACTTCTTTGTTCTCTTTCTAGAAAATTTTTTTACTAATTTGGATATCAGGAACCCTAGATTGTCACCTCAATCTTGTTATTTTTTAATCTACTTTTGGGGATATTTCAATGTCATTTGTATTTTAAAATTCTCCTCCCCCCCCACCATTTTAGTGTGATTATCAAGAGTTTTTCATTTTTCTCTGCGTGTTATCTTTCATAGCTTCCCACTTTCATTTCATTAGGGTGATGTCTTCTTTAAGACATATTAGTTAATTATACACTTGTGTATGTTATAGAAATTATATAACTTTATGTTTTCTTCTGTTTCTCACAGTATTTGTTACCCTTCATCTTTGCACAACCCTTTTTATAGAAAAGTTTTTCTAAAAATAAAATAAGCCGGGCGTGGTGGCGCACGCCTTTAATCCCAGCACTCGGGAGGCAGAGGTAGGAGGATTGCCATGAGTTCAAGGCCACCCTGAGATGACAGAGTTAATTCCAGGTCAGCCTGGACCAGAGGGAGACCCTACCTCGAAAAACCAAAAAAAAAAAATAAATAAAAATAAAATATTATTAGCATGTGTTATGTGTACAACATGAAAATGGTGTACTCCGGCCCTATTCAATCTCACTTCTCTTCTGCTCCCCTCCAAATTAACTCTCTCTCTCTTTCTCTCTCACTGTTGGTCTGTTTTTCCTGATGCTATATTAAACCAGAGGCCTTGACCTTGTGAAAGACGGGCAAGTACTGGTTCCCAAAGCCACTTCCCTAATTGTGCCTCACTTTCCAGCCTTCCCTCTGTTTTTCTCCCTTTCCATGACAGACCACTATGGGGTAAAGAAATATATCATAGATCCCACGTACTATACAAATGGGAGCCTTAGATATCTTGCTTCTATTTTCAGTGAAGTACAGAAGAGAGTTTTCACATGAATAAATGTGTAAGTTGAAGTCACAAGGTCCTTATGTTTGTATATAACTGTCACATAGTGTATACTCTTATACATAAAGCATTTATGAGCTCTTTTGTTCAAACCAGACCATGGCTTTTGTTTTGAGACAGGGTCTTAGGTAGCCCAGGCTGGCCTCAAATCTCTAAGGATGACCTTAAACTCTGGATCCTCCTGCCTCCACCTCCCTAAGTGCTGGAATTACAGACATGGAGCACCATGCCTTGATTATGTGGTGCCGGCCAGAGAACTAGGGCATCAAGCAGGCTAGACCAGCACTTAACCAGCTGAGCTGCAACTTCCGACCTTTGGTATCATGGTAGATGGTGCCTGGCTACAAAGAGCTGGCCTTTGCCTATGCCTCCCGCCATCTTTGTTTCGTGGTGCGTGTGGATGTGATTATCTACATTAAATCAGCACGTGTTACTTCACTAGCTTATCCAACTGAAAAGGGCAGTGCTGCTCCTCCAGCGCTATGAAAAGTTAGATCTTAGGAATTCAACCCAGCCAAGACGACTTCAGTGTCAGGCTGAAGTGTGTTGAATGAACATGACTAGTGACATATAACTGTGAAGTGTGACCCATGAGGGGACAAGCATGGCATTTGGAAATATTAAGCATATGTCTAAAAGCAAGTTGTAAGGGCTGGAGAGATGGCTTAGCAGTTAAGTGCTTGCCTGTGATGCCTAAGGACCCCGGTTCGAGGCTCGATTCCCCAGGACCCACGTTAGCCAGATGCACAAGGGGGTACACGCATCTGGAGTTCGTTTACAGTGGCTGGAAGCCCTGGCACGGCCATTCTCTCTCTCTCTGTCTCTCTCTGCCTCTTTCTCTCTCTCTCTTGCTCTCAAATAAAAAATTAAAAGTAAATAAAAATAAAAAAATAAAAGGAAGTTGTAGCTAGGGGGTGAATAGCCCTTTTTAGTGGTCAAGAAATGTATAAATATATTGCTAAGTTTTGTACTTTTGAAACTGTACTTTGGGTGTTTTGTTGTTGCTGGTGGTTTTGTTTTCTGTCACACCACTGACTTGGAGGTAGCAAGTGACCAAAACAGTGGGGGCCTTGCTGGGGGCCATGGTTAGTGTCCCACCCACATCAGCAATTGAGCACATAAGCTCCTGCAGAGGGACAGCCTCTGGGAAAGTTACTGTGGCACCCAATGCTGAAGTGCCTGCATCTGGTTATTCCTCCCATTCCTGTACCTTTTGCTTCCTTCAAAAATGAGGGCTCCATGCAGCTCTAGGGGAGGGGCTACCCTTGCCTGTCGATACACATTGATACCTCCATCTCATGTCTGCCGGAGTAAAGGTCCAGCCTCGTCCCGCCCCCCTGACCTATTCCTGCGCCTGCTCATTTCCACCCTCTTCTTCAACTTCCTAAGGCTCACGACAAAACGCACACCTTAGCTAGGTAAATGAGCAGCCCTCAGTTCTGGACTATACCCTCCGTGCCTGATGTCTGATCTCTTGCCACATGGGCCAGCTTACACTCAGAGCCTCCTTTAAAACTCCACATCTATCACCCTCCGATGGACCAACACGATGTCCTCAAGACCCAACTTGTCTTTCTCCAGGGCACTCTACACTTTGTTGCCTGAGAGATCTTTCTAGAATGCTGCCCTCAAATCCCCAGTAAAATCCTCCAGAAACTCTTCATTGTCAAAGTCTAGCTTTTACCAAGCATACATACCCACCCCCTGCTGCAGCCATCTTTTCTACTCTTTTTTAAAATATTTATTTATTTGTTTATTTATTTGAGAGAGAGAGAGCGGCAGATAGAGAATGGGCATGCCAGGGCCTCCAGGCACTGCAAACGAACTCCAGACATATGCACCACCATGTACATCTGGCTTACGTGGGTCCTGGGGGATCGAGCCTCAAACCACGGTCCTTTAGGCTTCACAGGCAAGTCCTTAACCACTAAGCCATCTCTCCAGCCCTTTTCTCCCTTCTTTACCACAATGCCTGAGCAGAAGCTAAGAAAAATACTAGTCACTAGACTTTGACCATGGGTTCCCCACCATGGGAATGTTCACATACTTAAAGGGTACCCACCTTGTGGGTCTTCCTTGGCTTCCTCCCCTGGATAAGGGGAGCCTCTCCTTCTGCACCTGAAGACTATTCTCTCTACAAATCTCCTTGTATTGAAGCCCTCACCTCCCTCTTCCTTAGGGAAGTCCTAGGCAAAGCCATGTCCACGGTCTCTTCATCTATACCGTCTAGCCCCACCTTGGCACATACTTGGCACTTCATAACTACTCGCAGAACCTATTCAATTAGACTTAGAATTTGTAGCTCCTGACCACATATGGCTTACTATCAAAAAGTGGCAAGAGGACTAGAGAGATGGTTCAGTGGTTAAGGCGCTTGCCTGTGAAGCCTAAGGACCCATGTTCTCCTCTCCAGGTCCCATCGCCCAGCACAATATGATTCAAGCATGCAAGGTCGCACGTGCCCACAAGGTGGCACACACAAATCTGGAGTTTGATTGCAGTGGCTGGAGGCCCTAGTGTACCAATTCTCTCTCTCATAAAGTAAAAGTAAAAAAATAAAAATAAATTTTAAAAAGTGGCAAAAGAACTGTTCACAAACCAAAAATACATTTACAAGTACCAAGACAAAGAGTTGGTTTTTATGATAATGAGTGGCAAGACTGTGTGTCAGCTCTCTCCATGCATGCTCGTCAAACTTCTGAGGAACTGAAGTCCTCACCAAAACAAAACCAAGCAAGAGCTGGAGAGATGGCTTAGCGGTTAAGCGCTTGCCTGTGAAGCCTAAGGACCCCGGTTCGAGGCTCGGTTCCCCAGGTCCCACGTTAGCCAGATGCACAAGGGGGCGCACGCGTCTGGAGTTCGTTTGCAGAGGCTGGAAGCCCTGGTGCGCCCATTCTCTCTCTCTTTCCCTCTATCTGTCTTTCTCTCTGTGTCTGTCACTCTCAAATAAATAAATAAAAAAAAAAAACAAGCAAAACAACAGAGCTCACCCTCTTTTCCACCATGTGCACAGCTTCATCCCAAGCACCCCATCCTTTCTCCATCAGAACAGAAGATGAAACCAAGTACATGGGAATGAGAAGGAACTAAACATGCCTTCTCCTCTCAATCCAGCAATTATGGTCACAGCTACAATTTCTGTCTTCTATATGCTAGGCACACTGTGGTAACAGCCACTCTCATTTTTTTTCTCTTACAAAAAAATAGATGAATTGGGCTGGAGAGATGATTTGGCAGATAAGGCATTTGCTTCTGAACCCTAAGGACCCAGGTTCAATTCCCCAATACCCATCAGATGCACAAGGTGGCACATGATACTGGAGTTCATCTGCAATGGCTAGAGGTCCCCTGGTGTGCCCATTATCTCTTTCTTTATCTATCTATCTATCTATCTATCTATCTATCTATCTATCTATCTACCTATCTGCCTCTTTCTTTATCTCCCTCTCTCAAATAAATAAATAACATATTTTTGAAAATTTATTTTAAACAATAGCTTAAGCTGAACATCATAGCATACAACTGTAATCCCAGCACTAGGAAAACTGAGGCAAGAGGGTTATGAATTTAAGGCTAGCTTGGGCCACATGATGGGACCATGTCTTTAAAAACAAAAAAAAACTCGCCGGGCGTGGTGGCGCACGCCTTTAATCCCAGCACTCGGGAGGCAGAGGTAGGAGGATCACAATGAGTTCGAGGCCACCCTGAGACTACATAGTGAATTCCAGGTCAGCCTGAGCCAGAGTGAGACCCTACCTCGATAAACCAAAAAAACAAAAACAAAAACAAAAAAAACCACAGGGGCTGGGGCGATGGTTCAGTGATTGAAGGGTCTTTCTTATGAGGCCTGCTGGCCCAGATTCTGTTCCCCAGAGCCCATGTAGAACCAAATGCACAGGGTGGCACATGCTTCTGGAGTTCATTTTCAGTGGCAGGAGGCCCTGGTGGGCCCATGCTCACTTGTGCTGTCTCTTTCTCCTTACAGACAAATAAAAATATTTTTTAAAAAATAACAGCAATTTTAAACCATGGTTATTTGAGTGCCTGTTTTCAGTTGTTTGGGGCACATATCTAGGAGTGGAATTTCTGGATCGTAAGGTAATTCGATATTTTCTTTTTGAGAAACTAACATGCTGTTGCCTACAGTTGGGGAGCCATTGCACATATGTGACCAAGTGCAAAGAAGAGAACAGGAATAGACCCAGGCCAACAGGTCATGGGCGAGGGGTGGGAACAAGCTGTTGCCTGTCTTTTCTTCATTCTAGAGACCCAGAGAAAATAAGCAGAACTGCTCCAGAGGAAGGTAGAGGAGGATGGGAAAGAACTAGAAGGGAAAAGGAGGGCAGTGGGAATAATTACCTGAGCTGGCAGCCAGCCCCGTGGAGAGTGACCCAGGAGCACGGGGGAGAAGGAGCCGGGACGCCTTTAGTACCGCAGGTGTTGAAGTAGAAAATTTTCCATGAAGAGGGGGTTGTTCCACATGATTAAAATAACCACTTGGGCCCTCTTGGCAAGCTAAGGCATTTTTTTTTCACACTTTGCAGTGTGTCCTTCAACTCCTTTTAGAGGCCTGAGGATAACTGGCAAAGGGAATTCCTTTTCTTTCCACGCATACTAGCAAGGAAGGAGGGAGAGAGGGGTCCTCCTTGGGGGCTGAGGGGGAGGCAAGCAGGTTTTCTGGAAGGTCTTAAGGGAGGCTCTGCTGGGGCTGAGTGAAAGCTTACTGGGAACAGCTGGGGCGAGGCTGGCTCATGCTAAGATGCTGGTTGGTTGGGGGTTGATGTTGAGAAGGGGTGGAAATGGAGAGAGGTGACCCAGGTCTATCCAAGAGAGCAAGTGGTGGCCTGACCTTTCATGATAGGGGCCCCTGTAGCGTCATATCTAGGCTTGATGGTGCTTCAGGGTAAATGGAGACTGTCCTCTGTAATACAAAGATGATTTTCTTCCCCCTGGGTGGCTGGGGAGCTGTCCCCTCTGTGGAGAAACAATAAGATGCACCCCCCTCCCACACGGCCCCTGTGGGATCGGCTGTGGGATCTCTCTCCATGTGACTTCCTCTGCCCCATGGGGCTTCAGGGAACCTCGAGGAATGCCAGCCTCGGTGCACATGGCATATGAGCAGCAGATGTTAAGAAGTGCTGTGGGGACATCACAGCTCTCTTTCAGCTCAGGGTCTCCAGTCTTCTCCACATTCCTGCTCCCCACCCCAAAAATCCTCACTGCACTTGGCTTTTGCTGGTTTTGACCTTTTATTATTATTATTATTTATTTATTTGAGAGCGACAGACACAGATAGAGGGAGAGAGAGAGAATGGGCACGCCAGGGCTTCCAGCCTCTGCAAACGAACTCCAGACACGTGCACCCCCTTGTGCATCTGGCTAACGTGGGACCTGGGGAACCGAGCCTTGAACCGGGGTCCTTAGGCTTCACAGGCAAGCGCTTAACCGCTAAGCCATCTCTCCAGCCCAGTTTTGACCTTTGCCAGGTCTTAGAGGTGACCTCGTTCACCTTCACCGTGGAAGGTCTGTTTGGCCCCTGGGAGCAAGGGTAGCCAGCCACCCAATTCTACGGAGACAATATGGATAGCACGCTCTTCTGGCTCTCACTTTTGAGACATTTTTATTACTGAGCAGAAGCTAAACATGGCCTTTTTCTACTGATTGACTTCCTAGAAATCCCCTCTGACCCTGTTGGCAGATGAAGACGTAACCAGGAGGCCTGCCACACTGACCGGTTCTCTCCCTGCAAGCCCAGGAACTATTAGGAGACATTAGAGGATCTTCCCTGGCTACCTCAGGCTTTGTTAACTCTCTCTCTCTCTCTCTCTTTCCCTCACTGACCCCCCCTCTGTCTCTTTGAATAGCACTTTCCAGACAGCTCTCAGCCAAGATGCAACCTGGACATCACCTATGTTGAACTGAGAGGGGCTACTGGGAAAGTAGGCACTAGAGTTGCTTCTCATCTTCCACCCACTGAGCCAAGAACCTGCACTGCACTCTCTCCACATGGGAACCACAATGGAACACTGGACTCCCTGTGTCACGCGGATGAAAACACAGTCATCTACCATTATGCCAGTGTGTTTGCTGCTATTCCCTGGAGGTGGTTGTCAGGCTAGCGTTGGGAGTCTGCTGCCTCTGCGGAGTCTTCTAGACCCTGCTGAATGTGGTACAGGTGGCACATCTCGTGCTGAGTAGTCGGCTGTCTTTTCTTGTCAAATTGATGGATCTTGGATGGATATCTCCAGCAGTCTCTCTGCCATCTTCTTTCTCCGCGGAAGTTCTAGAGTGGTTACGAATCTGCCATCTTGACTAGAAGTCTCCCTCTTCCGCACAACCTATTTCGGCCACAGTTCTGGTGTCTTGTGGGACTGAAGTGTGGGATGGAGAAAATGTTGTCAAGAAACACAAGCCTGGCTCTCCAAAGCTGCTGGAGCAGAGGCAGGAGGGCTGATACTTCCTGGCTGTTTGCCTTGAGGGAGTTAGCCTCTCTGGGGGGCTTCCCACCTTAGGAGGCTCTTGGTACCATCTCTCAGGAGCATAGTGCACGTTGGCTACTATATGGACCTGTTTCCTTCTTCATCTGGCCCCCTCCTCCTCTCTCACAGACCAGCCTTCTGCTTTCTTTCCTCCCACAGTCAGCCCATAGCTGGTTTTCATCTCCTCAGATGCAAATACCTGAGATGAAGATATGATCCTCTCAGCCCAAGACGGCAGGTGGGAAACTCTGAGGGCCTCTGGTTCCATCTTGGCTTAAATCATCTCTGGTTGAGAATGAGGGACGCAGTGTACAATCATGACATAGCTCCTACGACCCCACAGGGACAAAGAATGCTGGACACACACCCCACAGTCATCTTCTGGGATTTCCCTGACCTAACACCAAGCTACCTTCTATCTTGAAAGGCCTTTCTTCCATCTGTCTGGGAATGAGTCCCACAGCCTCAGGCCACCTGTCTCTTGTCCCCACAAGCTCACTCCCCTGCGTCTGATGCTCCCAAAGGAAGCAGGAAGCCCTTCGCTGGGGACCTCCTAAGTCCTGCAGCCAGTGTGCTTACAATCTAGTTGGAGAGATTAAACCAACACATGAACAGGTTGAAGAGTTAATGTGCCCTGTGCCATGCCTGGGGGAAGGGGAGAGCTCTGAGAAGAAGAGCCCCTTGTGGAGTAGAAGGTCCTAGAGAAGGAGCTAGGGCAAGAGCTTGAAGGCTGTGGCTTGGGAAGAACATTCAGGAAGACCCTGGATGGATGGAGAGGGAGGCCTGCTAATAAGCTAGTCAGGTGAGAACCAATGCCAGAAGGAGAATCTACTGGAAGGAAGAGCTGGCGGACAATACAGCTTCCTGACAATTGAGGGTTTGGCTTTCAGACTGGTTTTAGGGCTTGGGCAAGCCATGGCCTCCTTCCTCAGACTCCTCCTCCCAGAAGGAACTGGCCCAGAAGACCTAAGCTTCCTCATTGATTGGCCTGTGAAAGGCCACTTGGCAGGTCCGTTGCCGAGAGACAGCCCCAGAGGCTGGAGCTAGGATTAGCAAGTAGCCCTGTTTGCTCTCCTTACTGGGAGGAAAGAGGACTTTGGTCTCAGCTTATCAAACTGCCCTGAGTTTGAAAGCCCAGGAATGCAATGCAGCCTTGGGCAAATGTGCAGGTTCACAGGACACTCATTAATCAAACAGTTCCCTTCCCTCACCCCTAATAAACTGACCCCCACTTCACACACATTCTCTGTCTCTCTGTCTATTTCTGTCTCTCTCTTATCCCAGAGGAGAGAGGGACATACCTTATCTCAAGCCCTATCAGTAAGCTCTCCAAGACCAGTAGAATGTTCTTGGGGGAGTAGGCCAGTTCTAAAGCCTAGTCTTTCCCTGACTTTATCCAGTGGACCCGGGGACAACCTGAGGACCAGCTGGGGGACAGAACCAACAGAACACCCTACCCGTCTTTTCCTCCCCAGACACATTATTGTCTCAAGATGAACAATCAGCCTTTAGTTCTAAAGAAAAGTTTGTTAAAATATGGGTTTTTTTTTTTTTTCAAATTTCATGCAATGAAAAGGGCAGCATTGGGTATTTTTTTCTGCCACACTAAACTAAACCAATCGTCACGTAGCAACTCCCTGGCTCCGGGTTCCCTCCCCAGTGCTCGGGCTGTCTCAGTTCCAGAGGGACACATGTAAGTGATGAGAGAAAATGAAGGTTTGGGTTAGTATCTATGCCACCAACTTCTATGATCCACTCGGATGAGTCCAGCCTTCACAGCCAGTGTGGAGAAATTCCTGGCTTTCAGGAGGCCATATGGTTTTTGTGTGAGCAGATTACATCTACACTGCGAATGTCAATCTCTCAGAGCCCAAAAGGTGGAAGAGTGGCTATCAAAATCTGTCACTCCTGTAACATCGCAGGCCACCCTGTGCACCACCCTTGCACTCTCTGTGAAAAGTGATCCCCAGTCTCAGAGAAGCTGGTGACTGAAAGAGGCTTCCAGGCCACGTTGCTGAGCTGTCTGAGGTGACCCGGGAGCCATGTGTACGTTGGAAAGCTTGGCCAGGTCCCAGTCCTACCTCCTGCCCTTCCCCCTGAAGTCACAGCCTCGGCACTCTTCTGTGTCTCCGCAGCAGGCCCCCCTGGATTCTCCAGCCAAGCCGCCAGGTGGTTCCTGCAGCCCTTCTCCATCTCGTAGGCAGGAGGACACCCTGAAACTATTAAGTTCTCCACTGGAAACTCTTCAAAACGCTGCTGCCCACAGGAGATCCTGTGCACACACTGGGTGCCCCTCAGCTGCCTGCGACCTGCACATTCTGAATTACCTGTGGGTCCAGGTGCCACACTACTCCCCCAGCCTCTGCACACCCTGTCCCCAGTCTGAAGTGCCTCAAGGTTCTGGCCTCCATCTCAGTGACCCTGTGTGTCCTTCTACACACAACGCCCCAGCCTCTCCCCAGGGCCCAGCCCCCGGCTATTGTTTCACCGTGAGCTTCCTTCACTAGCCCACTGGGTACCGCAGTCAAGCCACACGTTTGCCCCCAGTTCCTGGCCTGGCACTCAATTGGCATTTGCTGAATGTAGGTACTTCCTCATTGCCATGACCAAATATCTGACGAGAAGTAACTTAAAGAAGGGTTTGTTGCACTTCAAGGGGCTAGAGTCCTTCATGGTCAGGAAGACATGGTAGCGAAGCATGGAGCAGATGGTGACATTCAGTCCACAGTGTGGAAGCAGAGAGTAATGAATTCTGTTTTCTTTATGTTATTTTGGTTTTTTGGGGTAGGGTCTCACTCTAGCCCAGGCTGACCTGGAATTCTCTATGTAGTCTCAGGGTGGCCTCGATCTCACAGTGATCCTCCCACCTCTGCCTCCCGAGTGCTGGGATTAAAAGCAAGTGCCACCACTCCTGGCTAATTTTTGAGGTAAGGCCAATAGATTGGCCTTTTTCTATGTGAGGGAGTGAGATCAAGGGGGTGGGGGGATTGTTGTCCCAGGACCTCCAGCCACTGCCCTCAAACTCCAGATGCGTGCGTCACCTTGTGCTCACGTGCAACCTTGTGTGCTTGCATCACTGTGTGTGTCTGGCTTACGTGGGATCTGGAGAGTCGAACATGGGTCCTTAGGCTTTGCAGACAAGTCCCTTAACTGCTAAGCCATATCCCCAGCCCTCTTTTTTTTTTTTTTTTTTTAATACAGTCCAGGACCACAGCCTATGGAAAGGTATCACCAACAGTCAAGGTGGGTCTTTCTACCTTGATTAATCTAATCAAGATGATCCCTCACAAGTATTCCCAGAGGCTCCATATAAACCACTATAAGGTACCAGCTCTTCTCAAAAATGTCCAAGACTGTGGCGCGGAAGAAGGGTTAGTTCTGACCTGAGCGGCCCAAGCTGTTCTGTCAGGGCTACTGAGTACAGACAACAGAGGCGGGAGGCAGGAAAATGAGCTGCTTGTGGAGGAACAAGTCCCCCTCACCTTGCTCTGTGAATGGCATAGGGCAGGGCCTGGAAATGGGGTGGTAACAGAGGGGCTGTCTGTGACCTGACCTCTGACCTCTAGCTCCAGGACACTCAGGGTCAACTCAGCTTTGGAACCCCTCCACAGGCACACAACATGGTGTTTCTAGGCTAGAACTCAGATTCAATGAGGACCCGCTAAGACGGACCCCAGGAAACCTCTTGCTATTCTGCAAAGACCCATTTGAGGCCTGTAGAAAGGCTACATGAGACAGTTTGACCACTAATCTGCAGGTCCCCAGGGAGTACTAGTTTCTTCTCTGCCTTGACCCTGATAGGCTAGCGCTCTGCTCACACCCTCCTCCCAAAGAGCTGAGCCTTGTTTCCACTAGAGGACACAGGACCAGAAGGCCAAGAGCCCAGCCCTCGCACTTGGCATCGGAGCCAGCCCAGGTGCAGCAGGGAGGAGAGGTGACCTTAAGCGCCAGCACAGCTCCTTGGCCCCAGCAGGCTGTCCTCCCCACCAACAAGGTCACTGCTATCTGCTCTGTGAGCCCACTGGCAGGTCTGGACACCCTCCAAATATGTAGAGGGAGTTTCAACCTAACCCAACACTAAAAGACCTCCCACGCCTGACATTTTCCAAGCACCATGATTCCAGGCAAAGACAAGAAAGAAGGGCACTTGGAAGTGTTTCTATAACCATATCTGTGTGCACATGTGTGTTAATGCATATAGTGGCAGTATGTTTATATGTATTAGTGTGTGTTCATGTGCACCAATGTGTGTCTCTGTACATGTGTTGAATACATGTGTGTGCATATGTCATTGTGAACTGACATGTGTCTGTGCATGTCAGCGGGTCAGCTTGGATATCTATGTACCTGTGTGCATGTTGGAAGGGATGTAAAGAACCGTCTGCTTTGCCTATGAGACTGAGTTTGTAGACACATTCTGTCCAGAGATGCCTTTCAAACCAGGAAGGAGAAGGGAAATGATTCCAAGCCTCCAAGTCTCCATTTCTCACTGTTTGCTGGTTGTGGTCACTGCAATCCCAACAGCCCCTCTAAAGTCTCCGTCCAGACTCTCTTCCTCCTGGGGCCTCTGCCCTGCCCTTGTGTCCTTCCTATACAGACCCTCTTCATCCTCCACAGAAACTTCCCTTGCTTCTGTGTTTGCCAAAGCCACCGTCACTTTTCTGCTTTGGGAATAGAATCTTCCCAGCCACGTGGGATGAGTGAAGCTGTACCATGATATAGTCCTAAATCCTAGCTGCCTTTGGCCAGGTAGAGACTCACGGGAGCTTTCCTTGCTAAGTAAGCCTCCATTGCCTTTGAGTGTGTCTGGGTAGTGATGGATGTGTATGTAGTATTATCTAGTAATTGAACTTAGAATATTTTTACTCCATCATTTATTTATTTTTATTATTTATGTATTTGAAGGAGAGAGAGAGAAAGAGAGAGAGACAGACAGACCGCATGAGCACGCCAGGGCCTCCAGCCACTGCAACAAACTCCAGATGCATGCACCATCTTGTGCATCTGGCTTACATGGGTAGTGGGGAATTGAACCTGGGTCCTTTGGCTTCACATGCAAGTGTCTTAACTACTAAGCCATCTCTCCAGCCCCTACTCCGTCATTTTGATCCCACCTTGTCCCTCTCCTGTCTCCTGGGGTGAGGTGCCCACTGTGGAAGATTAAGTCACAGCCATTTGCTGAATTGACAAAGGACAGCCATGACCTCTTAAATTTAAAGCACTGGTATCAGGATCTGTCTTACTGGACCTCTAACGTTTAATACCAGAAATATATATTGCTCTTCAAACTCTTCTCTCTGATGCCCATCATACTCCCTGCTTCTCCTCTCCCTTCTCGGGCCACCCTGCCACCCTCAGACCACTGTTCTTTTCCAACTGTGACCCAGGTGACACCTTTTGTTCTCAGAATGCCAGCTGCTGTTTATCTGCTGACAACATGCGTACTCCCCAGATGGTCCTCAGGGCTCAGATGTGCACACATGAGCACCTGAACACCTGTGCACCCACTGAGCCCACCTATGTGACCTCCCCCCGCCCAAATCCCAGCAAGGAAGCTCTCACAGAGGCACTGTGGGTGACACAAATTCAACATTTCCAAAAGCAAAGTTAGCTTCCTCAACACTCAGCAGCCCACAACCCCTCCTCAAACTGTTTCACTGCTGAGCATTAGCGTCCACCCAGTGACCCAGGCCAGACATCTAGAGATGCTCCTTGTCTGTCACGCAAAGGCCATGGTGTTGATTTCACAGGGCTGTTGTAAGGGTGAGAGGAAGGTGGGCATGGATTCCTACACTGCGATCCATGACTGAATTGCCAGAGTCATCATTATCACTGTCATCAGTCGATCTGTGCTATAGGGTAGAAGAAATTCAAAGTCTCAAAGCAGCAGCAGGAGCCACTCACTTGCCCAGCAACTTAGCACCTTCCAGACGTGCATCTCTGAGGGTAGCAGTGAGCGAGTCAAAGACACCATCCACCTGGCTCCTCCAGGGACGTCACCCACAGGCTTATCAAACCAGGTGACGTTGTCTCACAAGTCACCGATGCTCTGTTTTGAGTTGGGATTTTTGTTGTTGTTGTTCTTGTTGGTTTTCCAGTCTTTCTTCCCCACTGTGTTTCTTCTTAGACAGTGTCTCTTGTTATTTCTTCAAGTTCACTAATTTGTCTTCTGCATTGACTAAACTGATATATTCCATCTGGTCTTGTTTGTATAGCATATATTATTAGCTTGGGTCTCTATCTCTCAGTTATATTTGGGGTCTTTTCATGTCTTCGGTATCTCTAACATGCTCTTGCTCTTTAGCTTCTTGAACTTGTGGAAAATACCTACAGGAACAGTTTTAGCGCCTCTGTCTACTAATCTCATCCACGGTGTCATCTCGGGATCTGGTTCTGTTCATTGATAGCTCTGTTCATTATGGGCTGTTTTCCTGCTTCTTTGCATACATGCTAATTATTTTTGTTTTGCTTGTTCTTCTGGGGTTTTCTTGAAACAGGGTCTTTCTCTGTTACTTAAGATCATCTAAAATTCACTATGTCTTCATGCCTCAGCCTACCAAATGCTGGGATTACAGTCATGTGCCTCATGCCCAGACCTAAATATATGTTCGTTGCTAATTAGCTGACCCTGTGAATTTTATCATCTCGGGTGCTGGATGTTTTCCAGCTCTTTAAATGCTCTTAAAAACCTTGGTTCTGGGGACCAGGTGAGTTGCATGGAGACAGCTCATTCCTTCCAGCTCTTGCGTGAGATTCCTTGGTACTACAGAAGATTCTAGGCTAGGTAGGGCACAGTGGACTTGCAGGTACTGCCAAGGCTCTGTGTGTCACGAGGATTTTACACTCTGCCTGGGAGGAACAGGAGCTATTCCTGACTTGTGAGAGCTCTGAGGAGGATTACATTCACTCCTTCAAGGGTGCCTTTCCCCCGGGCTCTAGCTGGCTCATTGCACAAATGTATCCCTCTGTTCTCTGCTAGACGCAGAGGGGGCTCCTCACAGGTCCCCACAGCTCTCTGTACAGCTTGCCTTTGTTCTGTTCTCTGCTCTGTGCTGTCTTGGCTCCCTCAGGCTCATAGGCCATCTCCTCCATCCATGGTTCTGTCAGGCTTCCCCTGGGCTCCCCCCTCTGTCGCAGCCTGAGATCCCCTCTGTAGTAAGCAGGTGTGGGCTCCTGCCCTAGGGCTGGCCCCTGCATCGTGTCTGAAAACCATGGCTCATGTACTTGCCCTAGCTTTCTCTTGAATAAGGCCAGGGTCAATCGGGTCCCTGCCACTCCACAGTGACTGCATGAGAAGATCAGTCCTGCTTGGACCTCTGGGGACCAGGGTTCAGGGGGACTATTGCTACCCCATCCATTCAAGTAGCCTGAGCCCAAAGCCACCACAGCAGAAGGCAGAGCCTAGAGAGGCAGGGAAACGGGCCTTGGTGACATCATTGGATATCTGGCCTCTTTACTACACGAGAAAGGAACCAGATCACTCCACTCAGGCCATTTGGAGTCAGTGATTGCAACACTGGCAACAGATGTGACACCAGTCATCAAACATGTATACGAAGTGGTGCATGTGGCTGGACCTGTCATCCTAGCTCTTAGGCAGCTGAGGCAGGAGGATCATGAGTTCTGGGCCAGATTGAGCTACGTAATGAAACTAGTTTTGTTTTTGGTAAGCACACAAATAACAGTACTCCTTGCTGCAGTGCTGGCCTGTGCTGTCCTGTCCTTAAATATCCAGATGCCTTCGTGATGAGGTCTTCTGAGTTGGCTCCCTCCCGCTCTCTGCAGACTCCCTTTCTTTCTGTAGAGAGCAGGCATGGCGCTGGAGCTCGCTAAGCCTGGCGGGCTTTGCAGCTAATATCCCTCCGCACTGGGGGCTCTCTGAGCCCAGAGAACTTTATACCTAGTATCCCTCCGCTGCGGCTGCAGCGCGCGGAGGTGTCACGTTGGATATGCTCCATTTAGCTTGGCGGTGCTGCATTGTTTAAATTATTCAAAGACAGATTACTCCCTCCGCCACCTCCACCCCCACCCCAAGGATTTCTGCTCTACTGGTCCTGCCCAGCAGCAGGCTGGAGGAAACAGGGGTGGAATCAGCAGGCAGCTTCTCACTGTAAGGCTGAAATCAGTTCCAGCCCATGTTGTACGCCCATCACACCCCATTATTCCTTGCTAATTGCAAGCGTGGTATGCAGGTTAACTCTTTGAGAACAATGGCGGCTTTGATTGCGAGGGAGGTGCATGCTCCTCACACCTCCCCTCTGGCACACAGTCCCCAGCTGACTCTGCCTGCCTGGGACTCTAAGGGTCCCACTTGGGAAGCACAGCTGTGGTGTGGGAAGAAATTTGAAAATCTGAAATTGATCGCACACATGCGTGCACGCAGTGTGTGTGTGTGTGTGTGTGTGTGTGTGTGTGTGTGTGTGTTTTCAGGTTTTTGAGACAGGGTTTCACATAGCTCAGGCTGGCCTCAAACTGCTGACCCTCCGATCTCTCTCTCCTACTTGCTGGGATTACAGGTGTACCCCGCCATGCTCAGTCTGGTTCCCAGTGTTCTAAGAGAGGATTGGAGGCAGAGCAAGCTAGTGAGGTCCCCAGCCTGAGATGGTACAAACTTGTCTTCAATTGGTGTACAAAACCCAAGAAATCCAGAATGGCTGTATACACCTATAATCCCAGCACTGAGCAGGCGAGGCAGGAGCATCACTAGTTCAAAATCTCAAACAAACCTCATCACTGCAGAACTGTTTGGCAAACCCACCTGCCACACTGTCTAGGCCAGGCTTAATCTCAACCCTACGCCTGCTGGTCCAAGAGGGGATGATGCTCTCCCCTTCCCCACATACCTACATGTGGCCTCAGTCCTCCTTCACCTGGACACCCAGCCTCCCTCCCCTGCCACACACACACAATTGGATGTGGCCTCACTTCTCCCTCCCTCACTGGACAATTTTCCCACAATACACAGAGTCAAGCGGAATGGTTGTTATAGGTTTGAGGACCATCTTCCCAGGGTCTCTTTTGCCATTTCTACAACCTATTAGGATAGATTTGCCAAATCCTCATGCAAGGCAAACAAAACTCATAGTAACATGGTGGCCCAGAAAACCTAAAATGTGTATTGCCTGGTCATTGTGTGTACACGCACACATATGTGTATGCACAAATGCATAGGTCTGAGTGCACATGCATGTGTATGCAACATGTGTGTGGTGGCCAGAGAATAACCTTCATATGTTGTTTCTCAGGAATAGTATCCACCTTTCTCTTTCTGAGACAGGATCTCTCATTGGCCTGGAACTCACCTAATAAGGCTAGACTGATTTCCAGCAAGCCGCAGGGCTCCTCCTGTCTCTGCCTCCCCAGCACTGGGATTACAAGCATGTGTCACCACACTTAGTTTTTGTTTTGTTTTGTTTTGTTTTGTTTTAACATGGGTTCTAGGTATTGAACTCAGGTCCTCATGCTTGCTAGGCAAGCACTTTACTCACTGACCTATCTCCCTTGTTCTTTACAGGCAAAGGTTGCTGGCCCCTCCCCTGGGATCTGGATTAAAAAGGACTAAGGTGCCGCGTAGAGTGTGAGCCTGTAATGGACTGGATCCTAGACCAGAAGAAGGACATTGGTGGGGCAATCCGAAGGAGATCTACACACCTGATGGTTAAGTGTTTCCATGCCTTCATTCCCTTTATGGTGCTCTCAGTCTGTGAGGGAGGCATTTGAGGAACTGTGGATGTGCGATTTTTTTAGGGAGGAGTTCTATTTTTGCCACCTGTTTTTGAAAACTACAATCACTTTGAATGTGTGTGTGCGTGTGCGTGCGTGTGGCCTGAGAAGGGCAGCTTTGGGGCGAGGGGTCCATGGCAGAAGCCAATGAGGAGCAGATGAAGTTCCCAAGGGGCATGAGGACCCCTGGTCAGAGAATGCAGGGGTCCCGAAAGGGCCTGGAGTAAGAAGAGGCCAGAGGCAAAGAGCACAAGGTTACTCTGGGTAGATCTCCACCCACGAAGCCTAAGGCTTCAGTGACTTTACTGACCTCATGAAATGCAAGCGTGATTAGATTTCCTGTGCACGTTGGACTGGCTGTGGGAGGTTGAGAGGAGCTGGGCCACTGAGACTGGCTGTTTTCAGGACTGCTTGACAGTCAGGTTTCTAAGACCTTACTGGACAATTACCAAAGGGTGTTTGTAAGGAAAAGCATCCTTCTACTCCCCCCAAGTAAGAAATCCTCCTAGATGAATGTGTGTTCAAATTCAAAACAAGCAGTGAAGCTAGGGGTAGCTTGATTGGTAAAGTGCTTGCCTCTCAAGCATGAGGACCTGAGCTCCATCCCCAGAACACGCATGTTAAAAAGGCAGGTGTGCTAGATGACACTTACAATCCCAGGGCTAGGGTGCTGGAGATAGGTGAATCCCTGGGGCTTGCTAGCCAGGGGCTCTAGCATAATCAGGTAAGTTCCAAGCCAATGAGAGAGGTCAAAAAAAAAAAAAAAAAAAAAAAAAAAAAGGTTTAAACCAGGTGTGGTGGAACACGCCTTTAATCCCAGCACCCAGGAGGCAGAGGTAGGAGCATCGCTGTGAGTTGGAGGCCACCCTGAGACTACATAGTGAATTCCAAGTCAGCCTGGGCTAGAGTGAGACCCTACCTCAAAAAAAAAAGTTGATGGCTCCTAAGGAACAACACCCCAACACCCCAGGTCGTTCTCTGGCCTCCACACCTCCACACACATGCATATGTGTATGTATGTGCACCCCCCCCCCACACACACACAGAGTGGGAGGATTCCATATGGATCTCTTCTCTTTTCCAACCTGAGTCCCATGGTATTCACAAATGTAACTGCCAAAGCTTTACCCGCATTTTCACCCACCAGTGTTTCCTCCAGAACAGAAACAAGCCACGTGAGTCTCCGCAAGCAATCTGCCTCAGGAGCAGCAGGACCCAGTGGGGGGGGGGAATGCAGGGAAAGTGGGGGACGTGAAGGCAGAGGAGGAAGGAGCCTCCAATAAGCTCTGAGGGGTGTGTGTGTGTGTGTGTGTGCACGTACATGTGTTTGCGTGTGCATGTGTGTGTGTGTGCTTCAGGTTTGTTGAGACAAGGTTTCATTTAGCCCAGATGGCCTTGAACTCCTGATCCTCCTTCCTCTACCTCCTGAGTGCTGGCATTTCAGACATGCCCCACCAGTGCCTTCCCATGGCTTCCATCTGGGTCTTGAAAAGACAGCTGACTCTAGACAGGGATGACTATGGCCAGAGAGCCCCTTGGGTGGATAAAGTCCCAGCCACACTGTTGAAAATGCCCTCCGTGTCGCTCAACACAGAGGAAGGGTTTCAGGCACTGAGGAGAGGAAAATGCTTAGAAAAATGTTTGTGTCTCCATATAGTGGAGACACGGGGAGCCCCAGAGCTGAGTGGATGTTGTGAGGTTGGGTTATCCCAAGACAGTGGTTCAGAGAATCGCACGCTGCTACGGGGCCAGCCCCTTCCCTGCTGAGGAAGCCTGGTGGCTCTCTAAGAACCATCGCAGACAGGGCAAGTCAGAGCAGGCCTCACAGCTCTGGGACTGGGCGAAGGTTTAGGAAATTAGAGAGGTTTATAGCCACCAAGCTAAGAGCTGGCACTGGAACGTGTCTGGCAATTGTCTGACATTGTCCCGTCCCGTGACTCCAATCTAGGAGGTTACTGGGCTCCTGGCCTCTGTGAAGCTATCAGCACTCACTGCCTTGGCTGTATGTTGGATTCAAGAAAAGAAACTCATTTAATATTTTTCAGCACAACTTCCTAGTCCAATATGCGTCTACATGTGCATATCTGAAACAAGTGTCTCAAAACAATGCTCACCTTGACAATTTGCAATATGTTTTGGGTATTTCTCTCTCTCTCTCTCTCTCTCTCTCTCTCTCTCTCTCTCTCTCTCTCTTTCCCTTTCCCTTTCCCTTTCTCTGTCATCATTAAGAAGAAAAATGCCCCCTAGCTGAAAGGATGGTCACAGCCCTGGTGGCCCCAGGGACCTCGGAAAAGGCCAGCAGGCCACTCACAGACAGGCTGGATTTGGTCACCATCAGGCCTTTCTGAAAAGGCTGGAATTGAGGTCCAAGGAGCTCCCCACATCTCCACTGGTCACCCCATTTCACTCCAATATCCATGTTCCAGGCCCCATGGACATGCTCAACTTGGATGCCGGAAGTGTTGATTACAGAAACAGTAACTCACACTTAACTTACATCACACCACTGAAAACCCCTCAGAATCACCTGACAAAATACAGGTGTTCTTCCTGTCTTAGCTAATTGGAGAGTCGGATCAGATTGTGTATGTGACTTGCCCAGGGTCGGCTGCAGTGAGTTGGGCTGAGACCCAGTCTTTGGGTGCTCTTTCTCATCCTTACCTTGACCTTCCCCCCAGCATTTACCTGATTCTCACCCTCCCTCTTTCAACGCTTGAAATATTGTCTAGTCTCTCTGCTCTGCCTGGATCAGGAAAGCCCTGAATGAGAGAAGTTTCTTTCTTTTTCTAATAAGTGTGTGTGTGCATTTGTATACATGCTCATGTGTGTGCAGGTAAGCATGTGTGTGCAGGTACATATGAGTTTGTGTGCATTTGGAAGCCAAAGGACAACCTCAGTTGGCATCCTCGGGAGGGTTGTCCACCATTTTATTGTGACAGGGTCTCTCATTGGCTTGGAGCTTGCCAATTTGGCTAGACTAGCTGGCCTGTAAATCCCAATAATCCTCCTATCTCCACGTCCCCAGTGCTGGGATTACAGGCACATGCTGCTACACCTCAAATTTTTTAAAAAATATTTTATTTATTTGAGAGAGAGAGAGACAGACAGAGAGAGAGAAAAAGAGAGGAAAAAAAGGCACACCAGGGCCTCCAGCCACTGCAAACAATCTCCAGACGCGTGCGCCATCTTGTACATCTGGCTTACATGGATCCTGGGGAATTGATCCAAGGTCCTTTGGCTTTGCAGGCAAGCGCCTTACCCTCTAAGCCATCTCTTCAGGCCTACACCTTGGATTTTTATGTGGGTTCTGAAGATTAAATTTGGGTCCTCATGCTTGTAAGACAATCATTTTACCAACTGAGCTATCTCCCCAGCACCCAGAGGGAGAGCAGTTTCCAACAGTCATCTTACATCAAACATCCATTGGGCTGCCCCACAGAGCACATAGGCCTGAGTACAACTTAGATAGCTCACTTAAGAGGAAATTTGCAAAGCCCAATGCCCCCAGCTTTCCTGGGAGTTCTCGAAGCTACTGCTGTCAGAAATGACTTCAAAGTCTTCCAAGAAACTAACTGGACCAAAGGCTACTGTGTTGGTGGCTAAGGATCTTATTAATTGTGTTTGTGGCTCCTTCAAACCAGGACATTGACCCACCTCCCCCCAACCGCCGTCGCCCCACCGCCTGGCCTCATCCATCTCTCACACTACTGTCTGCAGATGTTCCCGGATTTGTTGTATTTGGGATTAAATGGAGGGTGGCTTAAAATTAACAGGGTTTCTATAAATATAACTTCTCTGGCTCTTGTTAAGACTCTAGGTCACAGGAAATCTGGATTCAAACAGCTCTATGTGGAGTGATCCTGTTTACTTGAGACGTCTCGCCAAGATCTAGCTTTGCCCCATTAAAACTAAATAAATAATTTCCACAGAAGCTAAATTTTTTTGGTTCTCTTTGCCAAAAAATCTGAGCGAAGGAGCCAGCACAGAAGCCTCGTGTGCCTGCTTCCTATGGAAGCCTCTGGATCTGTGAGAAGTGGCTTTCTTATTTCTGTAAGCTGTTTTGTGACAGACGAAACTCAGCTGGCAAGCCAATCTATGCAAAAAGACCCACCAGGGTCACCATCCTGGTCACTGTCTGGGAAGCCATTCCATGGGCTAGACATGCGTCTCCTCCCAACTCTCTGAAGGAGGTCTGGAACCCGAAGACCTGGGGAGCAAGTGGTTTGGGGTACCACATTGGGCTTACGAAAGTCCAAGATGGGGGACTTGAGAAGATCAAGAGCTTGCCATGCAAGTGTGAAGACCTGAGTTCAGATCTCCAGCACCGCCACAAATGCCATGTGGGTGTGGCAGCCCATCTGTTACCCCAGGGCTTAGGGGAAGGAGAGAGGAGATCCCCAGAGCAAACTGGTTAACTAGACTAGCTGAATCAGCGAGGTCTGGGTTCACACGAGAGGCTTTGTCTCGGTAAATAGAGTAGAGAGCAATCAAAGAAGACATCTGATGTCAACCTTTAACCTGCACCCACATGTATACACACATGCATACACACACACATGCATGCAAGAAAAAGTACAAAATGCCCAGCTAAATTTGAATTTCAGACAAACCTGAATAATTTTGGGGTGTGTGTGTGTGTGTTTTGAGACATAGGGACACTAATAGCCCAGGCTAGCCTCTAATTCATGATCTTCCTGCCTCAACTTTCCAAGTGCTGAAATTACAGGCATGCATCCCAAGGCCCAGCTCAATTATGAATTATTTTTACTAAAGCCATGTTCTGTGTGATCTTCAAAACATCTTTATATTAGTCTATAATTGTAGTTTATCTGAAATTCAAATTTAATCAAGCATTTTTTTTTTCTGGCAACCAGCACCAATAAGGCCCAGTCTGATAGTCTTTTGGGGAAACGTGATTTTTTTTTTTTATGTCCTTAGAAGAGATTTATTCACTTAAAGGTCTTTTCTAAGCTAAGAGAGAACATTCTACCAAAGTAGAAAGTCATTTGGTGCTGTCAATTATTAGTTTGTTGATGAAATTGGCATACTAATTGCCTCTATGGACTTGGCTACTATAGAAGTGTCCTTGGGACAAACTGGATTGGATCTTGCTATATGAGGAGTACTGACAGAGCAGTTTATAATCCTTGCAAAATTAAAACTCACTAGAAAACTACAAGTAATTTCTAGTTGGTTTTGAAATTCTTTTTTGTTTGTTTGAAACCTTTTATTATTTTTTTTTCAAATTTTTATTAACATATTCCATGATTATAAAAAATATCCCATGGTAATAACCTCCCTCCCCTCATGTTCCCCTTTGAAACTCCATTCTCCATCCTATCCCCTCCCCATCTCAACCAGTCTCTCTTTTATTTTGATGTCATGATCTTTTCCTCCTCTTATGATGGTCTTGTGTAGGTAGTGTCAGGCACTGTGAGGTCATGGATATCCAGGCCATTTTGTGTCTTGGGGAACACGTTGTAAGGAGTCCTACCCTTCCTTTGGCTCTTACATTCTTTCTGCCACCTCTTCCACATTAAACCCTGAGCCTTGGAAGGTGTGATAGAGATTTTGCAGTACTGAGCACTGTGGTCACTCCTTTCCAGAACCATGATGCCTTCTGAGTCATCCCAAAATCACTGCCATCTGAAAAGAGAAGATTCTCTACCCAAAATGAAAGTAGCATTAATATAAGGGTATGAACATTAAGAGAAGTGCTTACTGGGCAGTTTGATAAGCATAGTATATACATTTAGGCAGACAGCAGTAGACGTTATACCCCTAGGGCTCATGACGACTACCCCTGTTTTAAGTTTTCAGTATCAGGGATGTATTCGCTCCCATGGAGCAGGCCTCCAGTCCAATTAGAGGGAAGTTGGTTTCCACCATGACAGACATGCCACTATTGCACCTTTTAGCTCATTTGGCCTGGCTGGCCAAAAATAAGGCTTGCAGTATCCACTGTTGAGTATCTTCACTGGTGAGTTCTCTTTCTCCCATTGAACTGCATGCAGAAAGGCTTCTTCCAGCTTTCTGTCAGCTGGTCTACATGGAGGAGGTTATCAGCTCAGTTCTAGTAGGATTTCTCAGTGGCCTTGCAACCCAAGTATATGGAGTCTTCAGCAATAGGGTCTTACCATCTATTCCTGGTGGGAAACCAAGGGCTTTGGCAATGGCCTATAATGTTTTGGAGGCACCAAGGACCTCCCTGGCCAACTGGAAGGTATCCCATCCCTGGCACTGAAAATTTTCTAGCAACAATCTACAGCTCCTGAGTGTTCCATTGTCCAAAACAGTAGGATTCCATATGATTTATTTATATCCTCTTAGATTTTGATTAGCCCTTCCTCCAGGGAAAGGTGATTTTTGAACAGAGGATGAAAGTGGCTGATGGTATAGTGGAAAGAAGGAACTGCGTCCACGAGTTTAACCAGTAACGATCTGCCTGAAGTCAAAAGAGGAGCTCACCCAGTCTTCTTTCTGGTCTCCTTCCACTCTGAGTGATGGTGACGATAATGATGGTGACTTGGATCGCACCCTGTGGGAAGAAGCCACCAGAGTGGCCCTGGATGGCCTGGGGGGGGGACATCCTCTTCCACAGGCCCCTACACTGGGCAGGGAAGAGGCAGGAATGGACGGTAGAGCCGCAGAGGAGCACAAGGGTCAAGGGCACTTCATGGATAATCCAAAGAAAATGAGTTTTGCACACAGTGCTTTGAGAACACGTATGATTACTGCGGACTTCAGGATGCTTTGGGGCCAAAAGCGACAAATATGTCTTCTTTCCTTGGGATTGAACCCCATTTAATGGGCAAATAAAGCCAAAGTTCTGGAGTCTTTTTTGTCTTATTTCTAGGCAAGGACCCTTCCCTGGCCACCGACACACACATCACTTTCTAGTGGGACTGTCTTAGTACGAAGCTCCAATTCTACTTAATCTCGACTTGTTCTCTAGCAGAATCTATATCCACATCCTTTTCACTGTGTATGTACCAACAGTGGGGTTTCTAGATTAATTATTTAGCATGTGAAGTGACGGGTTTAGTCAGGCATTCTCATACATGTGTGTCACTATGCTTTGTTCTAAGTTGTCACCTTCCCCCAATGCCTTCCTTTATGCCACCTTGTCCCCAGCTGACTGGTTCTCTTCTCCCAAAATGCTCCTCCCTTCTGTTTTCATGTCGTATCTATCCCATTCCTTCTCCCCCCTGTAAGACCACTTCCTTGCCTCTCATGATCCTTTTTGTAGTTTCATGACCCCCCCAACCTATATTTAAACATACACATATGTGTACTCATATAAAACTTTAAATCAGCATCCTGCATATGAGAGAAAATATGTGGCACTTCAAAAAGAGCTTCAGAGAGCTCTGCAGGCTCTTGTCAGGGAAAGAAGTTCTCCTGTGCTCTCGTGAGTAGAGGCTGAATGAACAGGCTTCAGTCACAAGCCAGTTTCTGCAGAGAAGTACCTTGCCCAAAGGGCCAGCCTGGTCACTGAATTCCTTCGCTTGAGCATCTGCTGAACACCATGGTGCCCCATAAGTTGGACTAGATGGTGGGCTTTGGGGGAAAATAGGGCATGGTCCCTGACTGCTTCGGTTCACACGTCCTGGAAAAACGCACAACCCATGTGTTACAAAAGTGTGCCTAACAGGGCCAGCACCCCTGGTAGGGCAGCAAGAGAAAGCACCTACTATGCTCTGCGGAGGTCTAGGAGAGATCCCAGAGGAACATGCTAAAAGAGGCCTGTGAAGGTCGCACAGATGTTTGATGGACAGAGAGGGGAAGGTAATGCCCAGGTGTGCATAACAGCTGGCATCATGTATGGGTGCTGGAAATCCAAACTCAGGCCTTTATATTTGCACAGCAAGCACTTTACCAGGTGAGACATTTCCCCAGCTCCTAACTACATCATTTTGACATATCCATCTTTATAAAGACCTCATCTCAAAATACAGTCACTCTGGGGTAATGAGGGTCAGAATGTGTGTGTGTGTGTGTGTGTGTGTGTGTGTGTGTGTGTGTGTGTGTGTGTGTGAAAGCTAAGGCCATCACAAGGAGTAATAAGAATGACATCTTCCAATATGATGGAGAATGGAATTTCAAACGGGAAAGTGTGGGGGTGGGGAGGGAGGGAATTACCATGGGATATATTTTATAATCATGAAAAATGTTAATAAAAATTAAAAAATAAATAAATAAATAAATAAATAAAAGAATGACATCTTCCAGCTATGCCCAGGAGCTGTTAAACTGTCATGGATTAATACACCCTGGCTTTATAAGCAGGAAAAGAGAAACAGCTTCCTACAGACAGGTGGCCAGCTGGTCCTTTTGCACAGAAACAAACACCTTCCATTTATTGGGCAACTCCTGTGTGATCTGTGCTTTATACACAGCAAGTCATTTTGTCCCCGCAGTGACAGTGCAGGCAGCCACCGCTGTCCTTCTCAGATAGACTGGGGCTCAAAGATGCCCAAAACCTTTTGTCTTGGTTAATCCCTGGCTGTCAACTTAACACGATTTAGAATCACCTTGGAAACAAACGTCTGTGCATGTCAGTGAGCGATTTCCTAGGTTAGGCTTGCTGAGGAGAGAGGACGCACCGTAACTGTGAGCGGCACCATCTCATCACGGGGTGGGGTTCTGGGGTGGGGAAGAGGGGAGCCGGCTGAGCACCAGCATTCATCACTCTCTCCTTCCTCACTGTGGACTGGATGTTTCCACCTGCCTCAAGCTTCTACCGCTTTGTCTTGCCCTCCATGATGTCCCCTCAAACTGTCAGCTGAAATAAACCCTTCTTTGTGTCAGATGTTTTGTTCCAAAATGAGAAAGGTAGCCAGTACACCCACTGTTTGACATAGCTCAGAGGAGTCAACCTTAACCCCTTGTCCTCTCCTGCACTTGGCCATGCTGGTTGGGAAAGCTCAGTTCTCTCTGGAGGGCCCTGGCATTGTGTACCCTGGGAGAGGTCACCCAGGGCCCAAACGTGGCAGGTCTGCCCTCATCGAACCAAGGATGAGCCCACAGATCAACAGGTAGCTCATAGGACACTGGAGCCTCCAGTCAATATTTACCTAGTAATTCAAGCAGGCAATAAACAGCTTACAGGTAGCCTCCCTTGTACCACACAAGCTACCTCAGCTCCAGGACTGGGCCCAGCCCATGCAAGCCGGGACTAGGTCCTCTTGTTTCTAACCCCAAGGAACAGTGTTGACCAGCCTGGGAGCCTTGGCAAGTCACAGGCAACCTCCACAGCAGCCGAGTGGGGTCTCTGAGGTGGCCTCAGGTACTAATGTTCTCACCGTGGTCCTTCAAGCACACCCACAGTTGAGCAAAAGGTGCTATGAGCCAATGCAGTGAACACTCTTCATTGGTCCTCATCCTGGCGGAGAGAGTGAGGGTTGTGACACTCATCCAAGTCCCTTTCTCCTCTGCACGTGCCGCTTCATGTTCCAACCTCCAGTGTCCCCATGCGGATGGACACATGCATGCGAATGGGCACACAACTCACATTCACATGGGCGCCCGCGTGCACACACACAGGGATCGTTCCTAGTAAACCTCGGGGCATAGCGACACCACGCTCAGTCAGGCCTCTGAGGTTGGGGTGCTCAGGCCACTTCTCTGGCTTGCCCACAGTGCCCTGCCAGGTCAGCCGTGTGTGGTCTGGGAGGGACGACAGCAGTTGGCACGGACAGGGAGGGAGGAATGGACTCGGCGGCTGTCTCCACACCTCTTTCCTGTATGAGGAAATTTAGGATCAGAGACGGGAAAGAAAGAGCCTAGGCCAACCATTCCAGGCTTTGGTGGCAGAAGGACAGTTTGAGCCACACAGTCATCAGTGTTGAGTCACCTCTGGCATGCTTCTAAGGACATTAAGTGAGTTCTCTGTTGTGGCAGGTCTGGGGATATAGCTCAAGTTGGGAGGTGCTTATCTAGTATACCCAGGGTCCTGGGTTGTAATCCCAGGATCACATGTAGCAGTGAACTTCTTGTTGCTTGGGACAAATTATCCAACCAGAAGCAGATTATGGGAGGAAAAGGTTTATTACTGGCTTATCATGCCAAGGGGAAATTTCATTATGGCAGTAACAGACAACTGAACATCACATCTCCATAGCAGCAGGGAGGACGTGGAGAGTGAGTTTTAAGTGTGAGAAGCAGAGCTAAACTGTAACACCCAAGGTCTGCCCTGAATGCCACACCTCCACCAACACGGCTCCACCTCCCAAAGGCTCCACCAGCTAGGAATTCATTATGAGGTTTAATCCCATGGGGAACATTGCACATTCAAACCATCGCAGCACATAAACTGAGCGTGATAGCACATGCCTGTAATGCCAGCACTTGGGAGATGGAAGCAAAAAAATGATCTATGTAGTGGGTTCAAGCATGAGACCTTGTCTCAAACTAGAGACTACATGCATTATTCTGGATATGCTAGCATATTTTAATAGAAGTTTAAAATGGCAAAAAATAGTGGTAAACTACATACAACATTAAATGTATCATGTTAGCCACCTTAAGCAAATAATTCTGGGGCATTTAGCACATCCCCATTCTTGTAAATCTGTCCCTGCCATCCATTCACAAAACATTTCCATCTTCCCCGAGTGAAACACTGCACCATCCTCCTTATCCTCCATCTCCTGGCAATCTCATTCTTCCTTCTGATTCTATGAACTGGTTTACTCTAGGCACCTCCTGTAAGTGAAATAGCATAGTATTTTTCTCCTTGTGACTAGCATATTTCACTTAGCATTGTGTCATCAAGGTTCATGCGTGTTGGAGCATGTATCAGGGTCTCTTTCCTTGATAAGGCTGAGTAATATTCCATTGTAGAGTGTTACATATGCTTGCTTATCCATTCATCCATTGATGGGCACCTGGCTTGTGCATTTGACTATTGTGAACAATACTGCAATGAGCATGGTGTGCAGATGCTTCTTTGAGACCTCCCTGTCAATTCTTTTGGATATATACCAAGAGGTGGGGATTATGGCTCACACAACAGTTCTGGGCTTGATTTTTTACAGAGCCTCCACACTATTTTCCAAAGCAGCTGCACCACTTGGCCTCCCCACCTACAGTGCATGGAGTTCTGACTCATTCACATCCTTACCAACCACATCTGATGTGGTAAGCCGCCCTAATGGTGAGAGGTAGCGTTTGGGGTTTTGATTTATTTCCCAAATAGTGATATTGAGCATCATTTCAAGAGTTTTTTAGCCCCTTGCATATCTTCTTTGCAGACATGTGAACATGGGGGCTATTAAGTACTTTCCAAGGGCCAAGTTCACACACAAGATCTACTTGCAGCAATTTGCTCTCTTTTTTAGTTGTTTCTTTGATTTTATTTTTTCAAGGTAGGGTCTTGTTCTATCCCAGGATGACCAGGAATTCACTATGTAGTCTCAGGCTGGCCTCAAACTCATAGCAATCCTCCTACCTGTGCCTCCTGAGTTAGGATTAAAGATGTGCGCCACCACATGCTCTTAATTATTAGTTGAGAAAACACACATAGATGTTTTAAAACAGTGCTTCAGAATCAGTAAGTACTCAACAATGTCAACAAGTTTTGGCACAGACTTTACTGCTGCCGTTATTACTGCTATGAATACTGCTACCATTATCTCCAGTGACATCACTACTTCCAAGACTGTGATCACTGCCACCATCGCCTCCAGTGACATCACTACTTCCAATACTGTGATCACTGCCGACATCCCCTCCAGTGACATCACTACTTCCATTACTGTGATCACTGCTGCCATCACCTCCAGTGACACCACTACTTCCATTACTGTGATCACTGCCTCCATCCCCTCCAGTGACATCACTACTTCCATTACTGTGATCACTGCTGCCATCACCTCCAGTGACACCACTACGTCCATTACCTTGATCACTGCCACCATCACCTCCAGTGACAGCACTACTTCCATTACCTTGATCACTGCCACAATCACCTCCAGTGACAGCACTACTTCCATTACTGTGATCACTGCCGCCATCACCTCCAGTGACATCACTACTTCCATTACTGTGATCACTGCCGCCATCACCTCCAGTGACAGCACTACTTCCATTACTGTGATCACTGCCACCATCACCTCCAGTGACATCACTGCTTCCATTACTGTGATCACTGCCGTCATCACCTCCAGTGACAGCACTACTTCCATTACTGTGACCGCTGCCACCATCCCCTCCAGTGACATCACTACTTCCATTACTGTGATCACTGCCACCATCACCTCCAGTGACAGCACTACTTCCATTACTGTGATCACGGCCGCCATCACCTCCAGTGACATCACTACTTCCATTACTGTGATCACTGCCATCATCACCTCCAGTGACAGCACTACTTCCATTACTGTGACCGCTGCCGCCATCACCTCCAGTGACATCACTACTTCCATTACTGTGATCACTGCCACCATCACCTCCAGTGACAGCACTACTTCCATTACCTTGATCACTGCCACCATCACCTCCAGTGACAGCACTACTTCCATTACTGTGATCACTGCCGCCATCCCCTCCTGTGACATCACTACTTCCAATACTGTGATCACTGCCGCCATCCCCTCCAGTGACATCACTACTTCCATTACTGTGATTGCTGCCGCCATCCCCTCCAGTGACAGCACTGCTTCCATTACTGTGATCGCTGCCGCCATCACTTCCAGTGACATCACTACTTCCATTACTGTGATCGCTGCCGCCATCACCTCCAGTGACATCACTACTTCCATTACTGTGATCACTGCCGCCATCCCCTCCAGTGACACCACTACTTCCATTACTGTGATCGCTGCCGCCATCACCTCCAGTGACACCACTACTTCCATTACTGTGATCGCTGCCGCCATCACCTCCAGTGACAGCACTACTTCCATTACTGTGATTGCTGCCGCCATCACCTCCAGTGACAGCACTACTTCCATTACTGTGATGGCTGCCGCCATCCCCTCCAGTGACATCACTACTTCCATTACTGTGATCGCTGCCGCCATCCCCTCCAGTGACACCACTACTTCCATTACTGTGATCACTGCTGCCATCACCTCCAGTGACAGCACCACTTCCATTACTGTGATCGCTGCCGACATCCCCTCCAGTGACAGCACTACTTCCATTACTGTGATCGCTGCCACCATCCCTTCCAGTGACATCACTACTTCCATTACTGTGATCGCTGCCGCCATCACCTCCAGTGACATCACTACTTCCATTACTGTGATCACTGCCACCATCACCTCCAGTGACACCACTACTTCCATTACTGTGATCGCTGCCGCCATCACCTCCAGTGACAGCACTACTTCCATTACTGTGATCACTGCCGCCATCCCCTCCAGTGACAGCACTACTTCCATTACTGTGATCGCTGCCACCATCACTTCCAGTGACATCACTACTTCCATTACTGTGATCGCTGCCGCCATCCCCTCCAGTGACAGCACTACTTCCATTACTGTGATCGCTGCCACCATCACCTCCAGTGACAGCACTACTTCCATTACTGTGATCGCTGCTGCCATCACCTCCAGTGACAGCACTACTTCCATTACTGTGATCGCTGCCACCATCACCTCCAGTGACAGCACTACTTCCATTACTGTGATCGCTGCCGCCATCACCTCCAGTGACAGCACTACTTCCATTACTGTGATCGCTGCCACCATCACCTCCAGTGACATCACTACTTCCATTACTGTGATCGCTGCCGCCATCACCTCCAGTGACAGCACTGCTTCCATTACTGTGATCGCTGCCACCATCACCTCCAGTGACAGCACTACTACTATTACTATGCTTGCTGCTACCATTTACCACCACTAACATTACTGCTATGGACATTACTCTTCCCTTTAACACCACTGTTTTTACTGCTGCCGTTAGCATTATTGTTGCCAGGACCTCCGTTGGCCTTAGTGAAGCTGTCCACAATGCCTCCTCTGACACATCAAGCTTTCAAATTTCCATTCTTCTTTCCAAATGTTGTTTTTCTTTTAAACTACTCCAGTGTCTTGTCTTAGATTGGTAACCATGTGTGGATGTATTTTATTCCAAGTATTAAGCAAAACTGAAAGACTTAGGACATCATTCTAGTCATAATAATAGAAGGTGTGATTTCTCAACTCACTCAAAGGCAGTTTTCTCCTGTTCTGCAATGTAATGAAATCTCTAGCTTTCCCAAAGAAAACTCTCAAGACTCCTACCACAGCACTCTAGGACCTCCTAAGCCCCTTAGCCACAACAACCTGACACTTAGCCCTGCCCAGGCACCCTAAAAGCATCTAGCAGGTTTTTCTGGCCAGCCTTCTGCCACTGTCTCCCCAGAAGAGAGATGCTGGAACCATGGCACCTGAGCTCCACTCAGCCACTTCCAGAGACTGAGCAGAGGGGAGTGGAGGAGAGGGAGGCTGGGCTGAGGCAAATGAAATCAGAGTGTTCTTAGGAAGGGGAATAGCAGTATATACCCTGCATGCCTGCTATGAGTTCTCAATGCAACGACCATGAATTAAATAACTGACTATATAACAAACTCACTGGCAGAGACAGGATCTCATTTAATTCTCATAACAGCCCCCAAGGTAGACCATCATTATAGCTCCTTTCACAGGTAACAGATGAAATGGCAGGATCCCAGAGTTCATAGCTCACATACCTCCCAGTCCCTGTGCTCCTTCTTCTCATCTCAGACCTAGCCAGTATCAAATGCAAACCTAATACCTGTCTGCACTCTGGGCTTGAGGATTTCAGTCCATTCAAGGTTTCAACCTTCACACTGCACTGTGAGCACCATCACAAGGCTTTGGGAGGATCCCACTGCTGCCCTGCTGCAGACCCGAGACAGACTTAAGTATGTCCTGGGTCGTCCTGATGTCTGCACTTCCAGCGGTCCTACCACAGGCTCCAGCCCTTACCTGTCTCTATGGATACCCATGTCAGCTACATGAGGATGGCTCCTGGGCTGAGCAGCTCTCTCCATTCTCCAGGATCACTCCCTCTATCTTCTTTGCCTCTCCCAAGTCACCTTCTGAGTCTTTTCCTCCTTCAAAACCCTAGCTTATGGAGGCCACAGCAGCTAAGCGCAGGTCAGAGCCACCTCATCATGCATAATAAAGTGGAAGGAATTTTGAGTTTCTAGGCAACCCAGCCAGCAGGAGATAAAGAGTAAGGAGGAATGAAGACAGCCAGGGCCAGTGGGGAGAGGGCAGACAGCTCACAGCTGTGCAAAACTCTCTCTGGAGTTAGCCAAGGAATCCAGGAGAAGCACGGCCAGTATTCCATTTAAATGTGCTCATTGCACATGTCCTGACTTCCCCTCTCAATGACCCTCACCCGGGTCTTCAGTAAAGCTTATCTTGAGGCTGTGAGGTACAGAGTATAGTGTAGAGAAGGGCTGCAGCTGAAGGTGCAGAGAGCTGGAGGAGCAACTTACAGCAGCCAGAGACCAGAAGGGACCTAGACCCCAGAACCTGCCCACACCTTGCAACATCCCCTACCAGGCATTTGGGGATTGTATTGGAATCTTCTCCTGAGATTACATCCAATGGATTGAGCCACATGCTTAAGGACCAGAGGGATCCTACAACAGGGACCATTAGCCCTTTCCACCTCACAAATGAGGGGACCAAGCCCAGGACTCCTCTGAACCATCCACCCTGCTTCAGACACTTCCACGAACCTGCTCCTTGCCCAAATCCACCTCTCACCATTTCAGCCCTACCCTGAGAGAAGACCTTCATCTCTGTCATTTTGAGGATGGAGGTCACCGTTCCCTCCCAGCCCCCAGAGAAGGTTGTCTGGATCAGAGTCTCCGCATCTCCTGCCCTCCCTCCAGCTCCCATTCTCTCTTGATGGATGCCAGCAATGACGAAAGGAGTTCAGACTCAGGAAGTGTTTTCTCCTGGCACTCCAGATCCTGTCTGCTTCCTAGAGCCCAGATGTTGCACATCATGGAAAATAAACATCCTGATGACTTAGTACTTCCTGCCACATCTTGTTCGGCTGCTGGCTTGGAGCTGGTTGGAGATCACCCTGCCCTGCAAGCCAGTTAGTGCACCTGTCTTGCCCCAGCACGATCACACATGAAAAGGTTGTCCCTGCCAGTAGGAGCATTCAGAAGACAATCTGTCTGTGCCAGAACTCTAAGGTTGAAGGACACCAGCCCTCTTCTTACAAATACCAAAGGAAAGAAAGTGACTCTTGTGTGTATTTCCTAAATTATGCCATTTAAAAAGAGCCAGCAGAGAGGATGGGGAGGAGAGCTTTAGAACAGTGTCTCCTGGACAGGACATGGCTATTGGATTCATGACCTCAGAGTGGCTGCTGTGACCCGAAGAAGATCTGCACAACGCTGGGCTCCTCGACATCCCGCCATGGATGATGGAAGAGAGAGAAAGAGAAGACACCAAAATAGAAGAGACACTAGTTGGAAAGAAGAAGGGTGAGAGGGGACAAAAGGCAGTGGGAGAAGATTATGATAAACTACATTATGTATAGGTATAAAAATTGTCCCTAACGGGGCTGGGTGAAGAGGACAGGGAGGGAATTAGTGCCTGGGGAATGGCGCAGCACTGTGTTGTGTGGTCCACATGAAGTGCTGTGCCACATCACGACCACTCTGTCCGTGATAACATATGCGCAGCAGTCATCCTGTGAAATCATGATGGCCTGGTGACACTTTCATCATCATAACATATTTTTTTAATTTTTCATCTATTTTTATTTATTTGCTTGAGAGTGACAGAGAGAGACAGAGGCAGAGAGAGAGAGAGAGAGAGAATGGTCACACCAGGGCCTCCAGCCACTGCAAACAAACTCCAGATGCGTGCACCCCTTTGTGCGTCTGGCTAACGTGGGTCCTGGGGAATCGAGCCTCGAAACGGGGTCCTTAGGCTTCGCAGGTGAGCGCTTAACCACTAAGCCATCTCTTCAGCCCTCATCATCATAACATCTTAATGCAATGCAGTCCTCTTGTGTCTGTGGCAAGGCTGGAGTAAACCCACCTACCGCCAGGGTGGTGTGAGAGCATAGCACCTGTATTTAGGGATTCCTATAAGAATAACAAGTAGTCCTCTTTCTGGTGTACATATTTCCCATGGTATACTTCTTACCTGCATGTGTGGTGTGCATATGTGTATGCATATTTTATGTGTGGCCATATATGTTTGTGTGTGCCTGCACGTGCATGGGTGTGTGTGGAGACCAAAGGATGCATTGGGTGTCTTCTTTAATCCTTCTCTGACTTAATTTTGAGAGAGAGTCTCTCCCTGACCTGAGTTTACCTATAATGTTAGACTAGCTAGCCAGGAGGCCCCAGGGATGCCCAGTCTCCACCTCCCCAGCACTGGGATTATAGGCACACACCACCATAGCCAGCATTTGTGTGGGTCCTGGGGTTCCTAATTAAGGTCCTTGTGCTTGTGTGGCAAGCACTTTACTGGATGAGCCATCTTCTTAGGCCCATGGTGTGCTTCAAACCATGATCTCAGCATGTTCTCCTTCTACTCACTAGAAAATATTGCAGTGGAGCAGTGTACTGTGCCCTTGTATCAGCCTCATGCTTATCGCATACCTGATGGCATTAAGAGGCAAAATCAAGGGCTGAAGGGATGGCTTAGTGGTTAAGGTGCTTGCCTGCAAAGCCAAAGGACCCAGGTTCGATTCCCCAGGACTCATGTCAGCTGAATTCACAAGGGGGTGCACGCATCTGGAGTTCATTTGCAGGGGCTGGAGGCCCTGGTGTGCCCATTCTCTCCCTTTCTCTCTCTCCCCCACCCCACCCCTTTCTCTGTCAAAAAAATTTAAAAAATAAAATATTTTTTAAAAGAGGCAACATCAAGCAAATGACCTGTGCTATCTAGGTATGTGTATTCTATGATTTGTATGCACCAATGACATCATCTGAGTATAGCATTCTCGGACTGTGCCCCTTATTTTAATCCAACCATGATTTTTTAATTTTTTTGATTACTTTTATTTATTTATTTGAAAATGACAGACAGAGAGAGAAAGAGGCAGACAGAGAGAGAGAATGGGCATGGCTGGGCCTCCAGCCACTGCAAACGAACTCCAGACGCATGTACCCCCTTGTGCATATGGCTAACGTGGGTCCTGGGGAATCCAGCCTCGAACAGGGGTCCTTAAGTCATCTCTCCAGCCCATGATAATTTTTTTAAGCCAAGGCCTTATGTATCCTAGGCTGGCCTGGAACTTCCTGTGTAGCAGAGGATGATCTTGGGTTTCTAACCTTCCCACCTCTGCTTCCTGAGCTCTGGAATCACAGGCATACACCACCATACCCAGTTCATGCCGTGCTGAGGATCAAACCCAAGGCTTCGTGCATGCTAGGTGAGCACGCTCTACCAATGGAGCTATAGCACCAGGTCCTCGTGGTTGAATTTTCTATTTCTGAACTCTCGAGGCCCTGGATATATGCCTACAGAATGTGAAGGGTATTCTGTAGGTGAGGACACTATGATATTCAACGGCACGCCTCTTGATCATTGAGGATGTGGCTGGCTGCAGGTACGTTGGGCTCCTCATAATGCCTGCCGACTCCAGCACACGACCTACCACTATGTACCAGCCTCCTAGCTGTGATGGAGAGTGGAGAGGTGTGCTGGTTTGATTCAGATGTTCCCCATAAACTCAGGTGTTCTGAATGCTAGGTTCCCAGCTGATGGAGATTTGAGAATTAGCACCTCCTAGAGGCAGTGTATTGTTGGGGGCGGGCTTATGGGTGTTATAGCCAGTTTCCCCATGCCAGTGTTTGGCACACTCTCCTGTTGCTATTGTCACACCTGATGCTGGCGAGGAGGTGATGTCCACCCTCTGCTCTTGCCATTGATTTCCCCTGTCATCATGGAGCTTCCCTTCGAGTCTGTAAGCCAAAATAAACCTTTTATTTCCCACAAGCTGCTCTTGGTTGGGTAATTTCTGCCAGCAGTGAGAACCTGACTGCCACAAGAGGCCTGAGTGAGGCTGGGTTCTTTAGCTGGACTTCTCCCTTTCCCCCAGGGTGGGCAGGCCCTGCAGACTGGACCACCACTTAGAAGATATAAACATAAAAACAAGGTGTTGATTGTCTAGTGACCATGACTCATCACGACAGGCTGACAGTCAATAATCACCCACTGGATCAGGAAGCCAACTTGACAAGGCCAGGGCCAGATTGACACACAGGAAATCCATGTGAAAGTGGCTTTAGGGGGCTGGAGAAATGGCTTAGTGATTAAATGCTTGCCTGTGAAGCTTAAGACCCTGGTTTGAGGCTCGATTCCCCAGGACCCACGTAAGCCAGATGCACAAATTGGCGCATGCATCTGGAGTTCATTAGCAGTGGCTGGAGGCCCTGGTGCGCCCATTCTCTATCTGCCTCTTTCTCTCTCTGTCTGTCACTTTCAAATAAATACATAAAAATAAGCAACAAATATTAAACAAAAAAAGAAAGTAGCTTTAGAGCCTTTAGTAATATGTTTTGTAGTGTGGCAAAATATCCACAAAAATTCTCATGGTAGGGCTGGGGATATGGCTCAGTAGATAAAGCACTTGCTGTGCAAACATGAGGACCTGAGTTTGGACCCTTAGCTCCCGTGCAAATGCCAGGTGGGTGTGACAGCCCACCTGTGATCCCAGCTCTCAGAAGGCAACGCCAAGGGGATCACTGGGACTAGTTGGCTAGCTGAGCTAATCAAAGTGGAGAACTCTTTGTTAAGTGAGAGACCTGTCTCAAGAAATAAGGTGGATCCCATAGTGAATTCCAGGTCAGCCTGGGCTAGAGTGAGACCCTACCTCGAAAAACCAAAAAAAAAAAAAAAAAAAAGAAAGAAGGTTGAAAGCAATCAAGAAAGACACCTAACATTAACCTCTGGCTTCTACGTGCACATGTATGTATGTGTACCCACACACATGTGGACATGCATATACATGTGTATGCATACCACACACACATGAACAAAAAATTATCATTTAGCCACTTTTTTTTATTTTAGTGAGAGTGACAGAGAGTGAATTGGCGCGCCAGGGCCTCAGCCACTGTAATCAAACTCCAGACACTTGCGCCACCTAGTGGGCATGTGCGACCTTGTGCTTGTCTCACCTTTGTGTGACTGGCTAATGTGGGATCTGGAGAGTAGAACATGAGTCCTTAGGTTTCTCAGGCAAGAGCCCCAACCACTAAGCCATCTCTCCAGCCCCATTTAACCACTTTTAAGCATGTGGTACTGTGGTAATAAGTGCATTCATGTTACTGTACAAACACCTCCCCCAAGCTTGGCTGCGGCCACAGGCTTTGTCCCCACAGCTACCTTCCAAGCTTTGTTAAGGGTCCCAGGGGTCCAGATTACTTCACACTAATTTGTTGGGGTGGGGAGGTTCCTCCCAGGATGGGCTGCATGGTCCTTTGCCTGCCTGAAGGAACTTGACCCCTTCTGGGGTGGTTCCCTAGGCAGGCCTCCTGCACCTCAGCCACGCCTTGCTACCCTCATTTTGTGATGCTGTCCATTCACCCCATCCTTGCAGCCACACACCTTCCTCTGCTTCCGTGAGCAAACGGCTAGCTCAGGGGACTTCAATTCTGCTTTCCTTGGCTCCTCCAACAACTTGCATCAACCTGTGACCACCTATGTCACCTACCATCTACCCCCTCACTTCTCCAAGAAAAGACCCATCTCTTAGCCATTCCCCAAGAGTGGAGTCCACAGCTCCCCAAGTTCCCTGCCGCCCCAGGCTGCTGGGGGCAGCTCACCTGCCCTCCTGATGCACAGCAGCCACGGATTGCAACATGCGCACCTTTAGACTATGGGTGCCACATGGCAAGGACTCTGCTGTTTGTCTTGGCTCCACCTTTTTTATTAATTCCCTGCTATTCTCATTTAGGGCCTCATAAAAGGCTAGAATTAGAAAGAAAGAAATAATCCACTGACCGTTGACGCTCCCTTTTCAAAAGAGAGGTTGGGAGAGGTCCTGCTTTCTGAGTTCAGAAGTAAAAATGTCACCTTTCACCTACATCAAAAGAGGCACTCAAGGTGCCACAGCGGGCTCAGTCCTCAAGGACTTCCTGTTGTGCGACGTCACCTCTAGGACTCTACAATCCTGCTTCATCCCATCTCCTACCTTGATTCCTGGCCGGTTGTTCAGAGCTGCTGCAGACCATTCCCCACAAGACACAATCTTCCCTGGATGCCTTCCCTGTAGTTCAGACACCTAACATCCTTCTCTGAACCCAAACTTCCTCTTTTCCTGCACTCACTGTGGGACCCTCTCACCTTATTCATAAAAGAAAGAGGAGATGAAGGTCCTTCCAGAATCCCTCCTCACTGGTCTGAAACTGGTGGGCACCACAGGGCACCTGCCGCTCCCCCCCCACAGGCTGGCTTTCTGGGAACATGGCTGGCCAGCCTGCTCTCTAGCCCCCAGGAGCCTTCCAGACCTACATATGGCTGCCATTCTAGTACCTGAATGTATGGCTGTCATCTAGAAGTCTTGCAGGAGTGTAATCCACAGAGTTATCTGTCAACAGTCTTGAGAAGGTAGATCTTAATCTGGCTGCGGTGCTCAGAGGTGGGGACTTTGGGAGATGGCCACTAGAGGAGGTCATCAGGGTAGAGCCACCATGATTAAATCCTCTCACATTTCATAAGAAGAGGGATAGACACCAGACTCACTGCCAGGGACACTGCCAACAAGAAAGTCATCATCAGATGTACCTTCACACCTGCACCTCCAGAACTGTGGCCAAAACACACCTCTTTTCTTTGTAAAATATCTTCTCTGGTATTTTGTTATAGTGATGGAACACTGACTTGTACAGCCCAACAGCAGGTCCACTGAAGGGTCAGCACAATTGCACCAGCACCTCTCTAGCTGTGAGACCCTCCTTTCCAGAACAAGGTTCCTTCTTCCATGTTTTAAAAGCCATCTTCCTTTGGGGTCCATTGAAAAGGGAAATAAACAGAGAACCCTGCTTTCTCAGAGCTTGGTCCCACTGTTGGAAGACATCTTCCCTCCTTCCTCTATGAGATATATTTCCATGGCTACTATCTCACTGAGGATCTTCTGCCGGGGCTGGAACACGAATTTGTGATTTTGAATGTGAAATGTCCCCACAACCTCGTAGTTAAGCTTCATACTTGATCCCCAGCTGGTAGAACCTTTGAAACGTGAAGCCTGCTGGATGAGTTGTGTCCCTGGGGTCAGGCTTTGGGGTATTGTAACCCAACATCACTTGCTGGACTTAGTCTGTTTTCTTTACTTCTTCCCTGATGCTGTGGAGATGTGATGCCTGGCTGTCTGTTCCTGCCCTGCTTCCCCAGTTATGGTGATACCTCCCCTCAAAATGGTAAGCCGGGGTCTTGGTGCTCTGAGTGGAGGTGGGGGTGGAAGGAGCGGGGCGGGGGATGGATAGGGGACTGGGTGGGGAGCGGGAGAGGCCAGTGCCCAGGGTTCTCAGGTGGAGGTAGTGCAGGCAGAGCGTGCTCCAGCGCAAACAGGGAAAACAGTGAGGAGGCTGGTGTGAATGCCTGGGCCCACCGCTGGAAAAAAAGAAAAAGAAAGAAAGAAAAAAACCTGTAAACCAGGGGCTGGGGAAAATCTCAGCCATTCAAAGAACTTGCTTGCAAAGCTTGCTGCCCTGGGCTCAATTCCTCAGTACTCATATACAGGCATATGTAAAAAAGTGGCATAAGTGTCTGTATTTTGTTTGCGGTGGCAAGAGGCCCTAGCACGCACATGCACACACACACACACACACACACACACACACACACACACACACACACATAAATAAAATACTTTTTAAAAATGTAATTTAGGCCAGGCTAGTGGCTCATACTTGTAATCCCAGCACTTAGGAGGCTGAGGTAAGAGGATCACTGTGAGTCTGAGGCCAGCATGAGACCACAAAGTGAATTTCAAGTCAACCTGGACTAGAGTCAGACCTTGTTTAAAACAAAGAAAAGAAAAAAGAGAAGACAGATATGGTGCCACATGCCTTTAATCCCAACACTTGGGAGGCAGAGGAAGGAGGATCACTGTGAGTTCAAGGCCAGCCTGAGATTACATAGTAAATTCCAGGTCAGCCTACAGCAAGACCCTACCCGCCCCCCCAAAAAATAAAATAAAATTTAAAAAAAGAAGCAAGCCAGAAATAAACCCTTCTCTTCCACAAGCTGCTTCTGGTCAGGTGTTTTGTCCCAGCAATGAGAAAGTAACTGCTACAACTGACTTCCCACTACCACTGCCTGAATAACTTCAGCTAGCAAACACTACAACATACCAGCCTCAAAACACTAGACGTTTCTACTGTCCAAGGAAGAAAACACAGAGGGCCCCAGCACCCTGACCCCAGCCGTGCCCTCCCCCAGAATCAGATCCTATGGCCTCAGGGCAGTATCTCATGCTGCAGCTGAATGTGTTAACTCTCCTTTTTGTGTTCTCTTTCTCATTTTTATTCCTCCTTCCTTCCCTTCCCTTCAGGGGTTTATGAATTAAGCAAGGTAGAAATTTACTTTTAAAGAAGGGAGAAATTGGGACTGGGCGATGGGCAAAGTACTTGCTATATAATCATGAGGAGCCGAGTTTGATGCCCAGTACCTACATAGAACCTGGGTGGGCTAGCACGTGCCTGCAATGCCAGTGCTAGGGCAGCGGAGACAAGCCCTGGGGCTTGTGGGCCATGTAGTCTGGGTGAACTGGCGAGCTCTGGGATAGGTGAGAGTCTGTCTCAAAATCTAAAGTGGATGCCGTGCTCGGTGGCACACACCTTCAATCCCAGCACTCAGGAGGCAGAAGTAGGAGGATCAATGTGAGTTCGAGGCCACCCTGAGGCTACATAGTGAATTCCAGGTGAGCCTGAGCTAGAGTGAGACCCTACCTCAGTAAAACAAAAGTAAATAAATAAATAACAAAATAAAGTAGAGAACCACTGAAGAAGGCACATGACACTGACTTCGGGCATCCACATGCATGTTCACACGCATGCATGTGATCCCCTACATACACACCACATGTATACCTGCAAAGAAAGAAAGGGAAGATTCTAATTTGTTGGATTGCAGAGGAAATAATGGAGAAGGGAAAAAGAATGGATGGGACAGAAAAGACAGAAGAAGATTACTGGAAATCCTGAGGGGGGTCTCATCCATAGGAGACGAGGCAGTGGCCTTGTGTGAGGTCAAATACAACACAAATAGGGACACAGAGAGGAAAGTCAATGGGGCACAGTGGCCGGTGGAGGAGAGGAGGACGTGGGGCCTCTGCTTTCTCAGCGGGGTAAGGACCTGAAGGAGGGATGCAGGTGCTAGAGGTTGAAGGGGAGAGGAGGTATGAAATGCCGATGACATGAGCCATGAAAATACACTTCTAAATATACGGTTGTCAGTCATGAAAGCACACATCTAAACATTTGTAGAGCCCTGTCTCTGTCTACCTGTCTTTCTCTTTCCAAATTCTACTCTTTCTTGCATACTCAGAGAGAATCTCAGCTGAACACAGAGGGGGAAATCAAGTGTATACAGTTCTCTCTCTCTCTCTCTCTCTCTCTCTCTCTCTCTCTCTCTTTCTCTCTCTCTCTCTCTCTCTCTCTCTCTCTCTCTCTCTGACACACACACCAGGAGGCATGAGGTCCAGGGAGAAGATGCCTGGCTATCTACTCCTGTTATGCTCCTGAACCACCTGGGCTCTGTGTTCCTGGGAGCCCATGCTCAGCTCTCCAAGATTAATCCATGTTCTGTGGTTTCCAGTTAATACCATAAGGAACTTAAAGTTGTGTGCAAGTGTGCCTTTCAGGAAGATGAGAAGCAAAAATAAATGAATAAATAAAATGAAGAAAACTGTGGTCTGGCAAAAGAGATAAAGGCAGGTTATTGAAGTAAAGGTGGACCTGAGCTCAGCATTGCCACACACTGAGTTCAGATGCTCAGAATACACATAAAGCTGAACATATAGTGTGCGCCCGTCATTACGGTGAGATGGGAGGTGGAGACAAGAGACTCCCCAGAGGCTCACAAGCCAGCCAGCCTGATGCTCGCAACAAGAAACAGGAGACCCTGTCTCAAATAAGGTGGAAGGTAAGGACCAACATTGGAGGTTGTCCTCTGACCTCCACATGTGTGCCATAGCATGTGCATGTCCACACTCACACATAGGAACATGCACACACACACATACACACACACACACACACACATACACACACACACACACACACACACACACACACACGCTGGGTTAAGCCAGCATAAAGGAGATGAATACCAACAGTGAGTGTCAGATTCTCCCCCTGGCTGCAGAGAGAGGACCCTCCTGAAATGGTTGTCACCATCTAGTCATGAAAAAGTAAAAACAGGGTTTCTGTCTCCAAATTGTTCCAACATTCCAAGCCCAGTTCACCTAGATTCAAAACCAAGAGAGGTCTAACCCCCCCAAAATACAAATAACAATAACAAAAACAAAAACAGAGCCACTGTAGTAGCTTGAATTTAAAGAATGCTAAGGGTCAAAGAGCACGATTGAACCTACAAAAGTGCATCCAATTAAATAGGAGAAAATATCTGGAAACCATATGTCCAACATGAGATTCGTACCCAGAATGCACAAAGGACACCTATAACTCAGGAGGGAATAAAAACAAGGCAGCCTAATTAAAAATGGGCAAAGGTAGTAAGCGCTTCTCTTAATGTTCATACCCATATATTAATGCTTCTCTTTTCAGATGACAGTGACCTTGGGATGACTAGGAAGACACCATGGTGCTAAGAAGAAATGACAGAGGAGTGCTCAGCACTGAAACATTTCTATCACACCTTCTGAGGCTCAGGGCCCATTGCGGAAGAGGTGGCAGAAAGAATGTAAGAGCCAAAGGAAGGGTAGGACTCCTTACAACACACTAATCCAGGCACAAAATGGCCTGGATATCCATGACCTACCTCACAGTGCCTGATACTACGTACACAAGACCATCATAATAGGAGGAAAAGATGATGACATCAGAATAAAAGAGAGACTGATTGAGAGGGGGCAAGGGGGATGATGGAGAGTGGAGCTGCAAAGGGGAAAGTGGCGGGGGGATTGCCATGGTTTATTGTCTATAATTATGGAAGCTGTCAATGAAAATAAATAATAAAGAAAATAAAAATGGGCAAAGGAATTGAATAGACATTTCCAGAGAGAATATACAGACAGCCAATAAGCACATAAAAAGATGCTCAGAGCACTTATCCTTAGGGACATACAAATCCCCAAGAAAGGGATATTGAGGGTAAATGGTTGGTGGGAAGAGCTACACTGGCCTGTGCAAGGCCGAAATAGCTCATCCAGGAAGACCACTGAGTCATACTGAGTGACTGGAGTCCCCTTCAGGACATGCAGCACCTTGCTTGTTCCTAAAAGAGAAAAGAAAAGAGCATCTGAAAAATAATTTAAAGAGGCTAGAGGGATGACTCAGCAAGTCTGCTGACCTGGGTTCTGCCCAAGTTCAAATCCCCAGTACCTATGTAAAGCCAGATGCACAGAGAAGTGGCACATATGTCTGCAGTGCATTGGCACATGCAAGAGGCCTTGGCACACCCATCCTCTTTCTCTCCTTGCTAATAAATAAATATTTAAAATAATAATAATTTTAATTTTTTTGTTCATTTTTTATTTATTTATTTGAGAGTGACAGACACAGGGAGAAAGACAGATAGAGGGAGAGAGAGAGAATGGGTGCGCCAGGGACTCCAGCCTCTGCAAACGAACTCCAGACGCGTGCGCCCCCTTGTGCATCTGGCTAACGTGGGACCTGGGGAACCAAGCCTCGAACCGGGGTCCTTAGGCTTCACAGGCAAGCGCTTAACCGCTAAGCCATCTCTCCAGCCCAATAATAATAATTTTAAAACAGTATCTAAGAGCAAGAGAAAAAGCTGATGAAAGGCAGATTCATGGGCCCCCAGCTCCAAGCTTACGTCCAGGAGGGCAGAGCAGGTATTGGAATTTCCTGACTTCAGAGACGTGGTCAAGGATTATTCCCAAAGAAGGCCAGGTCTGAGCACAGGAGGCAGAGGGATGGTCAAGGCAGGCCTCTGAGCAGGTAAGGGGCAGAGCCCTGCTCAGCTTTCTAACTCAGTCTCACTATGTCCTCCCTCTCCAATCCCCAGAGAGGCTGCCATCTTTTCTAACAAGTGGCACCAAAATTTCAGCCATCTCCTTGTGTCCCATTTAAAGTACGCACCCTTCTCTGACCTCCCTTCCATGTCTAGCCCCATCCTTATTTCCTTGTTACCCAGCTTAATACTTCCTGCTTTCCCCTAGAGTCCCCTGTTTCATGGGGCTGGAATTACCCTTTCTGTGCATGTTTGCAGCCCACGTGACTGGAGGCTAGCTCCTTCTGAGAGTCTGTGCTTTCTGCTCTGTGTCCCTCCGACAGAACAGGGCAAGCAGACATCTGCAGGAGCTCAGAGCCCCACGCCCTCTCCCACCAAAGGAGCTGGTACCTGCCCTGCCCCTGGCGTAGTCTAAACACAAGCGTCTTCAGAGAAGGGTGCTCATTGCCAAGACAATTGGAGATAAGGGGAGGCTCATCTGTCTGCCGCAATGACTGGGGCTGGGCCTGAGTTGCACGTTGTCAGAGTGATTTTAGCAGAGCCTGCAAGCCATGAAACTCTTACAAACTCCAGATAAGGTCCTTGTCTTTAGAGAGCTTGGAGGAGAGGGGAGCCGGGGAGTTGTAGCGATAGTCGCCACTGGAGATAAGGAGAATATATATTTTGTTTAACCAAACCTGTCCATTGGCTAGAGACGCCAATGAACTGGCATCCGTCAAATCCTTTCCTGATTTACATGAATACCTGATTCCTCCGATAAGGAAAAGTGTAAGTCAACACGGCTCTGTTGTCACTGGGTGTTACCTGCCCAGATACTGGATTTTTTATCTACAGATTCATTTGCAGGCTCCCTTTGGCTTTATCTGCATCTTAGGTGCGACCAAATTGCTGTGCGGGAATGCATACGTATGTGAGTGTGTGTGTGTGTATATGTGTGTGTGTGTGTTCCAAAGGTCCATGCATGAATATGTCCACCCCCCCCAAAAAAAAAAATGCCACGGGGAAATGGTGACTTGTAGTCCAAAGAGGAAAAAGGGAGGTGGCAGGGACATGATGGATGGGTCTTATAATCAAACCAAAGCCGCCTCCCGTTGTCCGCTCCACCGAGCTCTCGTCTGCTATCCATCAGCCCTAACGCGGGCGGGGAGGGCAAACCCCAGAGCTGCCCTGATAAGAGGCCAAAACTGTGGTTAATCATCCCACACCTCTGGACTCAGTTTCTCCATTTCTGAAAGAGAAAATTGTATCCACACGACCGCACATCTATCATGAGGATAAATGGCCCGTGTTAGGCCAAGTGATCCTAAAACAGGATGGCTGTTGGATTAAATAAAGATTTACAAAGAATTACGTCCAAATGATGCTTATTTATGACGTGCTTCATGAAGGAAACAGATGACAACGGGAAGGGACCCCAGGGAGAACCTCCTTCCAGCAGCTCATTTTCCAGACTTGAAAAAAAAAGAAATGAGAAAAAGAACTTGCCTAAGATAAATTAACTCCTGATTCCACCTTCCTTCGCAGCGCAAGCTGGACTCAGGAAGGACACAGCTGTGCTCAAAACACTGGGACGCCAAGTCCTGCCACTCCAGCCCCGAAAGCAGTGCTTGGAAAGCAGTTTTAGCAACCCAGAGAAACGGCTATGATCAAATGGTAAGCAGCACAGCCGGATCTTCATGGCAACCTCACAACAATGGGGTTTGAGAAGTACCATTCAGTGGTCCCCCCAGCACCTACATGTTGCTGTCCACTGTTATATTTACCATGATGGACTATGACCACATTAAATGGAACATTAAAGAAGTAAACAATTCCTAAGGGTTTTTTTTTTTTTTTTTTGGTTTTTTGAGGTAGGGTCTCACTCTGGCCCAGGCTGAGCTGGAATTCACTCTGTAGTCTCAGGGTGGCCTCGAACTCACGGCAATCCTCCTACCTCTGCCTCCTGAGTGCTGGGATTAAAGGCATGCGCCACCACGCCCGGCTAATTCCTAAATTTTAAATAGCATGTTTTACAAAATAATTCTGTGCCATCTTGTACCATCCCACTCCATTCTGTCCTGGGTGTGAGTCAGTCCTTTGTTCATAGTATCCATGCTGTATATATCACCCTCCCGCTGGTTGCTGAGAAATCATCTTGGTTACCAGGCCAACTGTCAGCGAGGCTATCACACTGCTTATGTTCAGGTAATCCTGAGGGGGTGGTCTAATGCTGCATCACAATGCCTGCATCCCTGACCCTCCTTCAAGGCTCATCTCACCACATCACCACTGTATTGTCTCACAGCATCACAAGAAGATTCAATACAGTAACAAAAGACATTGTGAAAGAGAAGTCACTCCATATACCTTTTATAATACTGCATAATTGTAACTGTTCTCTTATTAACCTCTTACTTGGTTTAATTTATAATTAAACTTTATAATAGTGATGATTATATTGGAGAACACTATATATGGTTTGGTGCTTGTGCTTTCAGCCATCCACTGAGGTTTTGAATGGTATCTCCTGAAATAGGTAGAGACTCATATATTGAAATTAGTAAGTAGTTCTACTTAAGATGGGGTGTGAATTTAAAAGTGTGTTCCCAATGTTGCTTTGTTACAGTCTCTTATTAAATATTACATTCTCTTTGTCAAGGTTTAGGTTTTTTGTGCTGGGCATGATAGCTCATGCCTGTAACCCCAGCACTGGGGAGGCAGAGGAAGGTGTATCACCATGAACCCAAGATCAGCTGTGTCTACATAAGTTCTGGACATCCTGGCTACAGAGTGAATGTTTGTCTCAAAAGCCAGGCATGGTGGTGCACATTTCTAATCCTAGCACTCAGGAGGCAGAGGAAGGAGGATTGCCTTGAGTTCAAGGCCACCCTGAGATGACACAGTGAATTCCATGTCAGCCTGGGCTAGAGTAAGATCTTACCTTGAAAAATGAAAAAGAAAAAAAGTTGTTCCAAGGGTTTTTTTATGGAATACCAAAGTGTATAAATATGAAAAATAAAACCACCCCTGCCTGAAAACCCTTCAGTTTCTAAGCCCATCTCCCCAAGGTAACAACCTGTAACTTTGTAAGCTTTCCAGACCTTTCTTAGGTACAAACCTATATATTGGTGTGCAAAGTGTCGGCTCATGTTAAGGGGGGCAGGTGGAAGCCCTCAGGTGTCACTTCAACAAAGAACAAGGCACTCGAGGGAGGGAGGACCACGTCCAAGTACACATCCAGAAAACGTGTCTTGTGAGCTGTGGGAGAACACCTTCACCATGAGACTCTATTCCCAGAGAGACACTGACTCCGCCTGGGTGCTCGTGGCAGCCTCCAAGGCCACTGGCTTCACCGACTCAGCTGCCTCTGGGCCATCAAAGGTCAGTGTGATGGAGCGAGGCTCAGAGACACCACTGAGTCCTGGCATGGGAACAGCCTGACCCACAAACCAAGAGCTATGGGGCTATGGTGTTGTGGGCGTTGTGCCTACTATTGTATAGTATGTAGTGGACAGTACTCCTGAGTGTCCACTGTCCCTCACAACCCCACCAAAAACTCTGTAAAATGTTCACTTTTTCAACTCTGGGTACTAATAATGCACTGGCCTAAACTTTGGGCCAGGATATGTTTATGAAGCAAGCAAACCTGGATAGGTCCCCACATATCAATACATTATGCTCATCCACACATTACTCATCCCTTGACAGCAAAACACCATTCTGTATCCAGGGCTGCAGTCTTAAAAAGCATGTTTCTTAAACAGTTATTTTTATGACAGTGTTTTTGTTTTTTTGTTTTTTGTTTTTTTGCTGTAGGGGGGGCACACATGCCATGGCACGCATGTGGAGGTCTGAGGACAATGTTGAGTTTCAGTCCTCATCTTCCATCTTGTTTATTATACAGTGCTACATTCACCAGGATAGCTAGCCCAGGGGATTCTCCTGTCTCTGCCTCCTACCTCATCACAGGCAAGAACAGGTATTACGGACATTCACTATAACCCCTGACATTACATGGGTTGCTATAAACAGATGGGGACTTCTTAGAAGAAATCTGTAACTATTTTACATTTACTTTAAATTTCCATGCTACTATGGAACTACTAACAGACAATAGTCTCAAGATTTATGTTTAAATTTAGAAGTGCTCAATACCAAATTTGTAAAAATATTTTCTCTAAAATTTCTAACAATGTTCAAATCTGCTTTCATATTTTTTTAAAAAACTGTACTTCAGGAAAGTTATAAAAAAACAAAGTTCCAAAATCTATATGTTTATTCTGGGTAGATAACATAAGTTAAGTCTGATCTACTCTTTATTTAAAAAAAAAATTATTTCAAACTCAGGTAATTACATGTTTACAGGAAGCGCTTTATCCCCTGAGCCATCTCTCCAGCCCTGAAAGAGAACTTTTTAATATACTTGTGATGCAGCCAGGCACCACAGTGAAGGCTCTTGCAATTCTGGGTTCTAGCCAGGGGCCAGTCAAAAAACAGAACCTGCCTCAGACAATTTAACAGAGACGTTTAATGAAAGGTTTTGTAACCTGGACTTGAAAAACAGAAAAGGCAACAAGATAACCCTTAGAAATCATGAAGGCAGAAACTGCAACGAAACATTATTCCTAAGGTTGGCAATCCATAGGAAAAGACTGACATTATTAGTATTTAGACACTTAGTGGGAGGCTCAGGGGCTGGACATACTCTTCTGAGGAGATGTGATTTGCAAGTGGTGCCAGCAAGGACAGTGTTAACAGTTATTTTTCTCATTGCTGGGCAAAATGCCCAACCATAAGTAGCTCGTGCAAAGAGCAGGGTTTAACTGGGCTTGCAGTTTCGAGGGGAGGTTTCCACCATGGCAGGGAAAGCATGCCCAGAGCAGACATCCACCATCATATCTTCACATCAGCAGGAAGGAGGTGGGGGGGGGGAGCAGGCCTGGGCTGTACCATCTCAAGGCCCAACTAAGGTGACCCATTTCCTACAACAAGGCTCAGTCTCCTAAAGGTTCTACAATCTTCCCAAACAGCACTACCAATGAGGGATTAAGTGTTTAAACACCTGAGTTTATGGGAGCATTTTTACACTAAAGCCAGTGCAGAAGGAACACTGAAACTGGAATGAGCTGCAGGATGTAGAGGCTCGGGTAAGAGACTCCCTCTCTCTCTCTCTCTCTCTCTCTCTCTCTCTCTCTCTCTCACACACACACACACACACACACACACACAGAGAGAGAGAGAGAGAGAGAGAGAGAGAGAGAGAGAGAGAGACAGAGAGACAGAGAGAGAGAGAGAAGAGGCACCCTTCCCTTCCACTAGTACTGGGCCCCCTCTGAAGCTCCAGTGGCAGAGAAGCTGTCCCCACATGGCAGGGGTGCTTTATAATCTGAGCCACAGGGCAGAAAATAGAAATGTGGGTCTAAGGCTCAGCAGTCACAGCTTAAATGTGCACAATGTGCAGAGTAATATGCTCTGAGTGTCTTCTTTGCAAGTTTTTAGGTGAGGTCTCACTATGTAGCCCAGGCTGGACTTGGAGTCATGATCTTCCTGCCTCACCCTACCAAATGCTAGGATTGTCACCATGCACCACCACAGTTTCTTCCCTCTAATTTTTATATGTTATATTTTTCTTATGTTATTGCATTGGTTTTACATGTGCAGAAGGGTGAAAATGAGCATCTTTCTTTATTCCTACCAAAACTAAGAATCTACCCTCCGGTTTTTCACCATTAGGTAATGCACTTAACGCTAATGGCTGGCAGGCATCAGATATTTTTATTATAGAAATGTGCTCCTATTCTTATTTCTACTAAGAGATGTGTTTGTTTCTTTTCATTGGAAAAAGGCTGCTGAATCTTGTTAAATGCCTTTCTGTTGGTGGGATGTAATTATATAGCTCCCCTTGTTACCTGAATACTGTAACACATTTTATTGTTTTGTTTCTTAATATTAAATCAGCTGCCTTTCTAGAAGTAATGCAAATTTGTTGCTGATTTTTTAATATACTGCTGATTCTGCGTATTAATATTTTATTTAGTTAAGATTGGTGTATGAGGGACTAAGGAGATGGCTTAGTAATTAAAGATGATTGCTTGCAAAGCCTGCTGGCCTGGGTTCAATTCCTCAGCCACCTACATAAAGCCGGATGCAAAAAGTGACACAAATGTCTGTTACTCATTTGCAGTGGCAAGAGACCCTGGAAACCATACACACTGTGCAAAGATTTTTGTTTATTTTATTTTATTTTATTTTATTTTATTTTTTTGAGGTAGGGTCTCACTCTAGCCAAGGCTGATCTGGCATTCACTATGTAGTCTCAGGATGGCCTCAAATTCTTGATGATCCTCCTACCTCTGCCTCCTGAGTGCTGGGATTAAAGGCATGCATCACCATGCCAGGTCTTGGTTTTTGAGGTAGGGTCTTACTCTAGCCCAGGCTGACCTGGCATTCACTATGTAGTCTCAGGGTGGCCTTAAGTTCATAGCAACCTTGGTCTCCCAAGTACTGGGATTAAAGGAGTGCACCACCACACCTGGCAAATAACTTTTTTTTAAGATGGTTGTATGAGCCAGGTGTTACCTCATGCCTGTAATGCCAACACTTGGGTAGCTGAGATAGGAAGATTGACATATGTGAGGCCAGCCTAGCCTACAAAGTGAATTCTAGGTCGGGCTTGGCCTCAAAGGGGAAAAAAATGATTGTTGTATAATGCATCAATATTAACAAGATGCTAGGGGTGGTGGTGCACACTTTTAATCCCAGCACTCAAAAGGCAGAGGTAGGAGGATCACCATGAGTTTGAGGCCACCTGGGGACTACATACTAAATTCCAGGTAAGCCTGGGCTAAAGTGAGACTCTACCTCGAAAAAGAAAAAGAAAAGAAAATTACAAGAAAGCTGGAAGTGGAACTCAGAGGTAGAACACTAGCAAGGCACAAGCAAGGCCCTGAGTTCAATCCCCAACATCAGAAAGCAGGAGGGAAGGAGGGAGGGAATGGAGAGAGGAGGGAAGAGGGAGAGAGAAGAAGCTAAGATATTTGGGTCAAACGATTTCAGGAGCAAGGACTGTAGCTCAAAAACAAAGTGCAAAGCCCTGGGTTCCATCCCAACACACACAAAAAGAACCTCAAACTCATTTCACTTTTGCTTTTCATTTTAAAATCAAACCACACAATTATTTTTGTCCTAAGGACCTGTGGGTTGACTTGGGCATTCATTTCCCCCAGAGTTAAAGAGGCACAGATGACTCTGTAGGTCTTCTGGCTGCTTCGTGACATGCTACCAGCCAGCATTTCCTTCCTGTTCATCTTCCTCATCATGCGTGGCCACCAGCGCCAACTCTAACCTGTGCCCTCTGGTTTCCTAAGGGTAGGAAGCCATATTTTTACTATTCTCAAGTTTAACAATAAATAATGGTAATGCTATGACTTGGAGTAGAGCATAGAAAACTTTTACCCATTTTTCCTGTTAAGTACAGCTAAAATCCCTTAGAGCTTTTTAATAAAATAACCATAAGACTGATGAGGCTGGAGAGATGGCTCATCCATTAAAGGCACTTGCTTGCAAAACTTGATGGCCAGGGTTTAATTCCCCCATATTCACTTAAGGCAGATGCACCAAGTGGCACATGCACCTGGAGTTTGTTTGCAGTGACAAAAGGCCCTGGCATGCCCATTCTCTCCCCTTCCCCTCTCTGTCATTCTCTTTCTCTCTGTTTTCAAATAAATAATAAATTGATAGTAATAATAATAATAATAACCATAAGACTGCAAGGCAGAGAGAAGGCAGACAAGCAAAGGCACCTAGGACCCAAGGAGCTCCTAAGTTTTCATTTTGCCTTACATATCCCATATTAGGCAAAACTAGCAGTTCAGAAACACCAGTAGATAAGTCAAACAATAGCATAGCTAAGTGTGCTACCACACATTGTTATCCTAGCAGTGGAGAGACTGAGGCAGGAGGATCACCATGAGTTTGAGGCTAGCCTAAGCTACAGGCTAAAAAAAAAAAAAAAAGATGTAACAAGTCTACCTTGTATGTCTGTGGTAATTTGAATGTAAAATGTCCTCTCATGTGTTTGTGATTAAGCCTCAAGCTCATTTCCCAGCTCGTTACATCTCTGGGAGTGACCCACCTTAAGGTTGTATTAGCTCAGGTTCAAACCCAGGCCTTAGACTACTGCCACCCAGATATGTGACAAGTCCTGCTCATGCCATGTGTTCCTGCCACGATGAAGCGTCTCTTTGAAACTACAAGTCTGAGTGAAAGAAAGTCTTTCCTTCCATGAGTTGTGTCTGCTCGGGTATTCTGTTCCAGCAATGAGAAGGGAACCCCAACAGTGCCAAATAAGAACGCTCCAAAATGAAAATAATAAAAAGAAAGCTCCAAAATACAGCAAGCACAACCAAGCAGAAACTAAAGGAGACATAAATAAACCCATAATTAAAGTTGGTAACTTCCACACTCATTTATCAACGACCGATAAAGCAACTAAATAGAAAACCAGTGAGCAAATACGGGCACTCAGGGACAACATCAATAACATGATGTAATCAATATTTATACAGCACTCCACCCAGCAGAGCAGAATATACTTTCTTTTGAAATGTGGTGGAACCAATATAGACCATATCCTGGGCCATAAGTCAAACCTCAACATAATTAAAAGAGTTGAAATGACAAGGTGTGTCTTGGGACGCCATCAACAGCCAACAAGGAGTCGACAGCAGAAAAATAACTGGGAAATCCCCAGGTACTTAGAAACTATCTGATGTGGATTACTCAAAGGTGCTTGCTTTGCAAGTTTGGTTCTCCTTAGTGCCCAGGAAAGATGAAGGCAAAGAGACACAAGGGTCCACAGGGCTCCTGTGACTATGGAAATGGGAGACTGAGCCAGGAGAATCTGGATCTTGAAAGTAGCAGCAGCAGCAGACCAAAGCAAAGCAATGAGAGAAAGACCCCGTCTCAAAAAAAAGAGACTAATGGAGAGAGGGAGGGGATATAATAGAGCAGAGGTATGAAGGGGAAAGGGGGGAGGGGAGGGAAATGCCATGGTTTGTTGTCTATAAGCATAGAAGTTGTCAATAAAAATTATATATATATATATATATCTTTAAAAATAATAAACTAAATAAATATATTCTTACAAAAAAAAAGAAGGTGGAAGGAGGTCTGGAGAGATTGCTAAGTGGTTAAGGCACTTGCCTCAAAGCCAAAGGACCCAAGTTCGATTCCCAGGACCCACGTAAGCCAGGTGCACAAGGGGGCGCATGCATCTGGAGTTTGTTTGCAGTGGCTAGAGACCCTGGCACACCCATTCTCTCCCTCTCTCTACCTGCTTATTTTTGTATCTCTCTCTCTCTCAAATAAATAAATAAAAATAAAATGAAAAGAATTTTTAAAAAAGAAGATGGAAGGAGAGGACAAAGACCTGAGGTTGCTCTCTGACCTCTGCGTGCAGCATATGCATGCACATACACCATATACACATACATCCATACAATAAAAGTAAAGAAAAGAAGAATATACTAAACTTGAGGGAGCAGGGAAAGCATGCTGGGAAGGACATTCCTACCCCAGACGCTTGCATCAGAAATCAGTCCATGCTGTATAATTTACCACACAGTCATGTCTTTAGTTCAGTGATCTCTGTCCAAATCAGTGGCTAGATTAAAGCAGTTCATTATAAAACTTTTCAAATTGTTCATCAAGAAGGATATGAACTTTTGGACTGGATTTTTAAAAGAATGAAATTTTCAGAAAGAAAATTAAAATAAAAAAGAAAGAAAGAAGTGAGGAAGCCAGGCATAGTGCCGCACGCCTTTAATCCCAGCACTCAGGACACAGAGAGGTAGGAGGATTGCCATGAGTTCAAGGCCACCCTGAGACTACATAGTGAATTCCAGGTCAGCCTGGGCTAGAGTGAGACCCTACCTCAAAAAAACAAGAAAAAAAAAAAAGAAATGTGGAAGAAGCTCACAGTAAGCTTCTGCTCCAAGGAATTCACAAAATAAGAGGAAAACCTAAAGCAAGCAGAAGGAAGGAAATGAATAATGTCAATAGCAGTTATTAATAATATTGAAAACAGAAAATCTTAAAGAAAAATCAATGTATCAAAAGCTGACTCTTGATGGGTACAATAGTGACACATCTGTCATGATGGAAACCAACCGCCCTCTAATTGGACTGGAGGCCCGCTCCATGGGAGGAAATACATCCCTGATACTGAAAACCTAAAACAGGGGTAGTCATGAGCCCTAGGGGTATAACGTCTGCTGATGTCTGGATAAATGTATATATTATGCTTATCAAACTGCCCAGTAAGCACGTCTCTTAATATTTATACCCTTATATTAATGCTACTCTTACTTTGGGTAGAGAATCTTCTCTTTTCAGATGGCAGTGACCTTGGGACAACTCAGAAGGTATCATAGTGCTGGAAAGAAGTGACTGGAGTACTGAGTAACATCTCGATCACACCTTCCAAGGATCAGGGTCTAATGCGGAAGAGGTGGCAGAAAGAATGTAAGAGCCAAAGGAAGGGTAGGATTCCTTACAACGTGCCCCTCCAGACACAAAATGGCCTGGATATCCATGACCTCACAGTGATGTCATTGTGATGACAATAGGAGGAAAAGATCATGACATCAAAATAAAAGAGAGACTGATTGAGAGGGGGAGGAGATATGATGGAGAATGGAGTTTCAAAGCGGAAAGTGGGGGGAGGGCGGGCATTACCATGGGATATTGTTTACAATCATGGAAGTTGTTAATAAAAAATAAATTAATTTTTTTAAAGCTGACGCTTGAACTGGGAGATACCTCACTTTCCTTATAAGCATGAAGACCTGAGTTTGATCACCAAAACCCATGAAGAATGCCTAGCGTGGCAGCATACAACTGCCAGGCTGGCGCTAGAAGGCAGAGACGGAAGGATTCCCTAGTGCTCACTGCCAGCCTGCCTAGCCTCATAGGTGAGCTCCAGGACAATGGGAGACTCTATCTGAAATAGAGATGGAGGTGAAGAACATTCCTACGGATGATACCCAAGGCTGTCCTCTGATGCTCATACATGTGCATACCCATCAGACAAATGAGCATACCTACACTCATACACACACACACACACTACCCACACTAAAGAAATAGTAAGTAAAATGTAAAAGTCATCTCTTACCTATAAAGTACTTCGGAGGTTGAGGCAGGAGGATTGCAAGTTTGAAGTCTGCCTGGCTATATAGAGAGATCCTCTCAAAAGAAAAAGAGGAGGCTAAAGAGAGCACAGTAGGTAACGTGCTTGCTATGCAGGCACGGGCTGGGCACGGTGTCTCACACCTATAACCCCAGCACCGGGAGGTGGAGATAGGAGATCCTGGGGGTTTGCTAACTAGCTAGTCTAGGCAAACTGATGAGCCCTGTGTTCAGAGAAAGATCCTGTCCAAAAAAAATAAGGTGGACAGTGTTTGAAGAATGAAGATATCCAACACCAATCTCTGGCCTCCATATGCACACACAAAGATGTGCACATACTCCCACACGCATGAACGTATGCATGCCCCCCACACACTCACACACATACAAACTTTGAAAGTAGTTATAGAGGGAACTTACTGAACCTTTCAGAGTGCTTACAGAAGACCTGCAGCTAACGTTATTTTTAGTGGCTATGTGCTTGTCCCAAGATTCAGAACACAGCACTGGGAGTTATAGCCCAAATAATAGAGCAAGTCTGATCAAATAATAACTCAGAAAGGAGTTATAATAACCTCAGAAAGGAAACCCAAAGGAGGCCTATCTAGAGATAATATGACCATCTCCTTAAAACCCACCCACAATTTATCTACTTTAAAAACACTTTTAAATCTAATAAATTTTACCAGCAAGGCTTTAGGAAAAATCATAAATAAAAAAGAATATATTTCTATATATGAGCAATGTACCTGTGCAAACTGAAATGAAAAGATTTGTATCATTTGTATTTGTTCAAGAATTAGATTCTTTTTCTAAAATGTCCTTATTTGCATGCGTGTGTGTGTGTATGCACACGCACATGGACATACTATTTGCTGCTACAAATGAATGTCAGACACTTACATCACTTACCTCATCTGGCTTATGGGGCTTGGGAATTGAACCCAGGCCATCAGGCTTTACAAGAAAGCACCTTTAACCATTGAACAACCTCCCTAGGTCCCTGAACTTAGTTTCTTAAGTGTAACTCTAACAAAACATATGTAGGCAGAAAATTACAAAACATTAATCAAAGAAGACTCAGACTCTTCTGGTGGAGCGCTTCTGTTGTTTGGTTGCAGGTGGTTTCATGCATGCATGTGTGCCAAAATGCCATAGAACTTGGCATGTACATTGTATCCACGTCAAATTCCTAGTTTGGGTGTATATAATAATTATATAAAATGAAATCATTGGGGGAAAACCAGAGATTACAGGGTTCTCTCTTTAGCATCTTTGAAACTTCCTAAAGAATCCTTGTTTTAAATTAAAGCCATATTGATAAGCTTTTATAGGAGCAGAGCTGTGAAGGCAGTGTGGGGGGGTCATACTGAGTCCATGCCTCATATTTTCACAGCCCACGCCTCCTGTTAGTGAAGTACAGCTGATGGTAAATAGGAAGGATGATACAAATTTTTCCTTTTAAAATATGTTATGTCAAAGGAAAGTTTGATGGTTGAAGATCTGATCTACACAGAAAAGAAATTCATTGCAGCAGAGCCAGTTTCCTCATTTGTAAAAGCCAATCACTCAGTAAAATCCTGCATTATTCTGTATGTATAACTCCACGTTAGTCAGTATCCTTTTAACTTTATGTGTCAAAAAAAAAAAAATACTAAGTGGGGCTGGAGAGATGGCTTCACAGTTAAGCGCTTGCCTATGAAGCCTAAGGACCCTGGTTTGAGGCTTGATTCCCCAGGACTCACATAAGCCAGATGCACAAGGTGGTGCACACATCTGGAGTTTGTTTGCAGTGGCTGGAGGCCCTGGCCCACCCACTCTCTATTTATCTGCCTCTTTCTCTTTCTGCCTGTCTGTTGCTCTTAAGTAAATAACTAAAAAAATTAACAAAAACAAATATACTAATTAAGCCAGATGTAGTGGTACATGCCTTTAATTCTAGCACTCCAGAGATTGAGTTTGAAGTAAGCCTGGGCTAGCAGAGTGAGTTCCAAGTCAACTTGAGCTACAGTGAGAGGGGCTACAGTGATTCCATGGTGGTTAAGTTGCTTGTCTCTGAAGCCTAAGGATCCAGGTTGGATTTCCTGGTACCCATGTAAGGCAGAAGCACAAGGTGGTGCATGTGCCTGGGCTTCATTTGTAGTGGCTGGAAGCACTGATGTGCCCCTTCTCTCTTTCCTGTCTTCTCTTCTCTTCTCTCTCTCTCTATCTCTCAAATAAATAAATAAATATTTTTAAAAAACAATCCAAAATATGCAGATTAAATGACTTTAAAAAAAAACAGAAGAACTAGGCTGGGAAGATAGTTCCATGATTAAACTTGCTTGCAAAGACTGACAATTCTGGTTCAACCCCTAGGTACCCACATAAAACAAGATGCAAAGTCTGGCATACAGCCCATCATGGCAGGAACGGCATGAAGACAGGAACCTACCAGCTGCAGCTGCTAACAGTGCATCTATAGTCAAGAAGCAGAGAGAGGACAGGAAGTGGAACTAGGCTACACAACCCATTTCCATCACCTAGGCTCCACCTCTTAACGGTTCCAAAACAGCGCCACCAGCTGGGATCCAAGTGTTCAAGCATATATACCTGTGGGGAATATTTTACTTTCAAACCACCTCACCATCCCTCCTGCCCACAGCTGGTATTATCAACAGCACCAACAATGGTGATGGTTGATTATTTTAACACCAGGCATCATACTATATGATTCCTGTAGAGTGACCTCCCATAACTGAATCTCAAGGAATCAACAAGAATTTCATAGGAATAATTACTATTCCCATTTCATAGACCTGAAAACTGAAGCTAAAAGATGTTTGAAAATCTCCCACCAGAGGAAGAAATAGGATTTCCAGAGGCTGTCTCTTAAACATGTGCTCAGTAAAGGTAATCTTTAGAAGGAAAGTCAGAATTTAAGAGCCCTTTCGTGATGGGGGGAGGGAAAAACACTAAAAGATAAGACAACTGACTGACCCTTTCTACCTCCTACATGACACTTAATTTTAGTAATGATTGTGTATCATTTTGGTAAAAAAAAAAAAAATCAACAAAAAAGTGCATTTTCCCCTCTCTCTCTCTACCTCTCTCTCTCTCTCTCTCTCTCTCTCTCTCTCTCTCTCTCTGTGTGTGTGTGTGTGTGTGTCTGTGTGTATGTGCATGCGCTTTAAAGAGCTGGGCAAAGGATTTCAGACACAGCTTTCTCCAAAAGCTCCTCTTACTTCTTAAGGTATGGATCTCTCTATGCAGCCCTGGCATACTGGAACTCACTATGTAGACTAAGCAGGCCTCAAACTCATAGCAATATTCCTGACTCTGCCACCTGAGCACATGGATGACAGGTGCCCGCCATCTCACACCCAGCTGGAGGCATGGGTTTGGGTAACTAGGTGCTCAGGCTCTTGTTTTCAGTACCTACAGTTCCACTGTCCTCATCCCTGGTCTGTCCCTCTGACTCCAGAGGGCAAGCCCAGAAAGACAGAAGACAGCTAGCCTTTCCAAAGATGGATATTATTAGGAACACCTCAGAACCCCACCTCTACTGCCCTGGGCAGTGAGGAGCATAAGGCCGTGAGTTCCCCTTGCCTGGGACTCAGGCTGGCCTGGCTGGAGCTGAAAACCCTCAAGCTAGGCATCAGCAAAGTGCTGTTTCATAGTCCCATAAAATACATGAAGCCTCTGCAAAGCTTGAAGCTATAGGGAACAAAAGCAGGCTTCCTTCCACCTCACAAAGTTATTAATAAATGTACAGAGAAATGAAAACACATGGTATGTTGTGGACACTCCCATGACCACCCAATTTTAAATTTTGGCACACAGAAAGATGTTCTACTTAACTTGTATTCTCCCCACTGGACATTAGTAGCCTTTGCAATGCTGTGAGAAGCCCAGATTCCTGTGGCCACACGTAGAGAACAGAGGCAAAATGTCAGAGCTGCAGGTGAAACCTCTGGCTAGTGCATCAGGACACGGGAAGTTTTCCTCCCTCGTCATGTGGAAAGGAAGTGGTTGTTCTCTCAGCTCCAGTGCAGGTCTGGGAAGAGCAACCAGCCTGGTCATATTCCCTCCTGCAGAACTGTCCCCTGTTCCAACGCCTCTCAAAGGGCTCAGCATTCCGCCCCTCAACACAACGCCAACTGAGGTAAGTGGACGTTCCTGCTCCAGGAATGAACAGAGACCACCTGTGTATTAGACCAAAATTCCATAAAAGGTAGAAAATATTACGGCAGTTACTCAAAGAGAAACAAGAAAGAAAGAGAAAGAAAGAAAGAAAGAAGGAAGGGAGGGAGGGAGGGAGGGAGGGAGGGAGGGAGGGAGGGAGGGAGGGAGGAAGGAAAGAAAGAAAGGAAGAGGAAAGAAAGATACATATAGCACATGAGCTAGAGATTCCACTTCTGGGAATGTCCCAGAAGAACAGAAATCAGGACGTGGGACAGATATTTGTGCCCCCATGTGCACAGATAGCAGCATTATTCCCAACAGCCAAAGGTGGCAGCAACCCAAATATCTATCAACAGATAGATGGAAAAATAAAATGTGGTCTTTACATACTGCACAATGTCGTTTGGCCTTAGGAGGCATGGAAATGCTGGTGTGGACTGTAGATGGATGGACTTGGAGGATGTAACACTAAGTGAAACAAGCCAGTCACAGTGGCGTGAGTACCAAAAGTAAGAGACCCTACCTCAAACAAGGTGGGCAGCGAGAACCAACCCCAAAATTACCCTCCGAACTCCACACACATACCACAGCAGCCACACCCACACACAGGAAGATACTCATAACACCAACAAAAAGCCCAGTAGAGAAGCGAGCACTTGTAATCCCTGAGCTGGGGAGGCAAGGTGGGCACAGACAGATTCTTGGCGCTCACTGGCAGCCCAATCTAGCCTAATTAGGCAAGTTCCAGGCCAGTGAGAGACACTATCTCCAAAAAGATGGATGGCACCTGAGGAACAGCACCCAAGGTTGTCCTCTGATACACACACACACACACACACACACACACACACACACAGTGGTCACTTTTCTGTTTTGTTTATTTTACAATAGTCACAACTGCAAGGAGGGCTTCCATGTGATTAAGGCACTAGACTGGTGACAGAGAACCTCCGCTGGACAGAGAAGGGCCTGCGCCTCGTCCTGTTCAGCTCACTCTTCAGGAATTTTAATGAGCTGACGCTGCAGGGAGTTATAACACCAGCATCTTCCTGTGGAATCGTTTCTGCAAGGCATCTGGCACGGGCAGAGTGTGGAGACAGAGAAACACAGTGGACACCTTATTCATCACTCAGAAAATATTCATAAATTGAAACATGTTGGAAGGCAAAGATAGTCCTGTTTCGCTTACATCTTCCCCCTTTCTTTCAGGCTTCCACTTCTTTCGTTTTGCTCATTTTCTCTTGGATTTCTGATGGGTTCCTGCCTTTCCTATTTCAGGCTCCTGGTCTACATTTGTGAATAAGAAACAACTTGTCTAAACCGGGAGTGGTGGTACACACCTTTAATCCCAGTACTCAGGAGGCAGAGGTAGGAGGATCACTGTGAGTTCAAGGCCACCCTGAGATTGCACAGTAAATTCCAGGTCAGCCTGGACTAGAGTGAGACCCTACCTTGAAAAAAAAAGAAAAGAAAAAAGAAAGGAAGGAAGGAAGAACTTGAACAACTTGCCTGGTCTCTCTCTCTACCTCCCAGAGGTTGTTGTAGGGATTCCAGAAGGCTATGAACTGGAAAATATATTAAAATGTAAAGGCTTTGTGTTTTTCTTATAATTATGTTAAGACTCTCCTCTAGGAGACAGGATGTCCACAGGGCACATCAATCCTGAATAAAGCCAGGTGTGTCCAGAGATATCTGTTGGCTTGGTTCTCACAGCTTCTGCTCTGCGAATCTTTCTCTGTGCTGGACCCTTGTTCCTGGGACATTTGGGGGCCAGTCAGGCTGCCCATTCCAGGCGTGAAGAGAATGAGCTCCCTTCATAGAGCTGGGGAATTAGCTCAGTCAGTAAGTGCTTGCTTCACAAACATGAGGGCCTGACTTCAATTGCTAGTACCAACATGAAATGAAAATGCCAGGCATGGTGACATGCACCTATAATCCTAGCCCTGTGGAGGTGGGTACAGGAAGGATCCTGGAGGGTCTCTGTCCAGCTTGTTTAGCCTACTTGGTGAGCTCCAGGTTAATGAGAGACTCTATCTGAAAGAAGGTGGATCATGTTCCTGAGGAGGATTTCCTGGCCTACACACACACACACACACACACACACACACACACAGTGTGTGTGGATGTGCTCACCCTGCATGAACACACACAAACACATATATACACATGCATGAAGGAGAGAAAAAGGTAAGAAAGAAAGAAGGAAGGAAGGAATGGGTCAAGAAAGAGAAAGAAAGGAAGGAAGGAAGAAAGAGAGAATGAGCTCCCTTCCTCCAGAAGTATTTCAAACAGAGCAGACAATCACTTCTGGGGTTGATCTGGGTTGAAGTTTGAAATTCTGAGGTCTTTTCCTATCCTAAGAACCTATTGGTTTCTTTTTGACTGGATGAAGACTCCATGGATCCAGAATCCAACTGGGATTCCACCCTTTTTTTGTAGTGTGACTGGGCCACAGCGTGTTCCTAGCCTCTCTGAGCTCAGTTACCTCACTTAGGGTAGTATTATACAATCAGGCTAATGGACAGTGCTCTGAAAAGCACCGTTTCTTATTTCCACGCTAGGCAATAAGAAAAGAAGATGTGCTGCTGCTGTTTCTACCTAAATTCTAGGACCACTCCTGGGGTGAAACACATTTCCCATGAGTAGTTACTCCCAAAGGGTGTTCCGTCCAAGTGGAAGTCCTTGTGAGCAACCTTGGGAAGCTTGGCCAGAACCTCGCTGACTTTTTAAAAAATGTCCAGCCAGGACTTTACTCTTTTATAGGGCTTCCTTCCACTTCCACACACACTGAAAAGAAAAAGTCAACCACAGGGCCTGCGGAATTAATGAACCACTTCTCTTATCTATTTTTCCTGTTATCTAATTCTGAGAGGAAAGCTGGGAGCTGAGAGTGCTGGGAGCCAGCTCACAACGTCTCCCTCCCACCAGGTTGAGAACAGCTTGGAATCTCTGGGTCTGGAGGCTGATCCTGTCCCTGAGAGCTGGCCTCTGCTGGACCTTGAAGAGTGGCTCCCACTGTGGGTGAGTCCAGTCCTGGTGGCCCTTCTGCCAGGAGAGCCCAGGAGGAGCAGGGTGGGGGAGAAAGGCGCGGAGGGAGTATGGGCTATGCCGGAGGAGAAAGGGGGACATGAGGAAGGGGAGAGGGAGCTGCCTCAGCCAGGGCACCCAGGCAGGGTGGGAGGTGCTCCGGGCCTTCGAAGAGGGGAGAAAGGATGCGATTGCTTCAAGGTCACACCACAGAGGGAGCTTCCTATCTGCTTTCTCTCTGGGCTCCCATCTCAGTTTCTCTTTCTTACAATTGGCTGGCTGTTTTAGTTTCTCTATTTCCTGGTTCAACGCCAGTTGCAACAGACTGAAATGGATGGGGATGGTTGGCCCCTCAAGAGAAAATTGGCAGGGTAAACGCATACTACACCAGAAACCAAGGGGACTGGGGCAGGTGTAGCTGGACCAGGGGCCTTTGCTCCCTCCAGCAAACCCAGACTGCGTTGCTTTCCCTCAGATCCCTGGCTACCATCAACGTGCCCTTAACAATCCCAACTCAAGCCATGTGTGGTGGTCTTTAACCCCAGCACTCAGTCCTCGGAGGTGGAGGTAGGAGGATCAGATCGCAGTGAGTTCAAGACCACCCTGAGACTACAGAGTGAATTCCAGGTCAGCCTGGGCTAGAGTGAGACCCTTCCTTAAAAAATTTAAAAAAAAAATTTTTTTTTTAAATCCCAACTCAGAAACTTCAGGCAAGCGTTTCCCAGGCTGTGGAACTGGCCCACGAGGCCATAAAGTCTCCTGAGTTTCCTGGTGTCTTTACTGGCTAGTTGGCGAATGGATTGCCCTTTCAGTGTGCTTTGCTTAGGCCGCCCAGGTTAGCTCACTGCTGCTGCTGTCACTGCTGCCGCTGCTGTGTAGGGCTTAATTTTCATTTCGTGCTGGGAAGGAGGGGTGAGAATGGTATTATAGGCACATAGGGTAGCCAGGGTACTTCTTCTCTTCTGGAGTACACTCCGGGCTTGGAGGAGCTTGCTTAATATGTCCGCTTTTGCGGACAAACCTCTCTCTCTCCTTCCCCTAAAGGGGGTGGGTGGGCATCTGGGATCAAGGATCATATTTGCAGCTGAGAAGGCAAGAAGGAAGATGAACCCAAAAGGCAAGGACAGACCAAGGCAGAAGGCAGCTTTGAGGGGACGTGGTGGTGCAGGAGGAAGCCCTAGTCCCTGGGCAATGCCGTCTCTGGGTTGGGTTGCCTGGGCCTCCTCCCCTTGCTCAAAGGTTGGCAACAGACAACAGCATCTTTAACTCTGAGGCCTTCCTTGCCCTCCTGGCACTGATGGGATTTGGTGCAAAGTCTCTAAGTCCTGGTCAGAGCACGGACGCAGTGATCACAAATATTACTTCTGCGATGCAGAGAATGTTGTTCCTGGGGCTGTGCACTCTCCCCGGCACCCCCATACTTCCAGCGGGCTAAACTCAACAGCTGCCTGTCTTTGCCCTATCCTACGACCCCCTCCTCTCCTTTCTCCACTGTTGAGGGTCACACCCTCACAGTGTTCTCCATATTTAAGGGAAATAGAAAGGGTTAGCTGGAAGGAAGAAAAAAGTCAGAAAAGGACGGAGGTGAACTGAGGGAAAACTTGACTCTGGAAGGCTGCTGGACTCCAGTGGTTTATCAGCACAAGATTGATTTGGTGGTGTTATTGTTATTAGTAGTGGTAGCAAGTGTTTTGTTTCTGTTCACTTTATCTCGATAAGTCAAAATTCAATAAAGAGTATTTGGATGTCCTGCTATATAAACTATCTTCCAGGGCTTAGTTTCAGCCATATAGACACTTCTAGGGGAAGTATTTCTGAGAGTGGTTTTGCTTTGGGGTGGGGGAATCTTAAAGACAGTTTTCTGTGAGTGGTAAGTTGCTCCTTATCCCTGTTCCATTTCAAATGACTTTCTAGCGTCTCTTTCTATGCTATGCGGTGATTTACAGAAAAGAACGTCACAGTCACAGTTAGTTTGCCTAGGTAAAGCCTGGAGTGGTTGAGAGCTGGGAAGAGCCTGACCAGAGAGGGTTCAGGGCGGCAGAAGAAATTCAACCTGTCGATCTCTGATTGTCTAAACCCAGCGCCAAGTGGGGATGCGAGGCAATTATCCGAATAATTGTGGGGGGATACTTTCACTTAAATTATCTAGAAACAAGTGCGCCGATGGGCAGTATTCCAAGTGCCTCAGGCTCTTGGGTTCTTCGGGTCTCTGGAATCAGAGTCCGGAGGAGGATGGAAAAGGAAGTTTCTAGAAAAGCTTGAAAGGGGTTTCTGCCGCGTCGTGGGGGTGGGGGACGCCGCGGGACGCCCAGGTCCCGGCTGATAAAGCTGGAGCTCTGATCTAATGTCAATAAACCAGGCGGCGTCAGGCTCGACCCGGCGGAGGGTCGGGAAGCTCGAGGCTGGAGCCCGGGATGGGGACGCCCCAGCCTGTTGGGAAAAGTTAGAGGAACTGGCGAGGGTGATCTCCAGATCCAGGGGCGCCCCGGGCCGGCGGGAGTGCGGGGCGTGGAACAGGAGGCCGAGCGCGCGGGACCCGAGGCCTGGCCCGCGCTCCCCCGCGCTTGGAGACGGAAGAGTCACCGCGTCCGGAGGAACGGAGGTGGGCGCAGGAGAGGGAGATCCAGACGCGGGGAAGGCGCCCGCAGCCTCGGCTCTTCCTCGGAGAGACAAAATGAGGAAGCAAGGTCAATGTTACGAATGAGTCCGGATGGCTCACAAACTCCCCTTACATCTCACTGCCAGGATAGGAGGAGAGACGGGCGAAGTTCAGTCTGCCCCAACTCACCCCCGCAAGGGGTCGGGTCCCGTTGCAGAAGGACTCCCCCCTTCAGAGCGCGAGGTCCCACAAGGCGCCGGATTCTAGACGGGCAGCCCAGAGGCAGCTGGGACACTGGGATGCCGTTCCTGGGCGCCTTTGGGTCGCCTGACTTTCCAAACCTCCCTACACTCGGGCAAACTGGTCTCTGTAAAGCCCGAGTGGACAGACGGGACGACAGGGTGGCGGGAGGGGGCTCCTGCAGCATCAAAGGGCTCCAAGGTCCCCTAGCCCTCATCTGACGTTTGCAAATCGATCACCCCTAATATTGGCTGCCTCTTTCCCACGCGGGCTTATGAAAACCCCGAAATCATCGAAATCTCGGTATGTGGAGAGATCCAGGCTGCATTGCATGGGATGCGTTTCAACCCGACCTGCGTCTGGTGAGCCAAGTCCCCTCGAACGAAAGTAACAACTGGAGGTTCCAGGCAGGTCGCCGGCCTCTGCGCAGGGCCGATGGGCAGCGGGGAACCGAGCCCAGCCCTGGCTCGTCGAATCCCACTGGGCCGCCCGGGCCTAACCCAAGTGTCCAGCCTGCGGCCCACGGGCCACGCGTGTCGTCCTGTGATACCTATGAAGGTGGCCCAATGCATTTAATCATGTCACGTCACAGTATCAAAAAGTCGTACATTTCTAAGCAGGGCGTGGTGGCGCACGCCTTTAATCCCAGCACTCGGGAGGCCGCGGTAGGAAGATCGCCAGGAGTTCGAGGCCACCCTAAGACTACTGAGTGAATTCCAGGTCAGCCTGGACTAGAGTGAGACCCTACCTCGAAAAGCGCCCCCCCCCAAAAAAAGTTGTGCATTCTTGGAAGGGAAACAGCACGCGGATCGCTGGGTACCCAGGAGAAGAGAGTTTGTGGTTCGCGTGTGGCGGCAGCCTTGGAGGCTCGCCTCAGGTGCCAGGCACTCTCCCCTACTACTCCGGTGCCACCTCAGCCTGGCTGGAGTGGCACATAGTGAAACCCTGTTCTCATTTCTCCCCAGTCGCGATAGCCTATGTGACATCCCTAAAACTAAAAGATCATAAGCGCCTGACCAAAATGTAGTTCAGCTTAGCAGGTCCACGACCCCACCCCCAACACACACACACACACACACACACAAACACACATGCACACACACGGGACTGGAAAACTTCAGGGTTGGACCTTGGGTCAGTGGTAGAGCAACTGCCTAGCTCCCCTCCCAAAGCTGTTATGTGTCCCCACTTTCACTGTTCTGCCTCTCTGTGCCCCTCAGAGGGACTGCAGGTCCCTGCGCTGGTGGGCTCGGCACCCCAACTCCAGCGCTAGGCACGCCTTCGGTCCCCTCTGTCTCCAGCGGTCAGCGCGCCTGGCTGGGTGGAGACTGAGGAGCCCCGGGAAGACTGCTTCAGCTCTGGTAGCTGAGCCTCGGGAGTTCGGGAGTTCGGGAGTTCGGGCACAGTCCCTAGACAGAGAGCTTTGTTGAACCTTGCGCTCGGGGAGCTTCAGGTCTCCAGGCCATTAGAGCGACATTGTAGCACCGCTCCCCTACCAGTATCCTGAACTCCACAAATCCGCAGCCCGCATCCTACAAAAAAAAAAAAAAAAAAACACAAAAACCTTGTTACAAACTCACACGTCTGGGGGAGCAGGAGCAGCCCAGGACTAGGGCGGTAGCTGTTACCCCCACGCTGTTCCTCCTTACAATGGTGGCTTCTGCCTCCCCATCAGCCTTTTTTTATTTTTAATTTTTATTTATTTGAGAGCGACAGACACAGAGAGAAAGAGGCAGAGAGAGAGAGAGAGAGACAAAAAATGGGCGCGCCAGGGCCTCCAGCCACTGCCAACGAACTCCAGACGCATGCGCCACCTTGTGCATCTGGCTTACGTGGATCCTGAGGAATTGAGCCTCGAACCGGGGTCCTTAGGCTTCACAGGCAAGTGCTTAACCGCTAAGCCACCTCTCCAGCCCCCATCAGCCATTCTTACATATTATTTGGTTAGCATTATCTGCTTCTCTCTCTCTCCCGTCCTCTCCTTCCACTCTCTCTCCGCTTTTCCTCTCCCTTCTTCTCTCTTTCTCTTCTCCTTCCCTCTCCCTGCCATTTCCCCGCTCTCCTCTTCATCATTCTTTTCCAGAATTTTCCTAACTGACTTAATCAAAACCTTCCCTCTCACTTGTTCTTTATTCTAACTCACTCCTCTTTTCTTTCTTTTTTGTTCTTGCTGTCACCTCATTTGATTCCACACACTGTCTGCCTTTAAATTTTCCTCTGGGTCTAGCTGGGTCTCTCCCCGAATGCTCAGAATAGATTTCGTTGCATTAATTAGCATGTGGCGCTCACAGTTGAATGACGCGAAGCAGGAGCCTTCCGTTGGTTGATTGCTATTGTGTTAACTTCTGAATAGTAAACCACACACCAGCCATTTCGTTCACCCTTGAGGCGTTCCTTAAGCTTCCATCTTTCTGCAACTATTGCACTGTAATGATCCTCCAGCAGCTCAGTGAGCGTCCAGCAAGATCCTAGCCTAGGATTTTTTTTTTTTTTTTAATGCTGCAGAAACATATGAACCGAGGTTGGATGCTTTATCATACTGCAGTATTTATTATGGCTTTTCACTAACTCCAAAGATTTAACAGGAAATTGATATAGTACGAATAGATAGCTTTTCCTTGTTCCCCAGCTAAGATTGTATTTACTTTCTGTTAGATCTCAGTGTTTCTATCATAATAATGATAGAACAATTAGTTGTTCCTTGTAGATAAATAATGATTTTTGAGTGCTTATTATTTGCTCTATGTACAATTTGTTGTTAGGTCATACGTGAGAATTTTTATATAATAGTCTTGATAATAGATAGGTTTGGTTTCAGAAAGTAATTAGAGATAGGAAAATTAGTTCATAAGGGGGGAGTCAGATTTTTTTCCCTTTAAAAACTGTAACAAAAACAATCTTTTTGAAAAGTTGTTTTAAAATAACTAACAAAATTTTCATTAAGAACAAATTATTAATGAGGCATAACACTTTGTGTACGTTTAATCTCAGCATTTGGAAGGCTGAGGCAGAAGGATGGCTGTGAGTTAAAGCCGGCTTAGGGTACATGGTGAATTCCAAACCAGTATGGGCTACAGAGTGAGACCCTCAAACTCAATCAGGGCGGGGGCTGTTGAGATGACTCCAGGGATAGAGGTGCTCACTTACAAAGCCTGCTAGCCCAGGGCTCAATTCTCCAGCACCCACACCAGGGGCAAGGTGCAAGGAATGGCACAAATGTCTGCATCCCATTTGCAGTGGCAAGAGACCCTGGCAAGCGCATACTCAAAAGTAAATTTAAAAAATTAAAAGCAAGCAAGCAAATACAAAAAAAATAATAAAAGAAAAAAGAGACACTTGGGAGGCAGAGGTAGAAGGGTTACCGTGAGTTCAAGGCCACCCTGAGACTACATAGTGAATTCCAGGTCAACCTGGGCCAGAGTGAGGCCCTACCATGATAAAACAAAAAAGAAAAGAAGAGAAAAGGAAAGGAAGAAAAGGAAAAAAGAGGAAGATGCCGGGCGTGGTGGCGCATGCCTTTAATCCCAGCACTCCGGAGGCAGAGATAGGAGGATTGCCATGAGTTTGAGGCCACCCTGAGACTCCATAGTGAATTCCAGGTCAGCCTGCCTGTGCTAGAGTGAGATCCTACCTCAAAAAATCAAAAAAAGGAAAAAAAGAAAGAAAGAAAAAAGAAAAAAGAGGAAGAAAAAGAAGAGAGAGAGAGAGAAGAAAAGACAAGGAAGGACAGAAGGTCATTAACAGGTAGAAGTTTGACCATAGGAATTGGAAAGAGAGTCAGCTCTGTTTCCATCATGATTCAAGAACAGAAAAAAAATAAATAAATAAATAAAGGAAAGCTGCAGCCCAGTGCCCAGCTTAGTAGTCCCTATTTGGGCAGAAGTATAGGAGGGCTATTGGAGAGGGAGTGTCTCCAAGGGTTCCTGGCTGCTTAAAGGTTGACAAGCAGAATCTAATAGTTCTAAAATGTACTCACTGCCTAAAAATTACTCACTAGAATTCAGCAGGCATCAGCTACCAACTCCACAGGGACCTGCCCCATTAAATACTATAGGGGTGGAGGATATTGGGGTTCTGGAAGAGGGGAGCAGGTGGCAAGAGCCTCCGTGCCCATGCTTTCTCAGCTGCTTTGGCTCTTCACACCCCCTCCATTTCTGATTCCCCAGCCTTCCCAAAGGGCTGTCTTGGAAAGCTCAGCCACCGGGTGGTGGTGGCCACTGAGGTTTGCTCCAGCCCAGATAGGGAAGGGGTTGCTATCTAATCTGGTCAGCAGCATGAACAATCCATCAGACCTCAGCATTTAGCATTTATCCAGGGTGGGGAAGGATGGCAGAACTGAAACTTTTGTGCCCCACCCTGGCCTAGGAGACAAGAAAGCTGAGCCATCTGTGGTCAATGAAACTCAAAATCACCATGTAAATTAAGCTTCCTGAGGCTGATAACATAATTCTACCCATTGTAAGGAAGAATAAGAATCCCTTTGGGCTGGAGGAATTGCTGCTCTTTATCAAATACACCAATCTAAAGACTTTGTAAGAATCCATCTTTTCATCCTTTACTCATGTTGCTCAAGACAACAGACTTAAATCCATCCACCCATTCTTTCACGCACTCATTCAGCAAACATTTGCAAAACTGTACTCTGCGCCAGACATTGTGCCTTGTACTGACAGGTTAAATTATTTGCCCAAGATGAGGACCATGCTGGAGACTGGGGCGGGACCCTAAATCAACTATTCCAATCCCATGACTGCTCCTTTCTCTCCCCCAAGACACACAAATCAGAGATGTGGGGAGTGGGAAGGGCTCCAGAGGTTATCTGGTCCAGCCTTCCATTCAATGCAAGAATCCCCTCCCCAGAAGGCTGGCTATCAGGCCTCTGCTTCTGCCTTCCACCAGCTCAGGGTGGGCTTGCTTCCCTTTGCTGCTCTAGACTAAGCCCCTTTCTGCCTCATGACTGCCAGATGCCCCGCTTGGCATTATATCAAGTGCAAAGACAGAGCTGACCAGGGCCCATCACCTCCTCTACCCCAGTAGGGCTATGGCTCTCTTAAGTCTTGTCACTAAGATGGAGATGCCAGGGTTGCTGGACCCTGCCTCTTGAAGCTTGAAAGCTCTAAGGGCCCTGGCCAGGCTGACCTTCCTTGGTTGTTCTTAAAAGATGTTTCCCGGGCTGGAGAGATGGCGTAGCGGTTAAGCGCTTGCCTGTGAAGCCTAAGGACCCCGGTTCGAGGCTCGGTTCCCCAGGTCCCACGTTAGCCAGATGCACAAGGGGGCGCACGCGTCTGGAGTTCGTTTGCAGAGGCTGGAAGCCCTGGCGCGCCCATTCTCTCTCTCTCCCTCTACCTGTCTTTCTCTCTGTGTCTGTCGCTCTCAAATAAATAAATAAATAAAAATTTTTAAAAAAAAAAGATGTTTCCCAACAGGTCAGAGAAAACCCTGGGCAAAAGCTGGCCCCTGTAAAAAAAAAAAAAACAGTATCCAGAGCCTGTATTCTAAATCCAGCACGGCAGAGTGACCTTGAAGAACGTCCTTTTTTTCTTAACTTGTCCTTTACTTTCTAACTCGTCCTACAAATAAGATGCAGGAATGTGCGTCTCCGTAGTTGAGTGTGCCACCCTTTTCAAAGATAAACTAGTTCCTCATAAATAATAAATAATGCATGCTCACTTCGGCAGCATATGTACTAAAACTGGAATGATACAGAGAAGATTAGCATGGCCCCTGAGCAAGTATGACATGCAAATTTGTGAAACGTTCCATATTTGTAACTCTACCTTTGAACTAAAGATTGTTACACATGGAAAAAAATAATAATAAATAATCTGAGGTTGCAAAAATCTATTTCTGGACAATAAGCTTACCACAAAGAACATTCTGGAAGCTTCTAAAAATATTATTTATTTGCAAGCAGAGAGATGGGAGAGAGACAGACAGAACGGGCACACCAGGGCTCCAGCCACTGCAAAGGAAAACTCCAGATGCATGTGCCACTTTGCACATCTGGCTTTACGTGGGTACTGACGAATTGAACCCAGGTTGATAGGCTTATCAGGCAAATGCCTCAACTGCTGAGCCTTCTCTCCAGCCCTTGAAAGCTTTTATGATACAAAGTGACACTAAGTGTACATTGTCCCTGATTACCATGGGTTTAGACACCAGTGTTAGAATAATGTGACTTAAGTCTCATGTGCCCTACTCATTGGCTCTAGCCCAGTCTGACCTGGGACTCACTCTGTAGCCCCAGACTAGCCTCGAACTCACCGTGATCCTTCTATTTCAGCTTCCTGAGTGCTGGGACTAACGGCATGTACCATCATGCTCAGCTCTTTGTTTCAATTTCTTTTTAAAAAATATTTTATTTATTTAGTTAGCTATGTGAGAGAGAGGCAGACAGAGAATGAAGCTGGGTATGGAGGCAGAGGTAGGAGGATCACTATGAGTACGAGGCCATCCTAGGACTATAGAATGAGTTCCAGGTCAGCCTGGGCTAGAGTAGGACCCTACCTGGAAAAAAAGGAGAGAGAAAGAGAGAGAGAGAGAAAGAGAGAGAGAGAGAGAGAGAGCACCAGGCATGGTGGTGCACACCTTTAATCTCAGCACTCTGGAGGCAAAGGTAGGAGGATTGCCATGAGTTTGAGGTTACCCTGAAACTATATAGTAAATTCCAGGTCAGCCTGGGTTAGCCCTACCTCCACAAAAACAAAAAAGAGAGAGAGAGAAAGAAATAATAGGCACTCCAGGCCCTCTAGCCACTGCAAACAAACTCTAGATGCATGTACCACCTTGTACATCTGGCATTTCATGAGTACAGAGAAGTGCCTTAACAGTGGACCCATCACTCCAGCCTCTTCAATTTCCTTCAATTTCTTTTTTTTTTTTTTTTTTTTTTGGCTTTTACAGGTAGAGTCTCACTCTAGCTCACTCTAGCCCAGGCTGACCTAGAATTTACTCAGTATTCTCAGGATGGCCTTGAACTCATGGCAATCCTTCTACCTCTGCATCCCAAGTTCTGGGATTAAAGGCGTGCGCCACCCATGCCCTGCTCAATTTCTTATGTTTTAAAGTCTTCATAAACCTTAGCCTGCAGAACAATCAGAATTTAGTTAATAAACTGCTACATTCATAACATGATCATTAAGTTATGTGTTTGGAAATATTTGATAGTACTGGGAAGTCTATAATTTAAAAAGCTATTTTGGGGATGTCTGTTTCTTAGACATGAGACTCCAACCCTGACCCTGCCTTATGCTAAGTATCTGCTGAACTGCCCACCCCTCTCCCAGCTCCTCCAACATGTTTCTAAAAGTTAAAAAGTAGATTAGGAAATATTCTGCAGTATGAAAGTCTGCTGAGAGATCCGAAAGAATGCCCAATGGTGGATTTTGTGTTTCTTGTTAGGTTTTTTCCTGTATTTCCAAATAAATGATAATGAACTTGCATTTATTTAAAAATTGATTTAAAGAAACACAAATACTTTGACAGGAATGGGGATGGAGACTGGATAGAGCTGGCTCTCTAAGATTTGTCTGGCTGTGTTGAGATCAGATTCCTAGAACAGAACAGTTCTGGGTGCTGCTTGCCTACTGAGGCTCCCAGCTGAAGAGGGCTCTTCACAAAGTGCTCCCCTTCTCCTGTAGAAAGTGGTACACAGCCTCTCAGACTGTGGAAATGCCCTTGCAACCTTGAGACTTTCTGAAACTAAAACTAAGGCTTCTTGTAACTCCCCTGGACTCTCAACTCCAGCAGGCTGGAGGATTTGGGATGGGGGAAAGGGGGGGAAGGGGTTAGGCCAGCTGGGAAGTCAAGCTGATTACCCCAGCCTAGGAAGAAGAGGAGGGTACCTTGGTGGTGGGGAGGGGAATCCAGACCTTCAGAGGTGTGTAAGGGGTCGAGGGGGTTGGTCCAGAAAGAAGACCTTGGTGAAGGCCAGGGAAGTATAACCAGAACTCCAGGGGCAGCATGTACACAACTGTCTGTCTGTCTGGTGCCTGACTTGGCAGTTCTGAGGGATCTCCCCTGCCTTTGCAAGCAGGGCGGGGGAGGGGCGGGGGAGGGAGAGCAGTCACAAATGAAAATGGCGTCATCAATTTAGGAAGCTTTCAAAATGTCCTGTACTGTCATCTGTGTCAATGTAACAGGAGACACAAGTAGCAGATAAAGACTGGTTTCTTAATTAGCAAATAAATTGTATTCTGAATGCACGGGGGGCGGGGGATGTGGATGTGAAACATCAGTCCTATCCTCTTTCCCCAAAGTCTACACTTAAAAAACACTAACGACTTGGAGGCCAGCCTTTGCTGTCTGGATGGGTATGGTTCTTGCAAACTGCAGGATGTTAGGGTATTGTACAGTGTCTTTAACTCCCTGGCAGTTTGTCTCTGCCCTTCTCTGGCAAGGTAAACAGGGCCCAGTCAGACACATTTGCCATCCTTCTGCACAGCATAGATGTGGTAATGGGTACTGCCTTGGCAAGTGATTCTCACAGGGGGTGAGATCTGGACACCTCTGTTGAGTTCTCTACAACTAAAATCCTAGTCAATAACCATATGTCTAAACTATATGACTAAAAAGAATCAAACTCACCATAGGCCATATACGTGATCCTGCTCTGGGGAGGTCACATTGTAAGCTAGGGGTATGAGAAGCAGGAGAACAGAGTTGGGGGGGAGGGGAGGGAGGGTGTGCTTCCACAGTGCTTGAGAAATACTTCACTCCTTCAAGCTGGGAATCAGTCACTAGGTCTGATGGTCACTGTAGTCCTGGATGCTTTCCTCATCCGTGCACCACTTTGATTTCCAGAAATGTCTCCCCAAATATTTTTTAAAAAATTTTTTGAGGTAGGGTTTTGCTATAGCTCAGACTGATCTGGAGTTCACAATCTTTATGTAATTTTTTAAAAATTTCACTTGTAATCAGAATAGAGTAGAAGAAGTCAAACAGTCTTGCTCATGGCTCTGCTACAGATGCTTAGATAAATAGTACCTCGACCTCCTCATCCGAGTATTGAGACCATGACTAACATTTGTGGTATACCAAAGCTCTTTCTTGTGGGTATATCACACTTGGTCCTCAGCAGCCCTCTGGGGTGATCAATATGGGCACTATTATCCTAGTGGAGGAGACGGCGGGCTGTCATACTGCCAAAGGTCACACCACTAATAAGGAACAGAATTAAACTTAAATGTTCTTTAACTACTAAGAACTGCCTCCCCACCCTACAGGATGCACGATATCAGATGGCTGTTATCACCTCCTTTATAATTGCTCTAATAGGGGTTATCAGGATTCCTCAATTTACCTATCCAAAAACATCTAATCAAAGAATTACCCAGCTCTAGGCTCTTAGAGGTGGAGCCCCTCCTCACCCCAAACCTTGTTTCAAGGTGTGGCCCATGGGGTTAAAGTGATTTGCCAAAGGTCATTCCATGTGTGAGCAAAGAATTGACCAATGCCATTTTTAAAAATTAGTTAAAAGAACTGCCTACCAAGCCCATTTTTATGGCTTATTTTAAAAAGCAGGTTAATAAGTATACCAAGTACGGCTTTAACCCCAACTCAGTAAATGCTGACACCAGTTTATAGATTGGGCAGATAAATCGCAATAAGGAATTATTCATCTCTCATTTATCATCCACCCTCTCCAAGGTGCAAGTTATAAAGTGAAGCAAATGGCAGTCCAAGAGCTGCTCCTGCCACACACACTCGCATGAGATTAGAATGGTGGTATAAGAGCTGTGTGTTCAGAATGTGTCTCCTCTCCAGGTCTCCTGAGACACGAGGAAGGAAAATATTGGAGGAGATTGCATGCATTTCACAAATAGATATATTTCTTCTACAAAGCCTCAGGTTTAGTCTTCAGCTGTATGCAATCCCTAAATCACTCTTCTGAGTATGGACTGAGCACCTACTGTGTGCAGACAGCACTGTAAGGAATGATAGCATTATTACACAGTGTCTAGATATCAGCTACTTTTTAAGTTTAATGACGTAAAAGATGCAAGCAAAGACTCATGCTTGATTCTCAATCCCATGTACCTTTGAGGTAAGCACCTTAAAAATGTGCAGGCTCAACCGTGAAATGGCTTAGAGGTTAGGGCGTCAGACTCTGAAGCCAGAAATGTGCAGGCTCAGCAGGTGCCTGGGAACTAGTAAGAGGGAAGAGAAGGCTGCTGGCCATGTCTGGGGCATCTGCAACCCTGGGAGAGAGGCTTTGATACAATCTTGCCCCCCAACAATAATGTATGAGGATGGGGCTGGGAAACATCATATCTAGAAAATGATACCATGCATTAATTGATGACATAAATTGCAAATCTAATTCAGGGCTGGAGAGATGGCTCAGCAGTTAAAGACACTTGTATGCAAAGCCTGATGTCCCGGGTTTGATTCCTCAGTTTCCACACAAAGCACAGAGTGGAGCACATGCATCTGGAGTTTGGTTGCGGTAGTAGGAAGCCCTGACATGCCCATTTCTATCATCTTCATCTATCTATCTATCTACCTATCTATCCATCCATCCATCTCTAGCTCTCTCCTTACAAACAAATAAAAATCCAATCCAAAAATCCCATGAAATACCAACCAACCACTGGTGAGCTGGATGAGGCCCATCATCTATTACTATTATCTTTGTTACATGTGTTAAAAAGTGAACAATGGGCTGGAGAGATGGCTTAGCAGTTAAGTGCTTTCCTGTGAAGCCTAAGGACCCTGGTTCAAGGCTCGATTCCTCCGGACCCATGTTAGCCAGATGCACAAGGGGCACATGCGTCTGGAGTTCGTTTGCAGTGGCTGGAGGCCCTGGCGTGCCCATTCTCTCTCTGTCTCTCTCCCTCTCCCTCTCTCTCTCTCTCTCTCTCTCTCTCTCTCTCTCTCTCTCTCTCTCTCTCTCCCTCTTTCTCTGTCACTTTCAAATAAATAAATAAACATAAAACAAAAAAAAAATTTTTTAAGTGAACGAAATCAACAATGCGCTTATTTGGGAGGCAACTCCAGTGAATTCCCCTGTGCTGTTCAGAAGGGTTGGTTTACTTTTTATTTTATTTTATTTTTTTAATCAGTCCCAGTTCGCCAATGATGGACCTCAGGCCCAAAGTTCAACATCAATAGCAAGACAGCCAGAAATCCAATAAATGACTTTGCTCTCAGCTGCACAAGCAAGAAACCGTGAAGCCCCACCCAAAGAAACAGCACCTGGTTCTGGTCACCTTCCCCGACTGTTGTCTGGCCTGTGTCTTCAGGCTCATGACCACTCCCCTCTGGGCCCTGAATCAATAAAACCAGTGCATTTTCTAGTGGAAAGATTATGGAAGACATTTACTGAAAACCATGGACTTTGGTTCACAGGAAAATTGATGCTCAGCAAGTTCAAATGTAGAAGGTGATCATCCAATGTGTGGGAAATGTGAGTGTATGGCTGTGCTCCTGACAAATGACACAGGACAGCAGGTTTCTACTAGGCCTGTCTTAGGTCATCCTGTTCAACAAGGAGAGTAAGAACACAAGGGCTAATTCAGACCCTATTCACTATGTGCCCCTCAGTTATTTTCTATACTTTAAGGACTAGCACATGTATGCATTTATAGGGCAATTGGGAAGCTACTCCATCTAGATATCTAATGTGGGCCATCAAGTTTGCTGTGACTTGCACTGCCTAAGGAGGACATGGAGTACCTGTGCTTTTGAGTGTTTCTAACCCTGACTCTTTACCACATCCTCCAACCTCTACCTACCAACCCTATGCTTAGCTGGACCAGGACTACTGTGTCCAGCTCTCCACAAAAAGTGGGAGTTGAGCCGGGTTCCCTTCAGCTCTACGCTCAATGTTTGTATGACTCATCTTCTCTCCCTCGTAATTGCATCACAGTGAGGTAAGTCTGGCCTTGGGATTCAGATTAACGGAGGGAGCTGTCAGTATCTTCTGCAGCATGCTGAAATAGAAAAACAAGTGATGACCACTCTGGACGCCTGCCTAGATATGGTTGACCACAGCACTGGCTGTGCCCTTAAAAGCTCTGTGACTCTGAAAAGCCCATAGCCCTCTCTGGGTGCTAATTGCCTCATGTGGATTGGACTGAAATCCTCCAGGTCCCTTGCAACTCCAGTGCTGCCCTTCAATGTCAGAGAGAGGTGGGCTTAGAACTGATAAGTGGACCAAAGGTACCTGAGGCCAGGGCCACCCCAAGGGACTGTGGATATGGTGCTGACTATGGTGGCCTCGTCCACGTGTGAGCCTCTCTGTGCTTGCATACAATGGAAGGGACGGTGATACATGTGTTGCTAGCACATTCCACCATTGTATTTCTGGCACATAAGATGGAAATTTAGGAGCTGGGAAGATCGGTGTTAAAGATTCTTGCTTGCAAAAGCTGCTGGCAAGGGTTCAGTTCTCAAGCCACCCACATGAGCCATACACAAAAAGGAACATAAGCATCTGGTGTTCATATGTGGCAACAACAAGTCCTGACACACACACACATACACAAACAAACAATATTTTTTTTTAAATGAAGATTTACTCTACATAATGACAGGTGGGAAACTCCAATGTTACAAATTTATTTCAACAATTTTTAAATTAGCACATGCTAAAAACTATGCAGAATATAAGGAGTCATGCATAGGATTATGTGCTCTTAAAAAGACTGAAATTTGGGCTGGAGCAATGGCTTAGTGGTTAAGGCATTTGCCTGCGAAGCCAAAGGACACAGGTTCAATTCTCCAGGACACACATAAGCCAGATGCACAAAGGGCACATGCATCTGGGGTTCGTTTGCAGTAGCTGGAAGCCCTGGTGCGCCCATTCTCTCTCTGTCTGTCTCTCTTCTATCTCTCTCACTCTCTGCTTGCAAATAAATAAATAAATTTTTATAAGACTGAAATTTAGGGGAGAAGGATATGTACACAGTCAGATATTTGGATGCAATAAACAAATATATTAAAGGCTGAAGAACCATATGAGGAAGTTGTCTTCGGAATGTGCATAGAAATTAAAACATAAAATAAAAGGACAAGGGCTGGAGAGATGGTTTAGTGGTTAAGACATTTGCCTGAGAAGCCTAAGGACCCAAGTTTGATTCCCCAGTACCCATGTAAGCCAGATGCACAAGGAGACTCTTGCATGTGGAGTTTGTTTGCAGTGGCTTGAGGCTCTGGCACTCTCAAATAAATAAATGTTCTTTTAAAAAGAAAAGGACAATAAGAACAGTTTACCTTCTGCATCCCTCTGAGTACCATGCTTTGTTAAGAGAGGCATAGCTTAATTTCTGGAATCAAACTACTTGAGTGTCAGTCTTGGCTCTGCCCCCTTTAAGCTAGACAAGCTTATTATTGAACAGCTTGTGTCCCCATCTCTTTACCTGTAGAATGAGAGAGGTAGAATGTGGGTAAGTGAGATTATGCATGCGACATGCCTGGCATCCTGCCTGGTGTATAGTAATGTCTGGCTTTAGCTATTACTTAACAAATGTTGACCTAATAGATGGGTTCAAGTTTTCACCCACCACCTTTTGCCATACACATTTAAAGGGGCCTCCCATGTCCATTTCCTCAGGAATTGTGTTTGCTATCTATGGTTAAGACTGAGTTGAGTTCTAGAGGCCTAGCATTTTCACCTTGCATTGTGGGGTACCAGGAATGTGTGTCTTGCTTGGCACACTGAATGGTATGATCTGGCAACATCTATTTGGGGAGCTCAAAGTCACAACATGTTGGTGTAGGAAGGAACCCACTTTGTCTGGTCTCTTCATTTTCCAGAAAGTTAAGTCACAGAGAAGCTAAATGACTTGCGGTGGTCATACACTCACCTGGTGGCAGCCCCAAGAGCAGACCCAGAGAACCCTGGCTCCCTTGTCACCTAGGCCCTGACCCTCCCTCACAACAATGGGAACGGGGAGTCCCTCCCACATCTCGCTACTGCTACTGTGTCCCAGATTTTTTCGGTCACATCTCAGGGAGCCTTAGAACACTTTCCGGCCTAGAATTCAATGCGGCCAAAGTAAAAGCCAAACCTTTCACGTCTAAATGCTCAGGACGGTCCCCAGCGCTGGTTTCCCCTTAACCTGAAGTGCCTGTAAACTAACGGGCTCACAAGCCCAGGGCCTTGGGCGTGTTAGGCAATGACTCTACTACCGAACTACCTACCAAACCCCTCAAAATATAGCTTTTAGGGCTGGAGAAATGGCTCGGCATTAAGTGTGCTTCCAGCTAAAATATGAGCAGGGCCCGAGGGGCCTGGTACTACCTGGGTAGTTTCCAGAGAACTGTCCTCACAAAAAGCCCCAAGTTGCAGCGTCAGTAAGAGGCTCAGACAAGGACAGGTGGGAGAGCGCTGGAGCGAGCCCCCTCTTTCAGCACAGGTGACTGAAAGGGGACTGTATATAACTAGGGCCAAGGCAGGCAAGGAAGGCAGGAACTGGGCAGCTTGTTTCAGGCCGTCAGACTCTGCCAACACCTTCTCCTTCGGGAAAAGGCAACGGGGGAAGAAAACCCTAGCCAAGGCCAGGGTGGGACCAAGAAGGCAGCGCAGGGGCTGGGGAGGAACCCAGGTCGGGCGAACAATCCAGGGGTGCTCTCTACAGTAAATGAGCACGGGAGGTGTTCAAAAGGCCCTCGCCGGCTTCCCCTGCGGATGGACTTAGTTTTATGCGTCGGGCCGATCTTATCGGTCAGTGCATAAACCTAGGAAGGAGTCGCAATAGGAATAGTCACTGGTGTCCGGGTCGTTCCGCCCGGGAGCCGCGTGAAGCCCGGCGCCGCGGGCCGTGGAGTTCTCGGCGCGGGTAAGAGCGGAGGCCCGGGGCGCGCATGGGAGGTCTCCAGCGGCGGGGCCACCGCGGACCGACGGACGGACGGACGGACGGACGGACGGATGGACGGGCGGCGCAGGGCCGGGAAGGAAGCGCGGCCGGCGATCGGGGCGCCAGGCTCGGCTTCCGCGCCTCCGCCGAGCCGGGCCCGCAGAGCGCCAGCAGGGCGCGGGCGGCGGCCGGGGGCTGACCCCGAGCGCCGGCGAGTCTGCGCCCTCCCGCCGGCCCGCGCTCGCCTCCCTCCGCCTCGGATTACGCGGCGGCCGTCGGCGCGCACCTCATCAATAAGACCTGACAGCCCGCCGGCTCCGCGGCCATCCATCACGCCCATCACGCGGGGCCGGGCCGGCAGCCCAGGTCCTCCGGGAGAACGGGAACCCTCCCCAGTCCTGCGGCCGACTCCGCCTCGGCCCGCGCTCGGGACACGGCGCCCGGTGCCGGTGCGCCAGGCCCGACCCGCGGTGGTGGGTGGGTGAGGAGTGGTAGACAGCTATGCTCGTCATCAGCAAATACTAGCTAAACCTCACGCCCCCCCACACCCCGCTCTGCTCGCGTCTTCACTTTCCTTAGAAACCACTGGCAAGCAAGTGCACCCCATCCTTTCACAGATTGGGAAACTGTGGGGGGGGGAGGGGACCAGAGTGGAAGAAACCTCACAATCGCCTGGTGAGGGCAACGTCTTGATCTGAGTCTGGGTGTCCTGACCAGCACACCCAGCCCGTGTGCCCTCCACGGGTACGTGAGATACATACATACATACATATATATCGTCAAATGCGCACAGTGGTACAAATCGTGCCTGTCTGCGTGAGCAGCGCAGTGTCCGCTCAGTGTGAGTTCAGGCCAGCAGCGTGTGCGCGCGTGCCCGCAAACGTGTGTGTCCCCAGCCCGTGCGCATGTGGCTTGAGGTTGGAAAAGAGAACGTACAAGAAGGTAAAAGTAATAAGTTCCTTGAGTTTATTTAAGATTCCCAGTCTCCCCCAAGCAGAGAATATAGCTTCCCTTCAAGCATTTATCTGTCTGCTGTAGGGCTTACCCTTTATGCTGTTTACGGAACTCTTTTTTTTTTTCTGATGAGAAAGGATTGATGACAGAACCGTGAATTTGTCCTCACATCCTCCAATGTCTGTCCCGTCTAGTTACCTAGTAAGCATTCTAGAATTCCGATTGGTCGGTTCAGAAGGCATTGAGGGAATGTGGAGCCAAGCCTGGATCCCTCACTGGAAGAGATGCTCCCAGTTATACTGATGATATACTCTGGGTTTTTTTTTTGGGGGGGGTGGGAGTGGCCCCTAGGGACCCTTCCTTTTTTCTTCCAGAGGCTGGGACACCATGTTCTCCCAGCTGCAGATCCCAGCATCCTTTTCACTGTGGTCTTACCCTTCTCACCTTTTGTTTCTCCGTGGCTTCATTAACGAGCTCTCCAGGGGCCAGGATACTGGGAAGGTCCGAAACCAGCCAGGCCGCGCTGCTTAACTTCTTTTAGGAAACACAATGCTTTGTGAGATTTGGTTGTGTTTGTTATTATGTATTTTCTTGGTGTTGCTGATGTTTTTAATTAAACTGTAAAGGAAGACGTTAGAATGCACCAGTGTCTCTTAACCATTCTCTTTGTATTAGGGGAGCGATTTGAAACGGTGATATATCAACTTTGGAGAGAATTGATCCTCCTCTCTTCTCTTCCCTTCCCTTCCTCTCTCTCTTCTTCCCTTATCCCGGTGTATAGTGGTAGAGTCCTTGTCTAACATGTACCAAATCCATCCTCAGCACCAATAAAGAAAGAGAAAAATAAAGAGAGAGAGAGAAAAAGGAAATGACCATGCTATGGCTCAGTGTTTTGGGCACCCAGGGGATGATAACATCTATACATTCAGGCACGCACTGTGATTTCATCGGGCATGGAGCACTTTTTTTTTTTCTTTTTCTTGTCTTTCACCTGCAGGGTACTCCATGCACGTGACCTTCGTAACCTGCACACTGAACGGCAATGGCAAGAATTCCCGCTAGAGCAGAGCTCGTGAGGATTAATATGATCACTTGATGGAAAGGCCAGGTTTCCCCTAGTGCTCTTTTCCCTAGTCTATTCAGTCCTCCTGTAAAGGGGAAAACCTGTTCTGCCTTCATGCCTCAGCCTTGGCTTACACTTGCTACACGAAGAAAACAGTCTGTGCTGGCTTCCTGGGTCTCGGTGCACTCCTGTTGGGGGCTACAATTACCAGGGGGCATCAGCTTAACAGTGACTTAGCAACTCCCAGGCTTGTGTGCTCTGGCTCCAGGCTCCTCTGGAGGCTGGGTCGCGATCACACTAGCTCCAATGTCACCCGCACTGCAATGTCTGCTGCGAAACGTGCATGTGCTTACTCCTGTGTTAAAGTCACACAGAGAAGAGATGGGCATTGGTGCCACACCCTTACGAAGAACATAATGCCTTCTGGGTGTCTAAATCACTCTTCTGAAGTGTTTTATGTGGGAGTCAAACTTGTACCAGGGCTGTGGTGCTCCTGAGAACAGAGGCGAATGAAGAATTTTATCTTACTCAAGTGAAACGCTCCCCACTGCTTTTCAAATCAGATTTATTGAACTCCACTCTCCCTGCAGCACATCTGCTCTCCTCAGTGCATGGTTTTATAAGTTGTGACAAACACAGGAGTCCTGTAAGCAACACAATTGAGGTACCAGAATACTACCGACACAGCCCCAAAGTTACTCCCCCCTCCTGCCACCTATTCAGCTCTTCCCAATCCCCCCGACCCTGGATGTCTCCACTTTGTTTCCAGACTCTACACTTTTGCCTTTTTCAGAAAGTCTTATAAGATTGGTTCTTTTTGCATAAAGTCATGTGAGTGTTCTTTCCCATGGCTGGGCAAATTTCAGGTTCCTTCACGTGGTTCCTTCACGTGGCTGCTGTAATACCAGAAAGACATGTTTGCAGGTTAAAATACAGTTCAGGGTGGAGGAGATCGCTCAGTGATTAAAGGCACTTGCTTACAAAGCCTGCTTAGGCTGGCCCCAGGTTCAATTGCCCAGCACTCAGATGCACAAGGTGGTGCACGAATCTCGAGATCATTTGCAGTGGCAGGAGGACTTGGCACACCCATACATTCCCCCTGCTCTCTCAAATGAACAAACAAAATATTTTTAAATATAGTTTATACTGAGCTATTTCTATTTTGAGGCATATTGCAAATGTTATATCCTCTGGACCTTGTTCAAAAGAATGAGTGACCACGTCTGGAAAGATGACACATAAATTAAAAGTGCTTACTAGAAATGTTCAGGCCCAGGTTCAATTCCCTAAGCCACCTACATAAGCTGGATGCAAATGTCTGGTGTCCTTTTGCAGTGTCAACAAACACACATATGCACATAAAATAAATAAATAGTTCAGGAAAAAGAAAGGGTGAGGATGTCCCAGTCTGTGACAAAAAGTAGGGTATCTTTGTGTGAAGAGAGAGACTGTGGATCCAGAGCTTCTGAAAAGGAGAAAACTAGTCACATGCTTATTGGTGGATGGGATGAGACTAGTAACCCTTTCCCTGTTCTGAGCTCGCTCACCCCACCCCTTGGCAGATAGTCCGAGCAGCTGGAACTGGGCATCTCTGGAGACTTCATGTGATGGGTTGGATCCTTCCCTCTTCGCTGAGGAAACCCCAATTCCTGTAGCAAAGTGGGATGGAAAGGAGAGGGAAGAGGAGAGACTCTCTCCCCTTGTCGCTTGGCACCTTCCTAGGTGAACGCCAGCCAGCTACCCTCACCTGCAGGCCACTGATTCCTTTCCCTCGGATTCTGCCGCTCCCGCCGGGTGGTTCTCTCCGCTCTTGGACCCGGCGCTTTGTTCACGCTCATCGCTCAGCGGAGGAAGAGCCCTGAGTCTGACTCGGAATCTGCCGAAGAAGTCAGACTTTAAGGGGAACACACCTCGTCCTTCATCGAACCTCAAGCTGACTGGTAACTAGCTAACTAGTAGTGAAAAGAAACCAGCCTCGAAGTGGGATGCGTGTCTAAATTCAATTCACAAAACAATGGATGCGTGTTTAACAGCAGAAGGGAGCTCTAGCCAGCCAGATTTTTCTGCATTCTGTAGTTACAAGAGGTTTTTGTTTTCCAATAGTGAGCGCCTGGTGCTGGAGCCTGGCTGAGGGAGGACTGTCCCTAGGTAGGCACCTGCTGGCCCTGCCTGGAAGGAGTGCTCGCCAGAGACCAAGTTGCTTCTGGTCCTCCACTGGCAAGTACAACTGGCTGGGAGCCGTCCTCTTCCCGGCCACAGCTGGTCCTTCAACGTCATCACCCCCATCCCCCCAGCTTGGGACAGATCCTGAGACCCTACTGGCCCAGTGACACGCTGTTTTCGCACACGGGCTTCAAGCTTCCTTGTCACTTTCCTGTCTCTCACTGGGCTGGTGGCCCGGCGCCTGCCTGGGCGTCTTCCTCAGCTCGCCGGTCACCTTTGGCTTTTGGCGAGGTGAAGAGTTCTTTCCGGCCACCTTGGTGGGGGGAAGGGGGGCAGGGCGGGGAGATGGTAGGTGGGGAAGCAGGCCAAGCTGGCGCTGGGAACACCAGGTCCCTTGGGACTGAGATACTCACTCGTGTGTGTCTGGGGGTCCTTCCATTAGTTTTCATTCCTAGAATCAAAAGAGGGGAGCTCCTTTCCAGGATGACCTTTCTTTTCGTCTGACCTTTGGGCTAGCTTTGAGTTGTTGTGAGTAAAATGAGGTGGGTTCTCTCTCTCTCTCTTTCCATTCAGCAATCTATATATTTAATTTATTTATTGTCTGTCATCTTCTTATGGAATATAAGCACCACGCTTAGTAACCACACAGTACTGCCCAAGAAACAGAATGAACGGGGGGGGGGAGGGAGGGGGCGAGTGGATGACTGAATCCCATCTTTTCTGGTTTCTTGGCTCTTCCAGCCCCTGCCCTCCAGCCCTTGTAATTTGTTTTCTATCCTAGTCTTTGCCTGCTTTCATCAGTCTTTCCTCCTTTTCATTCTTTCCTTTTGATTTTCCGAGGTAGGATCTCACTCTAGCCCAGGCTGACCTGGAATTCACTCTGCAGCCTCAGGCTGGCCTCAAATTTGTGGCAATCCTCCTACCTCAGCCTCTCAAGTGTTGGGATTAAAGGTTGTGCACCACCACACTCGGATACTCTTTCCTTTTTATTTCTGTCCTCTATACCCTTCAATTTTCCTCTGTCTGATTGAGACTTCATCTTTCCAGGACCCATAGGTCTGATACTTGTGAGGTATTGGAGCTATTCACCCAGCCCCTTCTGATCTGCCTCTCCAGGGTCTCCACAACCCCTTTGTCAGTCACTGCTGCTTCCACACCTAGCTAGGTTCTTCAAAACCCTGAGACCAGAAATCTTTTATCCTTGCTGACCTCAGGACCTCCAGTGTTTCCTTAGGCAAAGCCTAAATCTTGCTGGGTATTCCACAGCTAGAGACAGTTCTGTGTGACCAACACCAGACCAGCCCTGTGCCTCTACTTTCAGAAGAGGCAGTGATTGTGTGTGCACCACGTTGGAACCCAGGCTTCCATCCTCCACCACCCAGCTGGCCACACCGGGAGAGGGGTTACTAGCAACCCTTTTTTGCAAATTCAATCACTCAACAAACATTTATCAAACACCTACTAGGTGCCAGCCAAAGTTCCCACCCTCACAGAATGTACTTTCTGGAATGTGTGGTGTGGTGAAAGTGAGGGCAATCAAACCACAGATAAACAAATTTATAACCCAGTGGGCAAAAGACCTATGAATAAAGCAAAGGAACGTTTGATGTAAGCCAAGGAAATTAATAATTAATGCCACTATTACTGTGTGCTGTGATTTCAAAAGTCTGATGGGGTGGGGAAGGAGGTCCCATTCATGAATGAGTCAGGGCCAGTGAGATCACAGAGGTGGCATCTTTGGTGCCCAAGGGAAGGGGACCTAGAAACAGCATAGGAGCTTTCAGGCTGAAAGCAGCTTGCTCATACTGGGAACCTGAGGGCTACCAGTTGCTGTCTTCCATCTACTGTTTTCTAGACTCCACACACAAGGATAGAGGTGACACAGTTTTCCTGGGAGCTGGGAAATGGAGAATACACCATGGCATCAGCACAGCTGGGCGCGGGGGGGGGGGGGGGCACAGAGCTCAGGACTGGATGAAGGCTGGTTGTGGGTGTCAGGGATGGGTTCAGTCCTGGCCTTGGCTGCCCAGTGTCTGAAGAGCACCCTCCTGCATTCAGAAGCCCTGGTAATCTTCCTGAAGTTACAGAAAATTGTCACACAGTACTTTCCTTTCCACTGTCTCTTAGATTATTATTGATTTTAATTTTTTCACGATTTCTACTTTATTTTTTATTTGTTAATTATAAACATACTTTAGATACATGATTTTAATTTTTTTAGTGTCAGACATCACATTAAAGTAAATTTAGAGATTGAAAACAGTAATACGACGGTTACAGAAAGTATGTCATGGCAGAAGCCTGATCTTTGAATGTTAAAAAGAAATAAAGCAGTGGAGTAGCTCCATCGAAGACCTGCCTCCCAGGAGGCCTTTCCCACTTAGAACTAATGCTTCAACCTCTCTGGGCACTATGAGCCTGTTTGTAAACTCGGATAATAACTTTCTCTTCCTCCTTCTAAAGTAGAAATGTCGTTCCCTAAAGAAAAGTGAAATCGCAAAATGGTTTGTAATCTGAAAGTGCCTATAAAATATGGGTGGGTGTTTCCACAAACTCTGGTCTGGAGACTGAAAACATCAAGAAGACTTTGCGGGTGATCTGTGAGGAGAGCTGTGGATTCGCTTGGAAACAGCGAACAGAACTTCCAAAGCCAGACATAAGCGGTGCTTCCTCCTCCTCTGAGTCTGTGGGAGAAGGCTGAAAATCCAGGGTAGCAAAGGAGGAGCCTGGGTCTTGGGGGGGGCTGGGAGGAAGCACAGGTCCGGAGTCAAGAATTCCTAATGCCTACCGCTCTGGAAGGACACCGTGGTACAAGTCTGGGCCTTGCAGGTCAATTCGTTCATTTTTACATTAGTGGGTCCGGGTGTACCCAGCTGTGCCCCTTGGTTCTGAGCTCTGCCCCTCTTTGTCCTTGCTCAGGGAGTCTTGCGGGGCTCAGGGCAGGTCACAGGCGGATCTACACGGTGCTCTAGGGGCTCAGCCCCCGCCCCCAAGGGGAATACAAGGGACCCGTGGGGCCTGAACACCGGCGCATTCGTTCAGCGCGGGTCACCGTGCACAATCTGACCTGGCGCCTTTGTGCTGATCCGCAGGGGCGCGCCTGCACTTCCGAGGCCCGTGGCACCGGACATAGGCTGGCTTTGGTGGTCCCCCTTTTGGTTCGAGGAGTTTCTTGTTGCCAATCATGCCACACTGGAGACCTTCAAGGCCACAGATTTTTCCTTTCGGGCGACGTTTTTTTTTTTTTTTCCCTTTGGGTGCAGTGACTGGGGAATTACATTCCTGCAGGGTGCAGAGGGGCCTCGACCCCCAGAACTTGAGCTTGTGCCCCCACCCCCACCCCCACCCCGACGACGTTGCGCATACTTTAAAACAAACCCGAGTGTGTCCCAACGAGACCTCGCTGGAGCCGGGCGCTGGATAACTGTCCCTGGTCTCCCCCCCCCCCCGTGACGTCCAGCATCCGCTGCTTGTTCGTTTATTTCGAGTTAAGAGCTCTGAGTTCTCTATACGTCATGGTCAGCGTACAATTTCGTTTCTATTAAGGCACAAATCCGTGCAAATCTTAGGAGCCTTCGTGGACCCGAGAAACGCAGTTTATTGTTGAGCAATGCAAAGTTTCTTGAAGAGTACGGTCATCTGGGTTGTTCTGATTGTGAAAAGCCTCATTCATGTCGTGACGCTGGTCCTTAGACCTCGGGATTTAGTAAAATGGTGTGTGTGTTGGGGGGGGTCAGTGTTCATTTTCTGCCGGTAGACCATGGGAAAAGAAAGCGGAAAGAGAACGTGAGTGGGGCTGGGCCACCCTCCCCGGGCCAGCCTGGAGACGTAGCCAAGCCAACCTCAGAAAGCCCAGCCACCCCCCTCCCAGCGGCCTCCAGAGCCTGAGAGGAGCCTGGGAACCTAAAAGAGGCGTCCGGATAAACCCCTCCAGCCCCCGGGGCCACCGAGCCCTAGACGTGCTCCCAGCTCCTGGCAACGCGCGCGCAGCCCGGGCGCTGGCTCCGCCCGGCTGAGCGGAGGAAGGAGGCAAAAGGAGGGAGGGATGGATGGCGGGGGGGGGGGGGAGAAACACCTCGACCTGTTGGCATTTGGCTACCACTCTGGTCAGACTTTTAGCCCAGGCCTAAGAGGGAGAAATTTGGTGTGTTGAAGGTGGGGAGGAAGCCACAGGAAACAGACAAATGTCTCAGACCCAGGCGCCTGGCCCAGCCGAAGAATACACCCCAGCTCGAGCTGAGGGCCATAAGCCCCAGCGGGAGAAGCCAGCGGGAAGCCTGGGTAAAGGACTTCAGTGGCAGCCTGGGGAGGATCAATGGCCGGGGGGGGGGGGGGAGTGGAGGGAGGGGGAGGAGTGATGCAGGAGTCACTGGCTGCAAGCAAGAGTTAGCCAGCCGGCTTGCTCCATCCAGGGGTCTCTCTCCACAGCCACGCAGAGAAAAGCCGGCTGTTGTCCGGACTGTTCAGGAACAGGCTGGTGGAATGGGCGAGGATGGTTCCGGCTGGCCGCAGGTCACCATCTCGCCGAGGTCCATCCAGCACAGAGAGAAGCCCCACCTGGTAGCTGCCGGGGACACTAGAGATGGGGTTCTATGTCAGATGACCGCTTCGTCAGACACTAAGCCCCTGTCGTGTTGGGAAACAATGATAACCACTACCAAAATAAAAATATAAATATAATAAAAAAAATTTCCTGCCTGGTTTCCAGGCCCAGCGTTTCGCTCTATAAATGAAGGCCGCTGGAGCGAGGCAGAGCCAGACTTCAGGCATCGCTGAAAGCACGCATCCCTGGGCAGACTCCTGTTCGCCCAAGCCAGGTTCTCGGTTCTTCCAAAAACCCTGGCAGGTCTACCACGCGCGCAGGCCTCTGGCTTCTGGCCTCTCTCGCTCAATGAAGATGTCCCCGTCTCAAACAGGCCAGGAGCAGTCCCGTTCTCTGCTTGCATCCGAGGGTATATAAGCCAGGTATACTCGCTAGTTCGCTGCTCCCCACCCCCGTGGGTCTCCCTGATCCCCAGAAAAGCCCTCCCTTTTGTTCTATGAGGACTCGAATGTGAGGTGCCAGGTTCACCCAAGGAACTGACTCGGATTAGGAGTGAGCAAGAGAAGACACCCCAGGCATGCTACCCCAACTTCCGGGGCGCAGAGGGGCGCCAACAGGCAGCAGCCCCCGGGGCATCTGGGCAGAGCACAGGCCCCTGGTGGCCCCAGTTTTCTCTGGGTGGCTGTGGCCTTTCTGGACCAAAGCACCTTTCCTTTTTTTGGAGGTGGGGGGGGGGGGGAGAATTTCCTCGCGCAGCCGCGCTCAGTTCTTCCTCTGGGATTTTCCTGAGAATCCCCAGGACTTGGCCAGGATCCTGTGGAGGGGGTGGTGATTTCCTGCCAATCAGCCCCCGGGTTGCCCTCACGCCGGCCAGCAATCCACCACCCGGTTCCAACTGTTGAAGCGGGTGTCGTCCCCCAGGCTTCTTTCAGAGCAGAGCGGGTTTCTGGAGTGATGTCCCCAACTCCTCTTATCTTGTATGAGAAACCTGTGCTGGGGAGAAAAATGCATGAGTCCTTCAAAAAAAAGTTCAACCGAAAGCGTGAAAGCCACCGGCCACTGTTATCTGGAGCTGAAGGCTGCGGTAATCGATGGGTTATTTTTACGCAGTAATAGGGCCCTGTGATTGCTCTATTAACCTTTAGACCTGTCTGAGGGACTCTCCAGCCCTCAGGCCCGCTGTGCCAGGGCCTACAGGCACTGACGCCTACTCCAAACTCGGGTCTGACACCCTCCCTGCCCCCACACGAGGGGGTGGGACTGCAGCCCCAGGAGAGGGCCCTTTTTGCGGAGAAGTTCAGCTGTACTACGGGGCTCCCCAGCCCCCACCCCGTCCTTTAGATTGGACACCTGGCGTTGCGGAGAAAACTGGGAGATCTGCAGAGAAGAGTTCGCTTGGCATCGAAGGGGTGCGCGTTTTACATAAAGACATAAATCCGAGGGCTGGTGCAGGGGTTCTAGGAGCCTTGCAGTCTCCTCGGGCTGCGGCGAAGGCAAAGGGGAGACTGAGTTTCTTAAGCTCTGTGTAGAAAGCCAGTGGGAGATTTGCTGTCTCCTGACCCTTTCCTGTGTACAAGCTATGAGGATCCCCAGTCACAGCTTCCCGAAACCCAAAGCCCGCCAGGCATCCCGGGTGACCCAGTGCCCTACATGTAACCAGGATCCCGGTGGGAGAGGTCACCTTCCCCGGTATTTGCCCCGCCCTTCGCCCACCACGGCTGGACAGGGGGCTGGGGAAACATCGGAGAGGGAAGTCATTAGTCAAGTCTATCGGCTGCAAAATAGCAAAACGCATCGACCTCCAGCTGGGCGGTGGCCCCCCACGCCGGGCGCCGGGACAGTAGCGCTCTGACGTTCTCCCAAGTCGCGGCGAGTGGACTTTGCCTGCTGGGGGAGCTTTGAGAACAGTCCCGAGGCGGGCGCCCCACGGATCCGCAGGGGCCGCCGCGCACCCCCGCCCCCCGCCCTTGCACGTGACTCCCCGGAGCCAGTCAGCATCGGCGAGCGCAGCGCCCGGGCCCCGGAGGCGCGCGGCGAGCCGGGGACCCGCTGGAGGCCCGCACAGTGGCCGCCGGAGGCTCGGTCGCCGCTGCAGCTCCGCCGGCTCCGGGGCGTGCGCGCCCGCTCTCCAGGAAGCGCCAGGCCCGCCAGGTAGGGCCTTGCCCCTCGCTTCTGCTCTGCTCTTTCCCCGCGGCCAAAGTCGCAGGTCCTCGGTCCTTGTTTGCCTGACGGTCGAGGGGTGGGGGAGATAGCTAGTTGCCCCCCCCCAAAGTGGCATAAGCCGGCTCTGCTTTTGACTTTGGCATAGCAAATGTCCTTTAAATCAAGCAAGATCGGGGGCAAAGCAGAAAAGGGGCACACGAAGTGCGTGTCGATTGCTTCGCGTGAACCTGGACACTTTGAACTCGCCCCTGTGTTCAGGTGTCCAGTGGAGGTTTGCACCTCGCAGGCCAGGGCCTGGCTGGGGTGGTGGTGGTGGCCGTGGGCTCGAATCACCCAGATTCGTCGGCCTGGGACGGGTCGCTGTTGAGGGGCGCCGATGCAGAGGTGTCGCCCTCCGGAGCCGCAGGGGCCTGGGATCTGGGCGAGAACGGGAAGCGCTTCTAGATCGGAGTGATAGCCGAACCTTAGGCTTTAAAAATTTTTATTTTCATGCTCTTTCTGGCCAGCCTGAACTTCCATAGTGAGCTCCAGGGAGCTCAGTGCGCGGCGCACAGCCATCAACGGGGCCACCCACACTGCAGGAGGTGAAGCCGGCCGCAGGCCGGAACCCGGGAGCGCAGTAGACATCCCTCCCCTGGCCGGGGCCAGCTTCCCCGATCCGTGATGTTCTGTCACTCGGCTGTAGCCTGGAAGTGAGCAGTGGTTACCCTTGGGAGAGAGGGATGTCCGGGTGGTGCACTACCACCAGGTGGAGGGGCAGAGAGAGGGGGTTTTTGTTGTTGTTGTTTTTTATTGTTTCTATTTAGAGGAGGTTGGTCCCAGAACCAGGCTGATGAAAGGCCTGCGCCACAAGGCCGAACTGTTGGGCAGGTTGGGGGAAGAGCTTTGGGGAAATATTTCTTGTATCTCGAGAAAGAAAGGCAGCCAGAAACAAGTTTGGGATTTTTCAAAGAAAGAAAAATTGCTGTGGGGGTAACGGGGGTTGATTTGAGTCAAGCTGGCTAGTGTGGGGGTTCGTTTGTGTGAATTTTCTGCGTGGCAGACCTAGTGTGTGGGCCCGGGCTGGGTGGAAAGAGAAGGGATGGCCTAGGAAAGGACTCAAAGACTCCTGCGCTTTCCATTTTCCCGTTCTCGAAAGATAGGTGGGAAGGGGGCTGCGGACTAAACCCTGGAAAGAGAAGGCATTTTCTTAACACCGGTGACCTTGGCGTGAACTGAGGCTATCGATCCTTAGGAGAGGAAAACATAGGCGCAAACCAGACTTCTTGTAGGAGAGTCAGCTCACGGGACCCAAATAATGAAAGGCAAGAATCGTTGTAAAGGGAACCATCTCTGTTCCACAAAAGCTTACAGGGGATTTCCTCTATCTTCAATGCATCAGCCATTTGAAAAGGCGGAAAGGTTACTAAGGACATGAGTGAGACCTTTAGAGCCGGCATTTTAAAGCTCACAAATTAGCACCGTATGTATACTGTAAATCAAGTTAGCACTGTATGTATTCTGTAAGTTAGATGACATACCCCTAATCTCCTTCCTTTCCTGCAGTTAAGTGAGAAAAGAAAGTCACAACATTATCTTTTACAGGCGGGAGTTGAGAATTACATAAAATACAATGAAATAGGTCAACTATTTGATTTAAAAATTGATGATGGATAGTTTTGGTAATTTAAACTTACATATTTACTTATTGAAACCCTGAGATTTCTGGGAGGTCTTAATTCTTTTTTCTTGGCCTTTCTTTGTAAAGGGTAAGGTTGGTGACCTCAGGTCAAATTTCTTATATCCATCCTCTAACCAAACTTGCTGGAAAGGAAATGTTCACCAAACCAATAGTTTATTATATTTTTTGAAAGCAAGTAATAAGCAACTTAGCCATTATATGACTAACACAATGCCATGATTCCATTATTTTTAGTGAGATTTCAAGAATGGCGAAAAGTATTATGTCGTGTATCAATATAAAATATTCAATTTTCAGATTTTTTACAATAGTAAAGGTGATTATTTTTTATAGTATCTATTAAGTCTTGGCTACTTTCTTATGGTATATTAGAAACCTGTGATAGTAGTCAACTGCTACATAGAATTTCATGTGTGCCTGAAGACCTTGCTTCACATATAATATTTTGTATTCCCACCCATGATCCTCCATGACTGTGTCTGCAGTGACTTTTAATATTTGCCTTTGGAAAATGAGGAAACTGAGGTGCCTGGAATTAATGAGTGTAAAGCTTTGATTGGCATAGAGTTTGCTTGATATCCTTTAAAGTCTATTGTTGTAATTAAAAAAAAAAAAAGCCTGTCAGAGTAGCTGCCTGTTAAGAAAAAATGTGGGTACACTTGAGGCCCTATACATCTCTGCCCCCCACTCTCCCTGTAATTGTACTTTGATCTTAGACAAGTTTCCATACATCTTCCCTCTTTTGTAAAATAAAGGAAGTTCCTTTACTTAGTGGAGGGACAGCGAGAAGGATTTGAAGCAGGTGTGTTGGAAAGTGAAACTCAATTTTTTTTTTTTTTCAGAAAAATGTCCTATCAGTACCAAAACACAGGATGCTAGAAAGCTTACAGGCAAGCCTAGGGCCTGGTTCTGATGGACAGGTTCGGCATGCTGTGAACCTGTGATTCCACGGGTGGGGGTGTGTGTGGAATCCAGTGAGTTAAAATGCTCCAGTGAGTTGTGACCTTGTATGAGTCCTCCTACTTTTCTGGTCCCATAAACAGTCTGCAAAGCCTCTAAAATGTTACTATTTGCAAGAAACATGTAGCTTGTCTGAATTGACACCTACATGATGTGTGGTATATGATTAAGGGGTTTTACAATCCTTTTTACGAGATTTAGCAGACACTTGCTCATTTATAAACATTTAGACTTTACCTCTAGGGTATTTTTTTTTTAATTACAAACAAAACTTTCTTAGGTGGCTGGTTTTTATGAAATTTGTCATTGCCACCCCCCCCCCTCCATGGGCAATCAGAAGCTCTTTCTTGGTCAAGAAAGAAAACAAAAGTGAGCGCGACCAGTCCCAGGCATTCTTCAGAAACCGAAACCCTGTAATGTACTTATACAACAATACATGCATGTATACGTACGTACGTCCAGTGAAGAATAAGGTGAAATTGAATTCTTTCCTTATCAAGAAATACAATCAACAATACAAAAATCATCGACCTAGGTTAGAACCAATGAGTGCATGCTCGACTCTCCACATCCCTTAGGTCTCCCGCCCCAGGGTGTCCAAAGGCCTCTGGACCCCACATCCCGAACTAAACAAAGCCCACCTCACTCCTGGCTTCCTACAGGACCACCAGGCCTCCAAAGCAGGCCCGGAGAGGGACAATTTCGTTTGCAACCTAGGCGGACGCATCCTAAGAGCTCAGTGCTGAACGTTTTTCTCCCATGTTGTCCTTTGTCCTTTAGACCTGCGGCTGAAGAGGGAGAACAAAGCCTTGCCAGCCTTCTTCGTGGGAGCCCTCGCCCGACCGGGGCGCGCCGAAGGCGGTGCGCAGCGTCCCGGAGCAGCCAGCGGGTGACCAAAGGCCGTGCCGCCCGCTGCAGTGCGCGCCAGCCGGGCCCAGGACCCCGGAGTGGAGTCGGTCCTCCTGCACCACCTTCTGCACCAGCCAAAAAACCCAAAAACTCCGCTTGGGATTTTCCTGCTCAAACGAGAGCCCGGAGACAGTTGGCTCCACGCTGGATCTAATGAGCATGCGTTTTTGAGTGATTTGGGTTTCCCTCCCCCTGACTTTCGACCTCCGTTTTCCTGACAGTACGTTATTCTTGTCGCTCTTGTCTCCTACCTTCCCCCTCTCCCCGCGTGACCGCGTGGCCGGCGAGGGAAGCGAGGACTCGCCCGCGGGGATGTACCAGAGCTTGGCCATGGCCGCGAACCACGGGCCCCCGCCCGGGGCCTACGAGGCGGGCGGCCCCGGTGCCTTCATGCACGGCGCGGGCGCCGCGTCCTCGCCCGTCTACGTGCCCACTCCACGCGTGCCCTCCTCGGTGCTGGGGCTGTCGTACCTCCAGGGCGGAGGCGGCGGCGCGGCGTCCGGGGCCACGTCGGGGGGCGGCTCGGGGTCCGCCCCGTCGGGCGCCGCCGGACCCGGGACGCAGCAGGGCAGCCCGGGCTGGAGTCAGGCGGGAGCCGACGGAGCGGCCTACACCCCTCCGCCGGTGTCCCCGCGCTTCTCCTTCCCGGGGACCACCGGGTCCCTGGCGGCCGCCGCCGCCGCCGCCGCCGCCCGGGAAGCCGCAGCCTACGGCAGTGGCGGCGGGGCGGCGGGCGCGGGCCTGGCGGGCCGCGAGCAGTACGGGCGCGCGGGCTTCGCGGGCTCCTACTCCAGTCCCTACCCGACCTACATGACCGACGTGGGGGCGTCGTGGGCCGCGGCCGCGGCCGCCTCCGCCGGCCCCTTCGACAGCCCGGTCCTGCACAGCCTACCCGGCCGGGCCAACCCCGCCGCTCGACACCCCAATCTCGGTGAGTACCGAAGGTTAATTTGGAGTCTTGTTTTGGGGGACCTTTATCTGGTACCGATTGTGCGCTGGGGCGCGGGAAGGGGGGTCAGTTCAGTGTGCAAGGAAGGCGCACTGGAAATGGAGCTGGTGGCGTGGGTGATGGTGGCAAGGAGGCAGCGTCCCGCGAGCCCCTTCTGTAAAGGCGTGGCAAGGTCCGAATGCAGCATCCCCTCCCCAGGGTGTAAACCCGGACTTGGAGTCTGTGGGGCTCGGGGTGACCAGTGGGAGGTGACAGGCCTGCCTGGATCTGGAGGGGAGGCCCCAGGACGGTGTGTGCGTGGGGGGCGGGCGCTCTCTCCCCCCAGCCTCTGCAGACCTGCATACATTGGTTTGGACCTGAGTCTGTCCCATTTGGCAGCCCGGTTGGAGGGTCCTTCCGAGCAGCAGATGATTTTACTGTGGGGGGTTTCACACCGGAAACGAAGGAAGACCCAGCAAAGGAGACCGAGATAGGCTTAAGTTGGGGCTCCCGCCCTGGGGGTGTCCAGCCATGCTGTGGGGGTTATGTGGTGCTGCCCGCCTGAGGCAGACACCCTGTCAGGGCTTGGGGGACATCGGAAGCCCAGAGGGGCTTCTTGATAATGTCCGCATTAGACAGACGCTTCCCAGCTACTATTGGGCCCTCGGCCTCCCCTTCTTCATACATCTGTACATGAAAGAACGCGGAAGTAAGAAGGTCCCAAGAAAGATTTCCTTGAAAGAAATGTCAGACCTGGAAGGAGGAACTGGGAGCTTGTCTTTCCCAGTTTAGAAAATGAGTTCTGAAACCGGGCATGGTGGTGTACACCTTTGATCCCAGGCAGAGGTAGGAGGATTGCTGAGAGTTCAAGGTCACCCTGAGACTCCATAGCGAATTCCAGGTCAGCCTGGCCTAGAACTAGACAGCACCTCGGAAAAACCAAAGAAAGCAAAAATATTCTGAGAAAGGCCTGGCTACTTGGGCTGACAGAAAAAGGAAAGTGGGGATGGCCAGTTCAACATGCAAATGACGTCTGGTCTTGTGGAATTTCTAGAAGGGACAGAAGGTGAGATTTGGACTGAGCAGGATCTCGGGAGGAGGGGAAGAAGCCCAGACTTGAGAAACAAAGTTAACATTTATTGACTACCTACTAAGTGCTAAAGCCTTTAGCTTTTGTTCTCACTTTGAAGAGTAAAGTCTGTCTCTCCTTGTTTCCAGTGTCAACCTGTTTCTGATAGGGTCAGGGCTTTGAAGAGCTTTTACATTTTCTCTGGCCCTGGGTGGCCAGAGATCTCCAGGAGGTTTGTCCAACCAAATACACATCCCAGGTAAACTGATTAACTGTGGGAGTGGCACAGGGCAGGGTTTTTAGCCCTTGTGTCCCTCTCCTCAGGGGGAGGAGGAGTCATCACTCCAATGGAGCGGTGGACCTTTGAGGCAGAGCACAATGGCTTCTCCATGTGGTTAGACTTGGGTGTGCTAGGCTTGGGTCTGCATTCCTAGTCTCCTGGTTCTTTCCAGAACTCTTTTGGGAGGCCCCAGTTTAAAATAGGGAGGAATGATCTAGCTGTGATGGCCCATGTCTGTAATCCCAGCATGAGGGAGTTGTAGGCTAGCCTGTATTACTTATAGAACACGATCTCAAAATAAGATAAAATAAAAAGCTGGAGAGATGGCTTAGCAGTTAAGGCACGTGCCTGGGAAGCCTAAGGACCTAGGTTTGATTCTCCAGGTCCCACATAAGCCAGATGCACAAGGTGGTGCATGCATCTGAAGTTTATTTGCAGTGGTTCGAGGCCCTGGCATGCCCATTGTCTCTCTTCCTTTCGTTCCTTCTCTCTGTCTTTAATAAATAATAATATGAAAAGATTGCCAGGTAGATAACACACTCCTTTAATCCTAGCACTAGGGATGCTGAGGTAGGAGGATCTTCAGGCCAGCCTGGACTAGAGTGAGACCCTGCCTCCCTAGCAAACAAACAGGTGTTTGGTTGAGGAAAAGATAAAGTTCTACTTCCAAAGATGGAAGAGACTTCCTGGCGACCCATGGAAAAAGCAAATTCTAGTGTATGAGTGTACACCATGGGCATTTAGATTTTGCAGTGCACGCCCTCTGGTGCAGATCAGGGAACTGAAGTAAGAAGTGTTTCCCACATTCCAGAGTTAACACACGGTGAGCCACCCTGGAAGGAGCATCCGCTCTCCATCTCCTCCAGGCCTGAATGCCCAGGTTCTAGTCGTGAAGCCCCTGGTTGTTTTGTAAGTGATGAAGTCATGAGAGTGGCCACTGGATCTCAGTAAGAGAATACAAGCATGTTCAATTGTTGGTGCTTAGATTCTATTTATGTAATTGATAATTTAATTTTTATACATGTATATAATGTTTTGATCATAACCCCTTCTTTTACCTTCTCTTATCCCCTTCATTCCCTTCCCACTGAACCCCTTCTTCCCAACTAACCCCTTTTCTGCTCTGATGTCCTTTTATCCTTCTTGTATGGATGTATGTCCCACTGAGGTTTTTAAAATATTTTACCTATTTATTTGAGAGAGGGAGGGAGGGAGAATGGGCACTCCAGGGCCTCCAGCTACTGCAAACGAACTGCAGACGTGTCACTTTGTGCATCTGGCTTAAGTGGCACTGGGGAATCAAACCTGGGTCCTTAGGCTTCACAGGCAAGTGCCTTAACTACTAAGCTATCTCTCCAGCCCAATGAGGTGCACCTTTAACCACTGAGCCATCTCCTCAGCCCCTCCACTGAATCTGATTAAGGTTGCCTGCATGAGCATGAGTCAGGTGTTCTTGACCAGAGTACACGCAGTTTACCAGTGGCTGAACCACTGAAGCAAATGTCTCCCCCTCCTCCAGCAACCATTAACTGCCAATAGCTCCTTAAGGAGGGATTGGGGCCTCCTGTTCTTCTCCACCACCTGTGATAGAATGTTGGTGGGCCCAATATTGCGTGGGTTTTGTGCAGGCAATGACAGCCACTGTGGTGTCATGAATGCAATGGCCACGTCGTATCTGGAAGACAGTGCTCCTCCATGGTACTACGCCTCATCCTCTGGCTCGAAGATCTTTTCTGCCCATCTTCTTTAAGGTGGCTAGGTAGAATGCAATGTGCGTGTGTGTGACAGCAACAGGATTTACTTACTTATTATTTTGGTTTTTTGAGATAGAGTCTCACTATAGCTCAGGCTGACTTGGAATTCAGTCTCGGGGTAGCCTCAAACTCACAGCTATCTTCTTACCTCTGCCTCCTGAGTGCTGGGATTAAAGGCGTGCACCACCATGCCTGGCTATTTTTTGTTGTTGTTCATTTTTATTTATTTATTTGAGAGAGAGAGAGTCAGATAGAGAGAGAGAGAGAGAGAGAGAGAGAGAGAGAGAGAGAGAGGGCACACCAGGGCTTCCAGCCACTGCAAACGAACTCCAGACGCGTGCACCCCCTTGTGCATCTGGCTAGTGTGGGTCCTGGAGAATTGAGCCTCGAACTGGGGTCCTTAGGCTTCACAGGCAAGCGCTTAACTGCTAAGCCATCTCTCCAGACCTATTTATTTATTTTTGAGATGGTATCTCACTATGTAGACCAGGCTGGAAAGACCCTCCTGCCTCTGCCTCTCAAGTACTGGCATTAATTACAGGCATGTGCTTTCATACCTGGACTTTTTTTTTTTTTTGTATTTGAGAGCGACAGACAGAGAGAGAAAGACAGGTAGAGGGAAAGAGAGAGAATGGGCGCGCCAGGGCTTCCAGCCTCTGCAAACGAACTCCAGACGCGTGCGCCCCCTTGTGCATCTGGCTAACGTGGGACCTGGGGAACCGAGCCTCGAACCGGGGTCCTTAGGCTTCACAGGCAAGCGCTTAACCGCTAAGCCATCTCTCCAGCCCTGGACTTTTTTTTTTTTGAGCTAGGGTCTTATGTAGTTCAGATAGCCTTGACCTTCTGAGTACTGGTATTACACCTGTATCACCATGCTTGGTTTTCCTCAGGGCTGAGGGTGGAACCCAGGGCTTCATACGTGATGATGGGCCAGTACTCTACCAACTAAGCTATGTCCCCAGGCTCACAAATAGGTTTGTAAAGCTCAGCAACCTAGATTCAGAGCCAGGTGGCCCATGTGACCTTGGCCAGGTTACTAGCCTCTGTAGTCTCACCTTTTTTTTCCTATAAGGTTGAATGGTCACAACTACTTTCAGAATTGTCAACTAGACAGATGAAGTAATGTGTGTGACAAATAGTATTTGACTTTGGTCTTTCATAAATGGTTTCTGTCTTATTAAATTGTCATGGAGAATGACAAATTTTACTGGACTGAGGGACTTCCAAAAACTCAGAAATTTTAGTGCTAAGCCTGAGATAGTCCCTAGTGAACAGAGATAGTCACCCTAAATAAACACGAGAATGGATAAATGACTTACCATTGTGGGATGCAGGAATAGACTGAGAGCAAAGGAAAGAAAGTAGAGAACCATGGTCCCTCTTTCTTGGACTCTGGAAGACTTCACCTAAGTGATGCCATCTGAATTGAGCCATGGAGTGAAAATAGAAATTTGCCAGGAAAAGAACCTGGAATTAAAAAAAAAAAAAAAAAAAAAAACAGGCCAAAAGGAGATATACCTTCATTGACTTGATATACTATAAATGATACCACACAGCTTGTCTTTTGCTTAAATAATATAGTTATCTCCATAGAGCAAGCCACAGAGATGAATTCACTCAGAAATATTTTTAATTTTCATGAGAGAAATAAGTGAACACTATATTTTTCTATAAAATGTTTACTGCTATTGTATTAATAATTAACTAGCAATGCTTATATTGGCTATTGGAATAAGGGAAAAAATCAAAATGATTAAAATAAAAAAAACAAACTCTGCCAGGCATGGTGGCAAAGCCTTTAATCCCAGCACTCAGAAGGCCAAGATAAGAGAATCACTGTGAGTTCGAGGCCAGCCTGGGAGCCTGGGACTACCGAGAGAGTTCCAGGTCAGCCTAGTCTAGAATGAGATCCTACCTCATAAAAGAAAAAAAAAAAAAAAAAAAAAAGGAATTATAGGAAAGAAAGAGACAAAATTTACTTAACAGAAACACCTGAAAAGCCCTGCACTTAGTGGGTGGGAAGAGATGATTTTGTCCTGACTGTAATGTATGTGAACTTTAATTCATTCCAAGTTCAATAGAGCTAGGACCCTAAAACAATTGTTGAAGTTATTAATTGGGCACATGAATGGAATTCTGTGACCTTATGAAGGGGAGGGCAGGTACAGAGTCTTACTCATATATAAGTACCTGGCACATGCTGGGCACGTAGCAAATATTTGAGTAGAGATCTCAGAGGTAATTGCCCCAGGACTCTGCCCTGCCCTGGTCCAACCACACAGAATGGTCGCTAGTCCTTTAAGAAGGAAACTGGAGCTGGGCGTTGGTGGTGCACACCTGTGATCAGAGCAATTGAGAGCCTGGGGCAGGAGGATGGAGTGTTCGAGGCCAGCCTGGGCTACATAGTAATGTTTGTCTCAAAAGAAAAATACTCAAACTGGAGAGCCTAAGGGAAAAGTGAGCAAGATGAAAAGGGGTTCTAAAAGCCTTGGGGTGCCACTAGAGAAAATGAGAAGCTATATTGTGTGGCTCTCGGTGAGCGAGGGTTGAGAGCATTGTCATGCTTGTCTACAGTGTCTGGAAGTGCAGTGAGGCTTGTCTTTGGGTCCACTGGTTCCTGGCAGTCTGGCCTTGAAAGAGGAAGAAGTTGTCTTCTTTTAAAGGACCCAGTGATGTTGTAATGCTGGTATAGACACTTGGCACAGCTCGCTGAAGTTTTTGAAAATGGTTGTCCTGTCTCTCTCCCTCTCTGCCTCTCCCTGTGTCTCTCTGTGCATCTCTCTTGAGACACAGAAAGAGTATCATGCAGTTCAGGTTGGCCTTGAACTTGCTGTGTAATCAAGGATGACCTAGAATTTCTTATCCTTCTGCCTTTGCCTCTCGGTGCCAGGGTTGTAGGTGTGTACCACTAAGTGCACTTGGGGCTTGGAACTTGCTAGGCAGGCACTACCCACTGAGCCACATCCCCAGCCCCCACATGGTTGCCTTTTACTGTATGTACACCACACCCCAGAGTGTGTGGCCTTTGTACTAATTAATGCAATAGGCATTGGATCACTTATTTAACTTCTATTATTAAATTGTATTATATTCAAAACAATTAAGGATGAAAAGGAGACTGAAATTACACATTAATATTCCTCAGAGAAGGTAGCATGATGATAGATGTTACTGGAGAGGCTAAGAAACATATTTTATTAAGGAAAAAATAGTTCTTTTGTGTCATGGAGAAGTAAGCAATTAACCTGTTCTCAAAGGATCTGAACAACTTTGAGTCATTTGAAGGCTCAGTAAAAGTAACACAATGCAATACATGTATATCACTTAGGACTATCGAAACAATTAATCTTAAAAGCGTTGCCCCATTTGATGTGGGGTGGGGCACTTGGCACTTTAGGTGCTCAGAGAATCTGTGGCTGAGGTCAGTGGGAAACACTGCAGTGTTTGTTGGGTCTTTTGGGGACTGCTTATCAATGAAGCCAGTACAGGGAACTTTGTGAGGCCAACTCGACAGCAGCCTATTTGGCTAGAGAACAACTTGTCAGTCTTCAGGAAAACCAGAGTTGTTTAATTTTCCGGTTACCACCCTGGGCAGGTCAACTCTAGTGGAGACTGCTCTGTGGAGCTAAGTGGAGAACCAATTAAATAAGGAAGGGGGTTGGGGTAGACCCAGGTGTGTCACTGCCTCAAGTGACACCTGTCACTTGCCCAGTCATGTCCCATGAAAAGGTCAGGCCACATTTTCTAGTAGAATGATGCTGAGGAGAGTTTTAGATAACACTCTCTTCTGTACCCCGGTACCCCTCCATGGATTTTCTTCCATAAATACACTATTAAAAAAATACTGTGATGTGTGGAGAAACAAATTCTGATACCTGTGGATGGGTGTATTCCTTGGTACAACCTTTCTAAAAAAAGATTTATTTACTTATTAGAGATGGAGAGAAAGAGAATAGGTGTGCCAGGGCCTCCAGCTACTGCAAAGGAGCTCCAGACACATGTGCCACTTTGTGCATCTGGCTTACGTTGGATCTGGAGAATTGAGCCTGGGTCCTTAGGCTTCACAGGCAAATGCCTTAACTGCTGAGTGATCTCTCCAGCCCCCTTTGGTACAACCTTTATAGAGAGTCCTTGGTAATATCAAATTCCACAGTAGATAGCCAAGATATAGAATTTCTGACTTCAAAGAATTCATTGTGCAGCATATTAGTGGCAAAAATTGGAAGCTACCTAGATTTACATTGTTAGGGGACTGCTTCTCTACATGTGGCACATGAACACCATACAATATCACAAAGGCATAAAAAAAAATGAGGGTCATTATGCAATGCCATAGGATCCTTTCTAAGACTTGTAAGGGCCAGGGTTGTCCCTTTGTGTTGAAAAAGGCAAGAATAGGTTCTATTCACTTGAGAATCTACAAATGATCTCTGGAAACCTTTCAGAGATGATTTGTAAAAATGTCTCTTCATACATTGTCACATGGAACTTATTATACGGTTTGCCTGTGGGGAGGATAAGGAGTAGAAAAGGATAAGATCAGGAATGCATTATATACGCCTTAGAACTTAAAAACACTTTGACCCATTGTAACTGTTTTCATGGCCATTGTTTTGCCTTGTTATTAATCCACTAACTAAAAAACTAAATTCAAAATATGAAAAGTTAGAGTTGATATCATTTTTTATCATTATTATTGTTGCTGGCTTGAGGCACAGACAGTCTCCTTCTAGCCCAGGCTGACCTAAAAGTCACAGTGATCCTCCTACCTCAATCTCCAGAGTGTTGGGTTTGCAGGTGTGAGCCACCACACTCAGCTTCATTGAGTTAGTTTTTCCCTCTGTGTGTGTGTGTGTGTGTGTGTGTGTGTGTGTGTGTGGGCTAGACATTGATTTCAGGCATCTGTTTTGATTGATAAAGTCTCTACTTAAATCCATGTCATTGATTCATCTTAGTCTACCTGGTTAGCTTGCTTGGGGATTCCATCTCTGCCTCTCAAGTGCTGGGATTACAGATGGGCAGCTATATCCACGTGGCATTTACATTGACACTGGGCATTTGAACTCAGAACTTCATGCTTGTGTGACACTGAGCCATCTCCCTAGCCCCTTAAAAATAAAAATAATATCTATTACTATTGTAATATTAATAACAATATTATAATTATTATACCTTGTCTTTTGAGATAGAGTCTCACTCTAGCCCAGGCTGACTTGGCACTCACTCTGTTGTCCCAGGCTAGCCTCAACCTCATAGTGATCTTCCTATATCTGTCTTCAAGTGCTGGGATTAAAGGCATGTACTTTCATGCCCGGTACCTTAATTATTATTTTTTTTATTATTTACTTATTTGAGAGAGACAGAGAGAGACAGAGAATGGGCGCGCCAGGACCTCCAGCCACTGCAAATGAACTCCAGACACACATGCCCCTTTGTGCATTTGACTTTTGTGTGTCCTGCGGAATTGAACTTTGGTCCTTTGGCTTCACAGGCAAATGCCTTAACTGCTAAGCCATTTCCCCAGACCCCCTTAATTATTTTTAAATGTGTAGCTCAGTGGTGTTAGGTATATACATGCTGGTATGCAACAGATCTTCAGAACTTTTTCATCTTGCAAAACTGAACCTCTCTGCCCAGCAATAAACACCCCTTCATTCCTCACCTGCCCCAGACACTAGTAACCTTCATTCTACTTTCTGTCCCTGTGAATGCGACTACTCTCGGTTCCTCTCACATATGGAACCAACCATGTTTGTCTTTCTGTGTCTGCTTTATTTCGCTCAGTATGTCTTCAGGGGTCTCCCATCTTCCACTGTCTGTGTAGACCTCATTTCATTTGTGCATCCCCCTTGGATTCTGCATGAGGTGACATGTACAAACAGAATCCTTAGAATTTGTAAGGATGCAAATGATATTACTTATTTTTAAATGTATTAAACCAAGGCTGTGGAGACAGTTCAGACAATAAAGTGCCTGCCTTGCAAGCATAAGTTTGATTCCCAGAAGCCATTAAAAACAAAAAAAAAGCAGACATGGGCTGAAGAGATAGCCTAGTGGTTAAGGCATTTGCCTGCAAAGCCAAAGGATCCTGGTTCGATTCTCCAGGACCCATGTAAGTCATTAAATGCACAAGGTTGCGCATGCATCTGGAGTTCATTTTCAGTGGCTAGAGGCCCTGGCATACCCATTCTCTCTATCTGCCTCTTTCTCTCTCTCAAATAAATAAATAAAACATATCTTTAAGCTGGGTGTGGTGGCACATGCCTTTATTCTCAGCACTTGGGAGGCAGAGGTAGGTGTCCCATCCCTGGGATGAAGAACTTCCCAAGGTCCGGTTGTGGGCACACTCACATACCTGGTAGTTGGTAACCTCAGTGGTGGGTAGTTCTCCCACGGGTGACGTTGGGATTAGAACCTGCTAGAAAACCACCAACCTACTTACCTGTTCCCAGAGTACAAGGCAGTTCTTTTAAACCAGTCATTGCTGTCTGTCCTTCACCGGTAGAGAAGGTGTGTAGAAGTTAGAACAACTGGGCCCTTTGCAAATTCACTGTCATTTGCATGAGAAAGAGGAAGGACTACTGCATTTCCCTTTCCTTGTTCTGGAAGCACCCTCTAGTTCTGCCCTGAGAGCCCTAAGGGACCTGGCTGACCTTTGGTAGATCACGAAGAGGCTTCATGGAGCACGCATTGCTCACGTTTTATTGGCTGTCTATCGAGCTGTTCCTTTGTCACCTTTAAAGAAAACAAGGAGATAATTGTGAGTAGGCTCATAGAAGGAATGACCTCAAGTCTGTTTTAATTTATGTGAAAAAAAAAAATTCTGGAGGGAGGGAATTCCCATGGGATAATTTTTTATAATCATGGAAAATGCTAATAAAAATTTAAAAAAAAACAGATTAAAAAAAAGTCTGCTTTTAATCCATTAAATGTTTGGATAATAATAGCTTTTTTGGGATAGTATCCTGCATGTTACTCAGAATCCTACAGAGTAGGAAGTTGGTGTTGTCAGAGGGGCAGGACTTTGGGATTGTTAAGTCTTTCCTGGACATATGATCTTCATTTAGTTGGAAAGAAACAGGCTTAGACAGATGAAATGAACGTGTCTCTGGGAGCAAGCCAGAACTCCACTCAGGACACGGGGATGGTCAGTCTCTAGGACCAAAGCTTTCTCATCTCTTACACTCTGTGTCTGTCACACTGAGCTGAGGGCAGGAGCCCTCCAGACATCCCCGATGTGTGGCCAGCTGAAGGACTCCCTCCCCAGTGCCAGCTGGGTTTCCTGCGTCCCACAGCCAGATCTCTGCAGGTGCTGGGGCTTCCCGTCTTAGGCTGCTTCTGTCCTTACCGACAGAGCCCATAGGAATGCAGTGACAGGAGCCTCGGCCTTCCTCCCGGAGCTGGTGTGCCTAATGTGAAAGAGAATCCCAGAATTGGACCCTCCAAACTAGAGGATGGTATTAGCTCTAGAAGGCCTGTGGGCTGCTGGGGAAAAGTGAACCCTCTGGATCTCAGAAACCCTTCTCCTAGGCTGGGCAGATGGTTTAGCAAACATAAGAATTTGGATCCTTACCACCCATGTAAATGTGGGGTGTGGTTTCATAGGCCTCTAAGCTCAGCTCTCAGGAGGCAAAGACCGGAGGATCCCTGAGGCAAGCTGAACTGGTGAACTCCTTCAGTGAGAGACTCAGTAGATAAGGTGGAGAGTGATTGAGGAAGACATCTGACCTTGACCTCTGGCCTCCACATGTACTCGCACATATGTGCACCTGCACACACATATGTGACCATATGCATATGAACAGATGTATACACACATGCATATCACACACACATGCAAATAAAGGAGGGCTGGGCATATGGCTCAGTGGTTAAGAGCACTTGCCATATAAGCCATGAGGACCTGAGTTTGGTCCTCAGCACCCATTTAAAAAGCCAGGCATGAGGCTGGAGAGATGGCTTAGCGGTTTAGTGCTTGCCTGTGAAGCCTAAGGACCCCAGTTCAAGGCTTGATTCCCAAGGACCAGATGCGCAAGGGGGCACATGCGTCTGGAGGTCGTTTGCAGTGGCTGGAGGCCCTAGTGTGCCCATTCTCTCCCTCTCTCTCTCTCTCTTTCTTTCTTTCTCTCTGTCACTCTCAAATAAATAAACAAACAAACAAACAAACAAAAAAGATTTTTTTAAAAGTCAGGCATGGTTACACACATGCTTAGAACCCCAGTGCTGGTGGGCTTGGGGATGCAGGGCAGCGGTGGTGGGGAGGGAGGGGTGGAGAAAGGAGGCTCACTAGAACTTCCTGGTCCACCCGCCTAACTGCAAAACGGGAGGTCCAAGTGCAGAAGACTGTCTCAGGGAAATAAGTGGAAGAACAGTAGGGGAGGACCCCTGGCATCTTCCTTGGGTCTCTGTACACATGTGCCCAGGGCATATGCATCTGCATGCACACATATACCACATACTACATGCACAGCAAAAAAAATAATAATAATCATTAATTAAAAATGCTTTCCTGGGCTGGAGAGATGGCTTAGCGGTTAAGCGCTTGCCTGTGAAGCCTAAGGACCTCGGTTCGAGGCTCGGTTCCCCAGGTCCCACGTTAGCCAGATGCACAAGGGGGCGCACGCGTCTGGAGTTCGTTTGCAGAGACTGGAAGCCCTGGCGCGCCCATTCTCTCTCTCTCCCTCTATCTGTCTTTCTCTCTGTGTCTGTCACTCTCAAATAAACAAATTAAAAATTAAAAAAAAAATGCTTTCCTGAGAGAAGTTGTTACCATCAGCTCCGCATTGCTGGGATGAAACCAGACATAGCGTAGAGGAGGAAGAGGTTCATTTCAGCTCACAGATCGAAGGGGAACTCCCAGCAGTGGCGGGAGAAGCTGGTTCCCATTCATAAATCCCAGCAGGGAGAGAGATCACCAAACAGCCAGCACCACAAGCAAGAACAAAGGGGCGGGAAACCAGGCAGAGCTCAGACTGCTCCGCACACCTTTAAGCTGGAAATCAGAGCCTTCCCCAAACCCCTTAGGGCTGGACCCCCAATCCAATTCCAGTGACTCCTCTTCCAGCCTGGCAGCTGGAGACCCTAAAACATCTGAGTCTATAGAGGGGTGTGCATTCAAACTCCCACTGAAGTCTATAGCTCCTTCTCTGTTTGCACTTTTCTTCAATAATTTCAGGTGTAGTTGTGGCAGCAGAGAAAGGAGAGGGAAGGGTGTACTGGTTATGATCTTAATAAAGATGAACTTGGGGTTTGGACGCAGGCAGGGGAATAAAACCCCAGGCAGATCAGGTGAGCCAAGCCAGGCAGAGTTTCCCTGCACCGAGTCCAGCTGCTGCTCAGCGCTGCTGGCTCATTTCTGGCAGGTAGCCTGTGATTTTTATCGCCTGGTACTCTCTAATCAGAATAGGCAGGATATTCAAGCTTCTTATCTGAATGAAGGGAATTTGGTTTTCTGGCCTTTGGCATTTTGTAGGAGTCCAATAAATAGCTTAATATTTTCAGTCATTTTATTTTATTTTTAAGGCAGGATCTCACTTTTGCCCAGGCTGGCCTCAAACTCACAGAGATTCTCCTTCCTCAGCCTCCCTAGAGCTGGGTGAAGGGTGTAAGCCACAGCACTTGGCTTGACTTAATATTTTAAACTTTCCTTTTCCCACTAAAGACACACTGTCCAGGCAGGTAACTCAGTCCACATTAATATTGAAATAGTTCTGCAAGTGGCAATTGGGGCTGTCTTTGGCTCTGTGTTGAGTGACCGTTGATGAACTTTGTTTTAGAGGGTGAGAAATGAAGAAGTTACCCATCAAATTTGATGGGATTTAAAAATTATTTATTTGAGAGAGCAAGAGAGAGAGAAAGAGGCAGAGAGAGAGAGAGAGAGAGAATGGGTGTGCCAGGGCCTGTAGCCACTGCAAATTAACTCGAGAAGCATATATCACCTTGTGCATCCAGCTTACATGGGTCCTGGGGAATTGAATCGAGGTCCTTTGGCTTTGCAGGCAAACACCTTAACCACTAAGCCATCTCTCCAGCCCTTGATGGGATTTTTTAGTTACCAGCGTTCATATATCTTCTCTAGATTCTATGTTCCCCTTCCACTGAGCCCCTTTTCCTTCCCCAGTCTCTTTTCTACTTTGATATCGATATTTTGTGTGTGTGTGTGTGTGTGTGTGTGTGTGTGTAAGTCCCTCTGACTTCAGCAGAGCTTTGCTTGCATAAGCACGGGGAGGATTATTTACCAGAGCACATGCAACCACCCAGGGGAGTGGTGGGCATTTTAAAAAAGATTATTAAGCCAAGGGCATTGGGTTTCCCCAATTGTAGATCCAGTCTTACTTCTTAAAAGTGAATGGTTTCCATCTCCATTTTTACTTCCAGAAATCCAGGCAAACTTTATCACCTCCATTTAGAGCGGATCGATAGCAACTGGTGAGCAGGTTAATGATAATCACAGAATAAACGCTGCGGTCTCAAAGTTCACCACTTCTGCGCAGCTTCAACCTCTTGGGGACCGTGCCAAGAGGCACCCACCGAGCCATCCACGCAGGTGTGGAAGTTTAAACCAGGGAAAGACGAATTCACTAGCAACTCACATTGGTTTCTTATCGGCAGCTTTCCCTATCTTCTGATGTCTGTCATTTCAGATTAAAAAAAAAAAAAAAAAAAAAAAAAAGAGTTCATCAATTGAGCTGGGAAATGGCAGGTTACATTTTGTCCTGATAAAACTTTTCTAGGTGTGCTGTTATCAGATTGGGCTGCAATTGTATGTGTTTCTGTCAAGGTTTGCAACCACCTTTTCAGATATTTTATCAGGTATTAGGTGGAGGAGACCTTCCCTCCACCCGCCTTCTTTCTGTCTTCGACCTAGGAAAAAATGACCTGATTTCCAAGATCATAAATCAGACCAGATAAAGAGAGCTAATAATACAAGCTGACCCTCAAAATTGAGGAGGCGGGGAAGAATAAACAACAAATAAAACCTTTCCCTAGCCTGTAGCGAGAACTTAACTTGACCCTACATGAAGAATGTGATTCCCACGGTGTGCAGCTAGCAGGAAGATGTTGGTTATTTAAAAAAAAAAAAAAAAAAGAAAGAAAGAAAGAAAGAAAGAAAAAAAGGAATAAAAAAGAAGAATGTCTTCCAGGTAAAGATGGCTTCAGAAAATCACATTGTATTTTTAAAATTAACTTAAATTACTGGTCTATAAAATTTAGCATATCTTGAATATAACAAAATGAAAAAGTCACATAAACCAATGTGCAAATAATTGGTAATCTTACCACTCCAAGATAACCACTGTGAAGTATTAATTCTTGGCTTTTTCGTTACCATACTATACAGGCATGCTCATATCTCTATTATTAAATAGTCATAAAAGTTACTGTTTAAAGTCACTCGGCACTGAAGACAGTTGCTTTAAGATTAGTGAGCCAGACTGGCTCCCGAAGGCTGATCCTTAAATAAAGCAAAAAGAGATTAGTAGAAGGAATTGGCAATAATAGCCAATCAAATGCCAAAACCGTGTGTAAAGATATATCTTTTTTTGATTTTACAACATATGATTGATAGCCAATTTAAGCTAAAGCGTATTGATTTAGGCGCTGGACACCAGACTCACAGTTGTGAGTGAAGCACCACCTAGCTATCCTCCCAGCTCCTTTATGGGTTTTTAAATGATGCATTTGAAGTGGGCCCCCTGGGCCCAGGCCGTGTTGATTGATGAGGCTTCTCCAACTAGGGAATTGGAGCTATAGCTGTCAGCCTGACTTAGACGGGGCCTGGCAAGCCATTGGTCTGGTGCTGCTGTGTGACTTTGGGTGACTCAGCAGACCTCTCTGTGCTCACATAATGTCTGCATTTGTAAACGAGCGAATCTGGAGATGGGCTGCTCCACAGTGCTTGGGAGAATTCTCCAATCTAGTATTCCCCCCTCTCCCCGCTCAGATCCACCCACATCTGCCCAGATCATAGTTGCCAGTGACCTTGATGAGCCTGGCTAGACAGTAACCTGAACTCACACCGGCTGGGTCAGCAGGTTTCCATGGCTACCTGGCTCATTAAGCAATAGTATATGTGAAATCTTGCATTTGATGGACTAGTTTAGTTATTTCTTATACATATAAAAACTTTACCACTAAAATGCAAAGTCAGTGGCCGGAGAGATGCTTGTGCTCAGCCGTTAAAGGTACTTGCTTGCAAAGTCTGCTGGTCCAGGTTCAGTTCTCCAGCCATTCTCAGAAAGCCAGACCCAGAAAGTGGTGCATGCATCTGACATTCCATTTGTAGTGGGAAGAGACCCTGGTGCACCTAAACACACAACACATACACACTTGCAAATTAATAAATAAATAATTTTTTAAATGCAAAACCAACTTTGGGAAAGCATGCTGGTGGCCTCACCACAGCGTGTTCTGTCGTTTACTGATTCAGTGTTCAAGGGTCTAGGACCCTGCAGAGAGTTCCAGATGCTAGAGCAGGAAGCAGACACATCCAAGAAGAACACCTTCCCACTCTGTGAGCCTCTGTGGAGATAAAAGCATGAGTCAGACCATCTCTGAATGCCGGCATCTCAGTCTGCAAGGATGATAAAAAGCGAGCATGCATTCTCACTGGTCAGGAGGGCAAACTTCCATTCTGCGGGAGACGATAGGCTCCCTAGACCTGCCCTGGTGTGGGAAGAGGAGGCCAGGCTTGTTGGAGAAGGGGTCATGTTTGTGGAGTCCTGAGGACTAAGTGGGCATTGGTGTGGGGAAGGGCTTTTTCTGTATCTTTATGTGAGTACTAGGGAATGAAACCCAGGCCCCATTCGCAAATCAGCACCTGTAACTGCCGAGCCATCTCCCCAGCCCAGTGCTTTTGGTTTTGATGAAGGAAGGCCCTTGCTTTGCTTTTGTGCGCCTGGTCCTGCAGGGTGATGGCTGCCCTCCCATATTCTGTGCCCACCACAGCAGGGCTCTGTGAAGCTTCTGGCTCAGTGGTTCCTCAGTCTAAAGTGTGTTGTGTGTTGTTTTTAACACAAGGGCAAACTCCCAGGTTGAGCGTGGCAGAAGAAGCCTGTTGTTAGGGCTCAGTGGGGAAGAAGAGGGTAAGAAGCCAGGGCAGGTCCAGCCCCCCAGTCACCCATCCCCACCATGAGATGCCACATGGGCCATTAGTCTGAGCTAGGAGGCCAAATCTTTGGTAACTCCACCCTCTTGCACTTTCTCTAGTAGAGGAAAAGTAGACGATAGAGTGGCCTTAAACAGAAATAGCAATAGTTTAATAGGGAAATCATGCATGTTTTTGTTGTTATTTTTTCTGATTGAACCCAGGGCCTTGTACCTGTGAGCAAGGGTTCTCCCACTGAACTCTATCTTCATCAAACCTCTTTTTTTGGTATCTTATTTTGAAACGGGGTCCCAGTAAGTCACCTAGGCTATCTTTGAAGTCAGTCTGTCACAAGGCCTTGAACTTGTGACCCTCCAGCTTCAGCCAGGATTACTGGCCTGTGCCACCAGCTCCAACCTGTGTTTATGAAAGTATTAACCCTGGGCCTGTGAGATGGATTTACCAGAACAGCTCATAGGAGGTTTAGGAATGAAGTTGGAGGGAATGTCTAAATACTTCTGTATGTCCCTCTAAAACTATAAAGACTCCTGGGCTGGGGAGATGGCACAGTTGGTAAAGTGCTTGCCTTTCAAGCATGAGGACTGACATTTGATCACCAGAAGTCACATGTAAAAAGCCAGGTGTGGTGACACATGTTTATAATCCCAGTACTAGGGAGGTGGAGACAAATGTACCCCTGGGAGCTTGGTGGCCAGTCAGTCTAGCCTAACTGTGAGTTCCAAGCAAGTGAGAGACCTTGTCTCAAGAAAGGAGGACAGTGCCTGAGAAACAACATCCAAGGTTGTCCCCTGGCATCTACATGCACCAGCACACACATGCACGACTGCCTGAACACAAAGGAACATGCACACACAAAAGACACAGGACTCTTCCAAGGCCTCAGTGCCTTATATTACCTTCAACTTGATGGATTATCTCTCCTTAATATCATGAAATATCCTAGTGTTAAAATTTCCATTTGTTTAATTTAAAAAGTTTGATCAAATCAGACCTATATATTACCTCTGTTGATGTCTCTTTTCTTTTAACTTCTAGGCTCCCCCTGACCTTTTTTCTGCTTTTGGTTTTTCAGGGTAGGATCTCACTCTAACTCAGGCTGACCTGGAATTCACTATGTAGTCTCAGGGCTCAGGGTGGCCTCAAACTCACAGCGATCCTCCTATCTCTGCCTGGGATTAAAAGCATGCGCCACCACTCCTGGCTTAGGCTCCCTTTTTTTTTTTTTTTTTTTTTTTTTTTTTTAATGTCCTTTTCCTTTTCTTGTAATATGTTTGCCAAAGTAGAGAGACTTTTCCTGGACAGTGTCACAGACTGGATCTCATTGACTGCGTTCTCTTGGTGACATTGACCATGCTCCTCTGGCCCCTGCATGATTGGGAAAATAACTCAGTCAGATACAGGTCTTTCATACCACTGATGGGCAGCACTGGGGTCCACTATTGTGTTAGGAGGTGCACATGTTTCGTTTGTTTCCTGAAGTACTAGAGGTTGAACCTAGGATCTCACACACTCATACAAGCTAGGAAAGTGCTCTATCATTGAGCTATGCCCTCAGCTTTGAAAAAAGTTGTTTTGTGACAGGGTCTCACTAAATTACCCAGGCTGGTCTTGAACTCACTCTACCATACCCCAAGCAGGATTGAACTTGGATGTTTTTTGCCTCAGCTCCTGAGCAGATGGGCTTATATGCCTGAGCCAACAGGCCCTGCTATGAATAGTGTTAATTTCATTTCCTTCTTTATTTATTAGCTGAAAAATGTTTTATAGCAAAACATTTTCAACATATAGAATATTTGGTTTTCCTTGAGGTGCAGTTTGGCTAGGAGAGGCTGGAAGGCTTGCTATCTTCACTTTATTTTTCTTTTTTAAAGTATTTTTTGCACATGTACATATGTGATACATGTGTACACATATGTTTGTGTGCTTGTATGTGTGTGCATGTATATGTGTGCACTAGTGTGTGTGTATGTATGTTGAGGCCAGAGGACGACCTTTGGTTTCTTGTCTCTTTGAGACAGGGTCTCCCACTGGACTGGAACATGCCAATTAGGCTTGACTGGCTGACCAGTAAGCCACGGGGATTTCCTGTCTCTGCCCTCCCAAAGCTGGGATTACAAGTATGTACCACCACACCCAGCTTTTTCACATGGATTCTGGAGGTTGGATTCAGGTCCTCATGCTTACAAGACAGGCACTTTTTTTTGACTGAGCCATCTCTCTAGCCTTCACTTTACTTTTTAATATCCAAGATAATGAAGTCTCTCCATAGCATCCTCTAGAGGTTACCAAATGTAATGAAAAGCAATATTGTACTGTTAATCACTGAGAGATTTAGACATCTATGATGTGTTTTGGTCATGTGTTCTGGATGTGTCATGACATCCTTGCCAGTGGGAACTTGCTCACATAGGCCCCTGAGTTCTTCTAACAAAGTCTTCTTTTAATAACTTCCTGTTTTCCATGCTACAAAATGTTCCAAGCTCTTGCATGTCTTCCTTCCAAATCTGAATTTGGCCAATCCCCTAAGACACCACCATGGCTGCTTCTTCTGAGGCATGAAGTGCTGGAGCACATGCTCAGGGTTAGCTCTGCTCAAGGTTATTGAAATCCTGTTAGTCTGTCAGCATGCAATTAGGGTCTATTCAACTCCTTCCTCCCCAGAATAAAAACAAAAACTCACATGTTCACAGCCATTATTCCAATTTGGAAGTAGTTTTTGTTTCATCTCATGTGTTTCGTTTAAAAATTACGGCAAAATAAGCCGGGCGTGGTGGCGCACACCTTTAATCCCAGCACTCAGGAGGCAGAGGTAGGAGGATCACCATGAGTTCAAGGCCACCCTGAGACTCCATAGTGAATTCCAGGTCAGTCTGGGCCAGAGTGAGTGAGACCCTACCTCGAAAAACCAAAAAAAAAATAATAATAATAATAATTATGGCAAAATGTACATAACTTAAAATTTACTGCTGTAAAAAATTGTTTATTCATTTGTGTGTATGTGTATACACCAAACTCTCTTGTAACTGCACATGAACCACAGACGGTTTATGTGGATAACTTGGAAATTGAATCCCAAGCTGGTAGGGTTTGAAAGCAAGTGGCATTAATGACTGAGACTTCTGAGCCCCCCAGGTTTATGATATTTTTTTACATTTTATTTATTTATTTATTAGAGAGGGAGAAACAGATAGAGAGTGAGTGAGAATGGGTGTACCAGGGCCTCTTGCCACTGCAAACGAACTCCAGATGCATGCGTCACCATGTGCATCTGGCTTACATGGGACCTGAAGACTCGAACCTGGGTCCTTGGGCTTAGCAGGCAAATGCCTTAACTGCTAAGCCATCTCTCCAGCCCAGGTTTATGATATTTTTAAAATATCTTATTTACTTATTTTATTTATTGCAGAGAGAGAAATGCAGATAGAGAGAATGGGTGCGCCAGGGCATCCAGCCACTGCCAGTGGACTCCAGACACATGCTCCACCCTGTGCATCTGGCTTACATAGGTCCTGAGGAATCAAACCTAGGGCCTTAGGCTTTTCAGGCAAGTGCTTTAACTGCTTAGCCATGTCTCCAGCACCAACTTTTCTATTTTTAAGTATGACCTCTTTAAAGTGAGTCCATACTGTTCAGCCATCACCAGCATCCATTTCCATACCAGCTCCTTCTTCCCCAAGTGTTCTTTAAACAGTGACTCTTTACATCTCTTCTCTCCAGCCCATAGCAGACCCCATTCTAATTTTTAAAAATTATTTCATATATTTTTCCTTACTTTCTGTCTTTATGAATTTCCTGCTGTCAGTATCTTTTTGAAAAATTTTATTTACTTGTTTATTTGAGAGAGCATGGGAGAGAAAGAGGTAGACAGAGAGAAAGAGAGAGAGAGAGAGAGAGAGAGAGAGAGAGAGAATGGGCACACCAGGACCTCCAGCCACTGTAAACAAACTCCAGACGCGTGCCCCACCTTGTGTATCTGGCTTACGTGGGTCCTGGAAAATCATACAGAGGTCCTTTGGCTTTGCAGGCAAACATCTTAACTGCTGAACTGCCTCTCCAGCCCCAGCTGTCAATATCTTAAGTTAACGTTCATACCCATTTGTCCTTTTGTGACTATCTTATTCCTAAGCTCAGTATACTAGTTACCTTTTCACTGCTGGGACAAAATATCCAACCGGAAGCAGCTTAAGCAAGGAAAGGGTTCATTTTGGCTTATAATTTTGATGGGAAATTTCATCACGGCAGGAGCAGACTGCAGGGCGAGCTCCTGAACACTCGGTGGGTCTGGACCAGTAAAACTCAAGGCCTGCCCCAGCCACACACCTCCTCCCACAAGGCTCCACTTCCCAAAGGCTCCACCAGCCAGGGATTAGTATGGGGCTTAATCACAAGCACACAAGGCTACGAGGGATATTTGACATTGAAACCACCACATACGCTGTCCTCAGTTTTGGAAAGTGACTCAACATTTCCTTCCTTTTCAAGGCTGAGCACTATGCTATTGGAAGCATAGACTACACTTCGCTTGCCCAGGCATCCTGGGATGGGCTTTTGGGTTGATTCTGCTTTCTGACTAGCATAAATAATGCTGCTCGTTCCACACCAGGGTACAAAGTCTGTTCAAGCCCCTGCTTTTGTGTCTTGTCGGGATACACCCACAGGGTGCATTGCTGGATCTTGAAGTAGTTCTGTGTGGTCTTGAGAAATAGCGCTATGTTCCCCACAGCAATCACACATCCTCCATGGTCTTAACATCTATAATGCTTGCACCCATAAATGCATTCCAGACAACATGATTCCTCACAAAGCCTCCTAATAATAATACCAGCGTGTTCACCAACGCTGTGATTACAGAAGCCCATGTTGTCTTCCTACTTCAGTTGTTCCTTGTGTATACTTTTAGTTGTTTAAATTTGCTCAAATCTCCTCCCTTCCCTGCCCCTAGTTTGTTCTCCAGGGTTGCCAGCCCCTGCTCCCCCATGGCCCGAAGGCAGGGATCGTGACTGAGCACTTGTTCCACTCTCTGGGAGCCTGTGACTGAGGATACCAGCTGAGGATAAACGGGCCTTCTGTGCAAGAACTGGTAACCATTTTTAAAAGCTGGTTTGTTACCAGGAGAGGAGCAAAACCTACTGTATTTCTGGAGTGTCTTGTGTCCAAGGCTCTGGTGAATCTTGGGCGCTATTAGGAAGGCCAGGACAAGCGGAACTTCCTCGCTTGTCTCTTGACTCTGGACATCAGGATTGCTGCTTCTGTCATGGTGGTTACAAGCATGGGTGCTGAAACCCCGGTTCACGCAGAGACTGGATGCGCTGGTCCCTGATGATCTATTTTGTGTTTCTTTCAACCCTAGGGAGTCTATAGTGGTTTTGTATGCAGGCGCCCTTTGTCTCCTGTTCTCTCTCACTTGACTGAACCTCCACTCACTTTCAGAAGAACTGAAAGTGGCGCTAGGAAGATGGCTCAGTGGGTAAGAGCTCTTGCTTCCCAAGATGAGGGGCTGAGTTCGATCCTTAGCATCCATGTAAAAAGTTGAGCACACATGTAACCCCAGAACCAAAGGAGACAAAAGCAGAATGGTCACTGGGGCTCACTGCTCAGCCAGGTTAGCTGGAAAATGACCTCAGCTCCAGATTCAGTGAGACCCTGCCTCGAGGAGATGAGACAGATGAGCAATAGAGGAGGACGCCCCGGGTCTCTTCTGGCTACTCCACATATCTCTGTACACAAACACCCCACAAAGAAGGAGGAGAGGAAGAAGAGGCAAGAGAATTGGCAGAAAAGGGGGAGAGAGTCAAAGACCACAGGCTCATGCTGTCCTGGGTAGCAAAGCAAGGGGGGTGCATCCTCTAGGGCTTGTCTCTGCAAGCAACCTTTGGCAAGTCTCCATGGCCTGCATTCTGCCTCACCATGCCTCATGGTGCTGATTTTTTTTTTCGAGGTAGGGTCTCACTCTGGCTCAGGCTGACCTGGAATTCACTATGTAGTCTCGGGGTGGCCTCGAACTCTTGGCGATCTTCCTACCTCTGCCTCCCAAGTGCTGGGATTAAAGGTGTGCGCCACCACGCCCAGCATGGTGCTGTTTTTTATTTGAAGTTCCACTAGACTGACGGTGTTTCTAAGGGCAAGAATTCTATCTCGTTTCGTTGTAGGTCTAGAATAAAATGGCCTAATAAATTCCAAGTAAAATGTTCATTCCCTGAAAATATAAAATCTGGATTTTTATCCTCAAGTTGATGGCCCCATCGGTCCCACATTTATACTTGCAAGAATGGCTGTACCAAGATGTCTCCAAGGAGGAGTGAGACATTTGGACAAAGGAACCTGAGAGGCGAAAGTTTGCTGATGAGCCTGCCCCCGTTCATGATCAGCTTTCCAGGAGAGGGTCTTGAGAGGGAGGTGGGCGGGCGGGGGGAGTGAGATCTTGCAAAAGCAGCCAGCACCTAGAAGCGAAGACACTGAGGAAGAGCATGAGGAAGAGCATGGGATGTGCAAGGGAACTGGCCACCAGTGCTTTGGAGAAAGTGGATCTGAGGCCAGGGTTAGTGGATAGGGCTGGGAGGATGGGACATTCAGATGGAGCTGTCCAAGAGGCAGGTGTCCATGTGCTGGTTACTGCCTCTGTCTGAAACCTTCAGGACAGAAGGGAGTCCCGAGGCAGCAGGGAGGTCCTGAGGGCAGAGCTGCACTCTGCACATCTGGGGACTGATAAAGGTGGAGGGCGATGCCGGGCGTGGTGGCGCACGCCTTTAATCCCAGCACTCGGAAGGCAGAGGTAGGAGGATCGCTATGAGTTCGAGGCCACTCTGAGACTCCATAGTGAATTCCAGGTCAGCCTGGGCTAGAGTGAGACCCTACCTCAAAAAAAAAAAAAAAAAAAAAAACCCAAAACAAACAAAAAAAGGTGGGGTGCGAGGTCATGCTGGGAGCTGTGCTGGCAGGAAAGAAGCTGAAGTCTTCAAGTGCTCATGTTTTGCTTTAGAAAACCCACGTGGGCTCATTTCTTAGTCCTAAGGTACTCTGGGGCCCTCTTAGACTTCCATGGGATGCCACCCAAAGCCTTCACATCTTGTCAGTCCTCTGAGCCTAGAGGAAGGTCTGTTACAGGTCTTTCCCTGTCTATGTGTAGAGACCTGGAGTTGCCGTTTTGGGGCGTGTAAGTGTGCATGCGTGCATGTGGAGATCAGAGAACGCTTTGTAGGTTCAGTCCTCACCTACTTCCACCTCATTTTCAGGTTCACCAGACTAGCTGGCCCATGTGCTTTGAGAAATTTGTCCCTCTAATCTTGCTATAGGCATGCTGGGATTACCAAAATTCACCATAGCTTCCAGCTTTTATGTAAGATCTGGGGATCTGAACTCAGGTACACATGCTCACATGGAAAGGTCTTTATCTGCTGAGCCACCTCTCCAGCCCAAGACGTGGAGTTTTCACCACAGTTCATCCTGTCCCATCACTGATGGCCTCTGCCACATGTTGAGCCAAGTCCCAAGCTCCTGCTTCAAGAGCTTCTGGTGGCATAAGAGGGTGTGTTAGGGGAGAGTGTGTAACAGCCCCTGCCTCTCAGCCTCATCATAACAAAGGGCTGGGGAGCCCTGAGATCCTCTGTAGATACAAACTCCCCGTCAGATTCTGTTTAAAGCATGTAAGTGCCTGTTGATTTTGGAGGAGAGCTCTGCCTGCCTGAAGTGCTTCCCACAAGTGACAAGACACTTTTCTTTGGAGAATGTTGATATTAAGTTTCCTGCCCTGTGTAAACACATCTCCAGAAATGGCATTAATAATGGGGACCCTTTCCCGGGACAGGGCACAGCAGTATTGTGAGGAAAGGAAAGAGAACTGGCCAAATGGAACCTGTAACCAGCCGTGTATACGAAGGGAGATCCCAGTAGCCTACCTTTCTGTCTTCGCTTTCAGAACTTTTGCTTAAATTCCTTATTGAGATCTCCAACTTTTTATTAGCTGGCATTATTTAGGGCTGGGAGATGGCTCAGTGGTTCAAGGCACTTGCTCTGCAAGTTTGCCAACAGGAACTCAGATCCCCAGCACCTACCTAATGCAAAGGGAGGCGGAGTCAGAAGAAGCTGACATCTGTGGCCCAGCTAGTCTGACCTTCCCAGTGGCAAATAACAGGAGAGACCTGACTGCACACAAGGTGGAAGGAGAGGACTGACACCTGAGCTTGTCCTCTGACCTCTACACGCATGCCTCCCCACACGTGCGAAGAAGGTGTAGTTTTAAAAGCAGTGTCTTTGGGGCTGGAGAGATGGCTTAGCAGTTAAGATGGTTCAATACCCCAGGACTCACATAAGCCAGATCCACAAGGTGGCGCATGCATCTGGAGTTGGTTTGCAGTGGCCCGATGCCCCGGCGCACCCATTCTCTCTCTTTGTCTCTCTCTCTCTCTCTCTCAAATAAAGAAAAAAAAATTAAATATAATTATATATATTAATATACTATATATTCTATACTATATAACATATCTATACTGTATATAGTATATGATATAATATATTAATATAATATACTGTATATAGTATATGTAATATATTAATATAGCATATATCAATATATTAAATAAAAATAAAATATTAAATTTTAAAATATTGAATATTAAAAAATTGGCTGGGCATGGTGGCACATGCCTTTAATCCCAGCATTTGGGAGGCAGAGGTAGGAGGATTGCCATGAATTCGAGGCCATCCTGAGACTCCATAGTGAATTCCAGGTCAGCCTGAGCTCAAAAAAAGGGGGGTCTTTGGTTCCACTAGAGGCTGGCAGGTGGAGTCAGTGAGGGTCTTGTACGACTGCAACTTGCCTCCTTGCTCCTCATGCGGGAGCCGCATGCTCATGCTGTCTACACTGCCTTCTTCCTGCGGGGTATGCTGGGGTTAGCTGAAGGTAATTAGGAGCATGCATGTCTGAAGAGTGGCTGTGGTCTAGACACAAGGAGACTTTAAAGATCCTTCCAGGGGAGTTGGGACTAGTTGTCTGGCCGTGCCTGTGAGGGCTGAGGACAGGAGGTAGAGAGAAGCACAGATAACAGAAAGGAGGATCCTCTGGGTCCCCAGGCATTGGCTGCCCTACGCAATTTGGGGGATGTTTGAAGCTCCCTGAGTTAAAACAAAAGGGTAGGGTTCAGCTGTGGGGTGCGGGTGAGCTCTGAGAAACCCCTTGCAGGCTCACCCTTGGGAACTTCTAAGATTAAGTGAGATCCCATCAATCTTGAGTTGTTCTGGTGGTGTTTCTCCTGGGGTCTGCACCAAGCAGCACCAGTGTTAACATTCTGGTGCTAAATGTGTTTGCTGAACAGGTTGAGGCAATCTGCTGCCTCGGGAACTCCTGCCTGCCAGGAGACCCATGGTGGCAGCATTCTGAGTGCATTTGGAGAAGCAAATAAAGACTGCGTTGTTAGATATGGTGTTTAGGGATTTTTGTTATTGTTATTAAGTGTGTTTTTAAATATTTTATTTATTTATTTGAGAGAGAAAGAAGGAGGGAGACAGAGAAGAAGAGAGACAGTGGGTGTACCAGGGCCTCTAGTCATTGCAAGGAACGAACTCCAGATGCATGCACTACCTTGGGCATCTGGCTTCATGTGGGTACCGGGGAACCAAGCCCAGGTCCTAAGGCTTTGCAGGAAAGGGTCTTAACCACTGAGCAATTTCTCCAGCCCTATTATGTATGTTTATGAGACAGAGTCTTTCAACATAGCCTACGCTGACCTTAAACGCCCAATCCTCCTACCTCAGTCTCCCAAATGCCAGGATTACAGGCATGCCTCACTAACCTTGACTTTGGGTTAGTTTGGACTTTTCATGGAGTCAGGCTTACTCTCTACTGCAGGAGTGCTGAGGGACTTGCTATCTTTTGGGGGGCAAGCCTTGGCTTGTAGTCCCTGGCAAAAATGAGTTTGACAGAGCCTCTAAGGTATGGGCCCTTTCTAACCCTAGCATTATGAGAGTCAAGGAGAGTAAAATCTTGAGGAGGGACATTTTAAGACTATGGGAATAGAGCTTGGGGTATGGCTCAGTGGCATACAGTGCCTGCCTAGCATGCTGGAAGCCCTGGGGTTGATCCCCAGCACGGAAGAAATAGGAAGTGATGGAACACTCCTGTAATCCCAGCACTTGGGAGGCAGAGACAGGAGGATCAAAGTTCAGCATCATCTTTGGCTATATAGGGAGTTTGAGGCCAGCTTGGACTAGAAACCCTGTTGAAATAAAACTAAAAATGGAGCACAATAAAATATAGAAATGTAGTGTGAAATCAGGAAAAAGCGAAGGACAATGGTGTGTTCTGTGATCGTCAGAAGCAGGGTTCCTATCTGGATGTCTGTAAGGGCTGAAGACACCAGGTGGGTAGAGATACTTGGTGGTGGCAATAGTCCCCAAGGACACTCTGAGCATTCACAGTGCTCCTTCCTCTCCTGTCGCATTGTTTTATGTATTGTCAATGACTGTCCTGGGGGCAAGAGTTGTAATGTCCATGAGCAAATAAAGGACACCTCAGTTACAAGACCAATCAAGGCCACAAGAGGGCTGAGGCCAGCCTGACTTCCCATTGCTGGTGTCAGTGTCTTCAGGGGCTCCTTGGCTGGGCCAGCAAAAGGGAACCACCCTGGCCAAGATTTGACTGGCTTATGAATACATTATTGACTAAAAAGAGGGAAACCCAGCCACCCAGAGGTGGAAGCAACCGCAGTGTATATCCAAGGATGCATGGACAAGCATGATGCAGTCACTCCATGATGGTATTCAGCCTTCGAAGCAGAAGGAGAATCTAGCACATGCAACACCAGGGACGAACCCCAAGTATATGTTAAGTAAAATAAGCTAATCCCAAAGCCACAAATACTGATCACCCTCATGAGGTATGGAGAAAAGTCAAATTCACAGAGGCAGAGAGAGTGACGAGGAGGGTTTTTGAGGGAGCAGGGGATATGGAGTGTGGTGGTTTGATTCAGGTGCCCCCCATAAACTTAGGTTTAATGCTAGGTCCCCAGCTGATGGATATTTGGGAATTAATGTCTCCTGGAGGGAGTGTATTGTTGGGGGCGGGCTTATGGGTTTTATAGCCAGTTTCCCCATGTCAGTGTTTGGCACACCCTCCTGTTGCTGTGGTCCACCTCATGTTGGCCAGGGGGTGATGTCCACCCTCTGCTCATGCCATCATTTTCCCCTGCCATCATGGAGCTTCCCCTCGAGCCTGTAAGCCAAAATAAATCTTTTTCCCAGAAGTTCCTCTTGGTTGGGTGATTTCTACCAGCAATGCGAACCGGACTGCAACATGGAGTTTATGGGTATAGAGCTATGGTTTTGCAAAATGAAAAACAATCTCTGGAGCCTAGTTGCACAAGAGTGTGAATGTATGACACACCCTTGAACTGTACCATTAAAAGTGGCTAAGATGAGCCAGGTGTGGTGGCACACACCTTTAATCCTAGCACTTGGTAGGCAGAGGTAGGAGGATCACCGAGAGTTCGAGGCCACCCTGAGACTACATAAGGAATTCCAGGTCAGCCTGGGCTAGAGGGAGACCTTACCTTAAAAACCAAAAAAAAAAAAAAAAAGAGGGCTGAGAAGGTTAATATTATGTATGTACATTTTACCATGAGTAAATATACAGAAAATAAGAAACATGAAATTTTCACGAGTGGAGAGTGAGCTGTAACACTTCCCCCAGTGCCCAGTCCTCTTCCCTTGTAAGAGCTGCTGAAACTCTCCCCACACATCCACACTTTCCTGGCTTTTTAGTCTTCCTGTTCCCTCAGGACTCTAATGTTCTGCTTTTCCAGTGTGATTAGAAAGTTATCCTTGGTGTGGATGAAAAATAATCCATTCAAACACTTGTTAGGCTGTGGCAATGGCTCAGTCATAAAGTGCTCACCTCACAAGCACAAGGACCTGAGTTCTAGTCCCAGAACCCAAATACAAATCAAAATGTTGGACATGCTGACACATGCTTGTAATCCTGATGATGGGGAGGTAGAGACAGGAGGATCTCTGAGCTCACTAGCCAAACCAGGCGACCTAGCCTAGTTGTTAAGTCCAGGCCAATGAGAGACCCTCTCTCAAAAAATAAAAAAAAGTGGAGGCTAAAGAGATGGCTCAGTGGTTAAAGGCACTTGCCTACAAAGCCTGATGGCCTGGGTTCAATTCCCCAGTACCAGGTAAAGCCAGGGGCATGCAGTGGTGCATGTACGTGGAGTTCATTGGCAGTGGCAGGATGCCCTGGCACGCCCATACTCATCTACTGTCTCTGTCTTTCCCTTCCAAGTCAATGAATCAAAAGAATTTTAAAAGGTAGACAGTTTAAGGAATGACACCCAAGTTTGTCCCCTGGCCTCCTTTACACATGTGTACACAGTGCGCATATGCACACACAAACGCATACTAAAAAGTTTGAGACCTTGTTACTCAAAAGAAGTGACCACATTTTGTTCTGAAAAGCCATTATGCTTTGTAGTGTGTATTAAAATGTTGTCACATTCGTTATAAAGAAGTGCATTATTTGACATTGCCTTTGGAATGCAAATCAAATTGGAATCAAAAATCCTCCCATGACGAGGAAGAGATTGCTTTTCTGTAGCTGCTCCACTTTCCCTAAGATGTCTGCAGAGCAAGTGAAAGTTATCTGGTGGGAAAAAAAAAAAAATGGATTGAGCTAGGAGACCTTCCAGGAGGTCAGCCCAGGTGCCAACTTCTGACAGGGCAGAGTTGCTGAGCCAGGCGGGGTCTGTGTGGCCCGAGGCATGGCAGACCAGCTCCACTCCCTCTGCTTTACAGTCCCCCCACCCCCGCCCCGCCGTTGCTGGGCTGGAGACAGATAAAGGAGAAAGGAAGTATGGCCAATTAAAAATAGAAAGCATACTCCGTGGTTATCATTTGGCTTGGAACCAGAATGCAGCATGGGAGAAGAGTGTAAGATGCCACCTGAGATGATCAGTCTTCGTGGTCAACTTGACTGGAGTAAGGAATGTTCAGGGCACTGGGAAGAAACACCTTGGAGTGTGGGCCTTAAGGACTTTTCCAGAAAGAATTGATTTAGAAGGAGACACCTATCCTGAATGTGGGTGAGACCACCCCATGGGCTTGGGTTCAGGACTGAATAAAAAGGCAAAAGCCAGCAGAGTAGCATCATTGCCCCGCCTCTGCCGCTCCATGAGACACAGCTGCATCAGCTCCACCTCCACCACAGAAGGAGCGCAGCCTCCATGCCTGCCCCGCAAGGTGGGCCTCATCCTCCTCAACACTGAGCCAAGATAAATGGTTCCTCCCTTAAGTTGGTGTTTTGGGGTATTTTTTTTTTTTATCACAATGACAAGCAAAGTAGCTAATGCATAACCAATAGCTCTTGCTGATATTCCACGGCAAAGATAACATAGATGCTTGAAGTAAAAATGACCAAACGTGGGCTGGAGAGATGGTTTAGTGGTTAAGGTGTTTGCCTGAAATGCCAAAGGACCCAGGTTCAATTCCCCAGGACCCACATTAGCCAGATGCACAAGGGGGTACACGTTTCTGGAGTTCATTTGCAGTGGTTAGACCCTGGCATGTCCATTCTCTCTCTCTCTCTCTCTCTCTCTCTCTCTCTCTCTCTCTCTCTCTCTCTCTCTCTCTTCCTCTTTCTCTGTCAAGTAAATAAATACAAATTTTTTAAATTATCAAATGCCATACACATGCAGACACTGGGCGTGTTCTGGGATGAACATTGTGTGGGAAAACCAGGTGGCAGGATTTCAGCAGACTGTAGCAGCAGTCTAAGGACCACAACGAGACTTCTGGGAGCTGACAGGGTAAAGGCACAGTTTCTCACTTTTTCCCTAAAGACCACTGCACCACGTGGAAAAAAAGAACAAACCAAATAAGGTAAAAATTTCATCCTCAGTAAAATTAGGAAACAGCTCATGCTCACACACACACACACACACACACACACACACACACACACTTGATAGTTCTGCCAAAATGTAGTAGAGACGCAGGCCACAGCAAGGGCAAGACTGAGGACTGGCGCATCTTCCCACATCTCCAGATGGAGTGAGCTTCCCTGCTAATGAAACAAATGAGGTCGGAAAGGAAGTAGGGACGTTTTCATTATATGCAGATGAAAGATGGCCAGCCTGGTAAATATATATGCAAGATATCTGTGGAGAATGCTATAAAACTTTACAGAAGGGAATAAAAGAAGACATGAATAAGTGGAAAAAGACACTATAATCTTGGGTGGGAAAACAGCAATATTGTTTACGACAGATTTCCCCAAACAAGTCTATAAATTAAATGCTGTCTCAGGAAAATCTCAGTAGAGTTTCTGAAATGCAGCTTGTCAAGTTTATTACAGAATTTATATGGAAGAGTTATTGTACAAGAATAGCCAAGATAGGGTTGGAGGAATGGATTAGCAGTTAAGGTGATGTGGCGCATACGTCTGGAGTTCATTTGCAGTGGCTGAAGGCTCTGTCGTGCTCATTCTCTTTCTCTCTCTCTCTCTCCCTCTCCCTGTCATTCTTTCTCTTAAAAAAATAAATAATAAGAATAGCGAAGAAATGGGCTGGAGAGATGGCTTAGCGGTTAAGCGCTTGCCTGTGAAGCCTAAGGACCCTGGTTCGAGGCTCGGTTCCCCAGGTCCCACGTTAGCCAGATGCACAAGGGGGAGCACGCATCTGGAGTTCGTTTGCAGAGGCTGGAAGCCCTGGCGCGCCCATTCTCTCTCTCTCCCTCTATCTGTCTTTCTCTCTGTGTCTGTCGCTCTCAAAAAAAAAAAAAAAGAATAGCGAAGATATATACACACACACACACACACACACACACACACACACACACACACACATATATATATACATATTTTTTTAAACAAAGACTTTAAGAAAAGGAACTTTCCTTATTAGAAACCAAAACAAACAGAAGCAGCACTGACTCAGAATCGAATGTGGTGATGTTCATTATCACCAGGTCATATGTAGAAGTGAAAAATTACTTGCTGGAACAAAGCCCATGCATTAGGCATGGGGAAGCCAGCGTAAAAAGACTGGCATGAACTTCTAAACAAGTGTGGGAATTGAAGAATAGAATGCAAATGTTACATAACTTTAACAATGTAAAACTAATAATTCCTCTTCCAAGAGTAAAGATGACCTGGAAAAATGTCCTGATAGACTGCCATGAAGACACTGAGCTTCAGAAGACACAAGGCACTCAGTCTCTTAACATGTTGCTTTCGTCCATCCCCCACCCTGATGGTACAAGCTTGGCCATGCGACTCATGTGCATCCATGATGTGTGATGTGAAGTCACCATATAACCTCCAAGCAGAGGGCTTAAAAGTCACTACATGGTTCTTCTGTGATTTTTGTACCCTGCCAAAAGGATGGCCTGATTCACATTGAGTGCTCACCTTAAATCTGAATCCCAGAATGAAACACATACCCACACACACACACACACACATACCAGCACTGTAGACAACTTGCAATTAGCATGTAATATGAGCTAAAAAAATGCTTAGTATAAGTATATTGTAAGTTTTAGTGAGATTTGGGAGTTGTTTGTTACAGCATAAGCTAGCAATGGCTGACTGATGAGTCCTGACGCAGCAACAAAACTAAGTACTAGCGGTTTATGCAAATGCCTTCAAAATATTTCTATTTATTATCTGTGAGCAGAGAGGGAGAATGGGCATGCCAGGGCCTCTTGCTGCTGCAAATGAACTCTAGAAACATGCTACTTTGTGTATCTGGATTTACCTGGGTACTGAGGAATCAAACCTGGGCCAAACTGGCTCTGGTAGGCTTTGCAAGCAAGCACTGAGTCATCTTCCCAACCTAAAAGTGCCTTCAATGTGGCTATAGCAAGCCAAATTGTTTCCTTCCAGAGAAAACTTTTCTTATATAAAGAGATGCATAAGAGACTGGAGAGATGACTCAGCGGATAAGGCGCTTGCCTGTAAAGCCTAACGACCCAGGTTCAATTCCCCAGTATCCATGTAAAGCCAGATGCATAAAGTGGCACATGTATCTGGAGTTCATTTGCAGCAGCTAGAGACCCTGGTGAGCCCATTTTCTCTCCCTGTCTCTCTGTGCTTGCAAATAAATAAATAATAAATAAAATAAAGAGACATGTGAGAGGATGTCTGTTGAAGCATTGATGTCATGGCAACAACTGAAAACAACCAGAACATACAGTGATTGAGATGGGGAGGTAATATGATGAAGAATGGAATTTCAAAGGGGAAAGTGCAGGGGGTATTACTATGGGATATTTTTTATAATTATGGAAAATGTTAGTAAAAATTGTGTAAATAAAAACAAAACAAAACAAAAAAGAAAAAAAAAAGAAAACAACCAGAATCCACATCAGTAACATCAGTAAATGCTGCGGTTTGGCTACTCAAAAAGAGCACCAGGGCTGGAGATATAGATGGCTTAACGGTTAAGGAGATTGCCTGCAAAACCAAAGAACCCAGGTTCAATTCCCTGCAACCCATGCACAAAGGTGGTGCATGTGTCTGGGGTTCACTTGTAGTGGCTAGAAGCCCTGGCATGCCCATTCTCTCTCTGTCTCTTTCTCTCTTTATATTTCTCTCAAATAAATTTAAAAAAAAAATTTTGGGGCTGGAGACATGGCTTAGTAGTTAAGCACTTGCCTGTGAAGTCTAAGGACCCCAGTTCGAAGCTTGATTCCCCAGGACCCACATAAGCCAAATGCCCAAGGGGGCGCACACGTCTGGAGTTTGTTTGCAGTGGCTGGAGGCCCTGGCACGCCCATTCTCTCTCTATCTCTGCCTCCTTCTCTCTCTGTCTGTCGCTCTCAATAAATAAATATAAACAAAGTGGTATGTGCATCTAGGAGTCCATTTGCTGTGGCAAGTGGCCCTGGTGCTCCCATTCTTAAAAAAAAAAAAATTAAATTAAAAGGAAAGAACACCAGAGCTGAGTAGTTAAAGTAGCACACTTATTTCTCACAGTTCTGGAAGAAGGAAACCCAAGACCGAGACACTGGCCCATCTGGTGGCCAGTGAGGGTCTTTTTTTATTTCTGAAATGCAGATGGTGATTTCCTGTACACTCAAATTAAAGAGGTGAAGGAGAAACGTCCTTATTCTCTTAGAAGAGCACTAATTCCATTCATGAGTGCTTTAGCCACATGACCCAAATACCTTCCAAAGGCTCTATCTTTGAATGTCACCACTGTGTTTAGGATTTCAACATATAAAGTTGAGATGGGGGAGAAACGTGTGCATGGAGTCCAGTACAATAAGAAAATGAATAAGGAATATGTGATGAGTTACTATAATGAAAAATACAGATAAATATAGAAAAACAGCCCCACATTGTAAGATTAAACCTGAGATTGAAATTAAGCCATAAAGTTACATTTCTTTAAAAGTATCTGAAATTGAAGTAGGTCTGGGGAGGTGGATCAATGGTTAAAGGGCACTTGCCTGCGAAACTTGTAGAGCCAGATTCAATTCCCTAGTGGGATCCCAGTGTACCTGAATTTAAAACCTGTGGGACATCCAGTGTCATGTTCATTGTCCCATGTGCCTGTACTCACACACATACATTTTTAAAAATTAAAAAAAAAAAAAGAATTAGATGTGGTAGCTCACACCTTTAATCCCAACACTTGGGAGGCTGAGGTAGGAGGGTCACCATGAGTTCAAGGTCAGCGCGGACTACTGAGTAAATTCTAAGCCACCCTGGGCTAGAGTGAGACCCTACCTCAAAGCATATATCGGAAGCAGGAGCTGAGGGTTTTGCTCAGAGGCAGAGCACCCAGTTAGCATGCCCAAGGCCCTGGGTTCAGTCTTTAGCACTGAAAATAGTATGAAACAAATACAGTAAGATACTAAGATTTGACAAAGCTGGGTGGTATTTGTTATATTTTCTCTCTGTGACTGAAATTGTTTATATTTTTTGAAACATAAGCTTATACATTTTCTGTACAGTATAAAGTCATTTGTGCGAAGTTTATAAAACCACAAAATAGCCCAATGAGAATATGAACAGTTTGCAGTGTGTTCATACATTAAAGTACTCAATAAAAATGTTTATTTGTAAAAAAAAAAAAAAAAATTGTGAGAGAGAGAGAATTGGCATGCCAGGGCCTCTAGCCTCTGCAACCGAACTCCAGATGTGTGTGCCACCTTATGCACATGCATCACCTTGTGCGTTTGGCTTACATGGGTTCTGGGGCGTCAGACCTGGGTCCTTAGGCTTCATAAACAAGCACCTTAACCACTAACCCATCTCTCCAGACCAATAAAAGTTTTATTTGATGTTATTTTTTACTTTAAAGTTTTTAAAAATTATTTATTTATTTAGTTGAGAGAGAAAAAGAGGTAGACTGAGAGAATGGGTGTGCCAGGGCCTCCAGCTGCTGCAAACGAACTCCAGGACATATACCTCTTGTGCATCTGGCTTATGTGGGTCCTGGGGAATCGAACCTGAGTCCTTTGGCTTTGTAGGCAAGCACCTTCATTGCTAAGCCATCTCTCCAGCCTCCAATAAGTTTTTTGTTTTGTTTTGTTTTTTAATGAACAACATTTCAGCCATAGTTCTAGCATCTTGGGGGAAAATGTATTTGCATGGTAAAAAAAAAAAAACCACATAATAATACTAGTGTTCAGAGATATGTTCATGTGTGTAAGAGTTTAGGAATGGATTAGAGAATCATACCCTGAACTTAAAAAAATGTGGGTTTAGCCAGGCATGGTGGTGCACGCCTTTAATCCCCATACTCAGGAGGCAGAGGTAGGAGGATTGTTGTGAGTTCGAGGCCACCCTGAGACTACATAGTGAATTCCAGGTCAGCCTGGGCTAGAGAGACCTTACCTCAAAAAAAAAAAAAAAGTGGGTTTAGGCTGGAAAGATGGCTCAGTGGTTAAGGGGCTTACCTGCAAAGCCTAATTAATGACCCAAGTTTGATTCCCCAGTACCCACATAAGCCAGAGGCACAAAGTGTGGCACATGCATTTGGAGTTTTTGTAGTGGCTGGAGGCTGTGGCATGCTCATTATCTTTCTCTCTCTCTCTCTGTCTCTCTCTCTCTCTCCTTACAAATGTGTGTGTGTGTGTGTGTGTGTGTGTGAGTGTGTATATGTGTGTGCGTGTGTGTGTGCTGGAGAGATGGCTCAGTGGGTAAAGTGCTTGCCATGAAGACATGAGTTCAGATCCCCAAAACCCATGTAAAAAAGCCAGGAGTAGGAGTGTATATCTGTAATCCCAGAACTAAGGAGAACAGCCCTTGATTTGCTGGCTAGATAATCTGATGAGATTGGTGACCTCCACGTTCAGAGACCTTGTGTCAAAAAGTAAGGTGGCGGGCTGGAGAGATGGCTTGGCGGTTAAGCGCCTGCCTGTGAAGCCTAAGGACCCCGGTTCGAGGCTCGGTTCCCCAGGTCCCACGTTAGCCAGATGCACAAGGGGGCGCATGCGTCTGGAGTTTGCAGAGGCTGGAAGCCCTGGCGTGCCCATTCCCTCTTTCTCCCTCTATCGATCTTTCTCTCTGTGTCTGTTGCTCTCAAATAAATTAAAAAAAAAAAAGTAAGGTGGAGAGAAGTCAAGCAAGACACCCAGTAATAATCTCTGGCCTCTGCACTCACACACACTCTTGTTTATCTACACACATGTATGTGACTACACACAAACACACATGCTGGCTAGAAGATAGTGAACGAGAATAAAAGTACATGAGTTTTATTTATTTATTTTTATTTAAAAAATTTTTTACTAATATAATACCTTCCAAGTTTCTTAAAATAGATTATAATTAATGAATGTCTGGAAAATTAGAAAGCTGTTAGCCACCATTACCTGTGGAGATAGGATAGTTTTTTTTTTTTTAATGTGACATTCTTCTGTGCTATCAGAATTTTGATAGCATTTTTGATTTATAAAATTTAAGAACAAAAATGTAACTATGTATCAGGGAAGAAAACTCAAAAGTGTATAAATGAGAGTTAAAAATGCATTACTAACTCAGATCCTTCCACAAGCTGGAAGCTAGAACGTACCTTTTCCAAATCCTTCATTTTCAAGCTGTGGAAATGCAAGCAAGAGGGGTACATAAAATAACTGTAGGTGAGCACTTTCATCCCTGGTCACTTCTGGGATGGGTTCCCATAAGCCCTGCCTTTGAGTTTGATAAATGTAGATTCTGATATCGCAACAGTGGGTGGACCCCATTTACCTCAGTGGTAAGGAGCACTGAATGTCATGTGACTTTGACTCATGGCGCCCTCTAGTACTTGGAAGATCTTTCTCAACTGTTTGGCATGTAACTGTACAGAGGGCAGTGTCCCAGCAAAAGATTGGGCATGCTTTTACCAACCAGCTGTACATATGCTTCTGTCTTTTGATGTTGGACTTCTTCAAATGAGCTTTCTTAAAAAAAAAAAAAATTGTGGGCTGGAGAGATGGCTTAGCGGTTAAGCGCTTGCCTGTGAAGCCTAAGGACCCAGGTTTGAAGCTTGATTCCCCAGGACCCACGTTAGCCAGATGCACAAGGGGGCGCACGTGTCTGGAGTTCGTTTAAAGTGGCTAGAAGCCCTGGCTCGCTCTCTCTCTCTCTCTCTCTCTCTCGCTCTCTCTCTCTCTGTCATTTTCAAATAAATAAAAATAATAATATAAAAAATTGTGGGGGGAGGGGCTGGAGAGATGGCTCAGCAGTTGAAGTGCTTGCTTGCAAGCCTGACAGTCTGGTTCTCCAATGCTCATGTAAAGCCAGATGCACAAAGTGGTGCATGCATCTGGAGTTTGTGTGCAGTAGCAGGAGGTCCTGGTATGTCCATATTCTCTCCCCCCTCTTTCCTTACAAATAAATAAATAAAAATATTTTTAAAATGTTTTTTATTTAGGGGCTGGAGAGATGGCTTAGTGGTTAAGCATTTGCCTGTAAAGCCTAAGGACCCCAGTTCGAGGCTCAATTCCCCAGTACCCACATAAGCCAGATGCATGTACCCAATCTCTTGCTTTCTCTCTGTGTCTGCTGCTATCAAATAAATAATTTTTTAAAAATTATTTATTTGTTTATTTTCAAGGAGAAAGAGTGAGAGCAAGAGAGTGCCAGGGCCTCCAACCACTGCAAATGAACTCCATTTTGTGCATCTCGCTTTATGTAGGTACTGGGAATTGAACTCAGTTTGTTAGGCTTTGCAGGCAAGCGCCTTAACTGCCGAGCCATCACTCCAGCACCCTCCCCCCCTTTTATAACGAAAGGATTCTGCAGCTTAAAAAAGCCAAGTGACAGAAAACACTCACTGGTACAAAAGCAATGTGTACACCACATTTATCTGATAGGACTCTGGATGGTTTTCAAACCACGGAGTGCCTCAGTCATCCAGCATAACGCTCTCCTTTATAAAACTAGATTCCAGACCTTCGCAGGAGATCTGACCTGCCCAGGGTCCCTGGCCCTGCGGTCTTGCCTCTGCAGAGGGTGGTCTGCTTTTTATTTTTTTGTTTTATTTTCTGTTACCCACACTCCGGGCTAATCAGAACCCTTCCACCTCACCTCAGACTCCACTTTTCATGCAAAAGGTTTGCAGCATTTCAGGGTAACTGGAGGATTAGAAGGACAAGAAGATGTTAAGTGCAGGCGATTGGAGCTTAACCTTGGTTTGATTAACTAATCCCCAACAAACTCCTGAGAAGGGGAAATAGTCCCCTCGGATAAATTTTTGCACCCTGGTTCCCCTCCTCTTCAGAAAGGCGTAAATCTCCCCTGAAACACCTCCCTAGCGGTTCAGGGCAATAAAGAGGTCACATTATATGTCCATAAATCTCCCCACTGGCTGCCTGGCGGCTGCCATTCCCACTAAGAAAGGGAAGTCATTTTCCTTCTGACAGGGGCTGTGGGCCTGGAAGGAAAAGGTTTTCCCTGCAGACCCATTGTCTCATCCCCAGGGGAGCTGCCCTGGCAATTTGCTTAGTGTTTCCGCCCATCTTGCCAGCCCTGGCACCGGCACCATCCAGGGGCAGGGAGGCCAACAGCCACACTGGCCTGGCTGAGGTCTCCCCGGGCAAAGCTCAGCTCGGGCTGCCCAGCGAGGAAAGCACAGGAGCCAGGATTCGGTGCGTGCGCGTGATACAGCTCCCGGGTGTGGAGCTGGGGAGCAACGGCCAGCAGCACAGGGAAACAGAATCGCTTGGAAAGAGGGCTCTACATTTTCCTGCTCGGGAAATAAGACGCTTTTATGGGAAGACCATGCTATAGAATAGAGGGCAAGATGCCCTACGGGAAGCCAGGTGTGGTGGCGCATGTCTTTAATCCCAGCACTTGGGAGGCAAAGGTAGGAGGATCACTGTGAGCCACCCTGAGACTACTTACTGAATTTCTGAATTCCTGGGCTAGAGCAAGACCCTACCTCAAAAACAAACAACCAAAAAAAAAAAAAAGATGGCCTCTGGGAGAACCAGAAGGTGAAACCTGATTGGCTCAGCATCACTACATGAAACAGGAATGATGCTAGTCCTTGATGGACTTACTGACCATGTGAAATGCTTATTTATTGCACATAGGAAATGAATTCACAGAACAAAAGGCACATGAGTGCATGTACCAAGTGAGAATTCTCCCTGCTGCACCAAGCTGTCTCTCTGGAAGCGAGCGTACTATTGGTTCCTGGTCTTTCCTGCTAGACTTTTTACCCTACATGCAAGCAGATCTACACACAGGCTCTTTATTCCTCTTTGTAAGGGGCATCACTTGGATTATTCTGTACTTGCTTGTAATGGTGGCACAGCGTAAACCAGCGCCATAACAAAGACTGGGTAAGCTATTCTCCTAGTCTCCTGCCATAGCAAATTGAATCTCCTTACAGAAATCATTTATACAAGTGCCAGAACATTCCTAGGATAGATTCCCGGAAATGGTATCTCTGGAACAAGTGCCACATGCCACTCGTACTTTCGATAGCATCTTGTCAACTTGCCTTCCCCGTGGGCTATGCCATGCTCCCCATCACACTCTGCAGCAAGCCCGGGGTGCTGGTCCCCCACCCAACCCCAGGCACAGTGAAATGATGGAGGCAGGCTGCGAGGAGGCGTAAGCCAGCGACTGGACGTGGGACCTGTGCTGGACTTTGTCCCCAGCGTGATTGGCAGTAGCTTTTTATAAACTGTGTGCCCCTTCCCATACTTGCTGGGACCACTCCCTGTGGGGAGGGGCAGAAAGCTTAGTATTGTAGTAGATACCTGAGACAGAAGGAGTTGTCACTGGGGACGGGAGGGCCTGGGGAGAAGGTACTTTGTGGAGTTTTTGAGGCTAGGGTTCATGTTGTCCAGTTGAGCCTCTAATTCAATGTATAGCCGAGGCTGACCTTGAACACCTGATCCTCCTGCCTCTACCTCCCAAGTGTTGGGATTACTGCAGTGTGTCTTGACTCTTTGGGACTATCCCAAAATTAAATAAGAGAACACCCCAAAATTAAACAAGAGTAAAAAGTAGTTAATATTTGATCCTAGTGTCCTAAAAGAAGAGATATCTTGGATATTTAAGTAAACAATGTTCAAGGAAAGGGAACCCTTAAGAACATGGTTTAACATGTAGGTGTCATTTATATAGTTGTCATGGAAAATCAAGTCAAGTTTATGTCTTTCTTCCCTGCAACTTGTTTTTCTTTCTTGTTCCTTTCTCACTGAATACTTGGGTATTCCCAGGATTTTACCACAAGATCTTAAGAGTAAGTATTTCTCCCCGTAGAGAATGTGCCTCGGTGAACTACCAGCCTGGCTTCATTGCTAGCAAGAGCGTGTTAATAGGATTTGCCGTTCCTTTCCACAGACCTCCTCCATCCATTGTACACAGTTGCACACGCTACATATGTGCAGGGATGCATTTGCAAGTCTGTCTCTGCTGCTACATAGATAACTCTCCCAGCGGAGTCGGGGGTATGCCCAGGAGCTGGGCACCTCTGTGGCCAGCACAGCACTCAGCTCTCCATCACCCTCTGTGGATCTTGCTGTCTCGTGAGGCCCTCAGAGGCGCAGGTCCGCTAACGTCCCCGTGGCCCGTGTTCGTTGCACTCGCATTGTGTGCACTTCAGATGAAGCCGCCCGGAGGAGGGCAGTGTGTGGTGCAGGAGCCAAGGCTGACTGCACAGGGCAACACTCCAAGGACTGGCTGTGTAACCACTTCTGTTCAGCAGCCTGGGAGCTTCCAAAATAGGTACTTTAATCCAGTCTGAGCACCGCCGGGGCTGTGGCCCTCCCCTCCAGGCAGCCTCCTGTGACAGGCCTCTGCTGGAGCCTGACAAAGCCCAGAAGACCGACGCGCAAGGGCTGCCAAAAACCCCCGGCATTTGTTTGTTTCTCGTGCCCCAGGCCCAGGCGCCAGCCACAGGGATGGACCCGGGCCTGTCAGGAAATCCAGGCCCAATCTCTCGTGAACTTTGGATGCAACGTGGTGCTGGGGTTCAGCAAGGGACATCTGGGTGGGGTTGAAGACTTTGTTCTAGAAGCCCCTCAGTTCCTGAGGAAGGTGTCTCTCTGAGCAGCCGTTCTGCCCTCTTGTTCTCCAGCCTAGGCCGCCTCGGGCTCTTCCCTTCCCTTTTACCCACTTTCCTAAACTGTCCTGGATGTGGTAATTGTTGATATGGGTATGCGCTGCTCCTCTCTGCATCAACGACAGGGTGATCTAGGACAGGGGAAGTGCCAGGAAGGGGCAGAGACCCAGGGTCATGGCAGCGTGCCACATTTCAGAGAACTGTTTGTTTGGAGTGGTGTGTTCCCAGCTAGAACCATGCCCCTTTGGAGAGAGCTTTTGCTCTGTGTTTTCTCCTATGTCTGTGTATCCAGCACTTGCCATAGGGGCCAGTAGAGTAGACTCAGGGCAGATGTTTGGAATCTAGTGCCCCCGGCAGAGATGACATCAAAGCCACACCTGAGTGTGGGCCAAGGGTCCCTCCAGTGTGGGCTCTGACTCAAGATCCAGCTCTCCTCAGCGGGAGGAAGGCCCCAGGGACACATCTGCAGCAGGGCAGAACCCAGACTGTGGAACCTGCTAGACATACTGACACACGGCGTTTGCTACCTGGGCGTGTTCTTCAGCAGTGGAGAGGAAACCCCTGTTCTCCACAGAGTCCAGAGGGTGTTATCAGTCATGATCTGGCCTGGCTCCTTCCTCTCCCTTCCCTCTTCCTCTGCCTTTTCTCCAAGCCCTGATCTGCTTCCCCTGAGGTGCCCAGCGAGATGGGTGGCCTCAGAGTGAATGGAGAGTTCGAGCAGAGGTGGAGCCCCCAGCCTTTGACTTCACCAGCCTCGGTATGGAAGTCAACCAGACTGGCAAATTGCTGCCCTTACTTTCTTTCCAGAACCTTGGGTGGGAGTAGCTCGCCAGGAGTCTTAGGAATATCCATCTTGCATCAGAGGCTGGATTGATTCCCATTTAAAAGAAAAAAGTTTGAAATAGGGCATGGGATGGCAGTGGGGAGTTAGATTCTCCCCCCCCCCCCTTTGGGCTTAGGACACAGTTCCCTTTGAGCTCTAGATTGCTGAAGTGATGGTTAATACAAATTTCCCAAGAGCAGCCACTCTGAGAGCTCATAGTAGACACGATCAGCCTTGCTTCCATTAGTTCACAGCCTGAGCTTCGTCTTGACCAGGTTGGGAACCATTGGGATCTGAGTGTGGCTCATCTGTGATTGGACAAAGGGCACATTCCCAGATCTCCTAGCTGTTTTATCTCTCCTCACCTCACAAAGTTTTGTCCCTGGTGTCCGGCTCCTGCCCACCTCCTCCAGCCCCAGCCACCTAACAATAATCCATCATCATTATCTCATTGGGTGTTTGCAAAGCACTCCACAGCCATTGTTGTAAGTTTTTCCTCTTATTTGCAAAGTACTTTACAACTATTATTACAAGACCAGTCCTCTTTGAGTGGGGAGATGCTGACCCACTCTCCAGGGTTGGATTCCTGCTCCTCCCTGATGGGTGGACTTTTTCCTCAAATGCCCGCATTGGGGATGGGGCAATCACCAGGGAGCTGGGCTGTGCCTCTGGAAAGTTCCACTCCGGGCCTTTCTTGTGAAGGAAAAGAGATGTTCACCACTCGGTTCATCCCAGATGTCAGTGCTGGCTTGGAAGTCACAGCCTGTTTCCCTTGCTCCCCCCCCCCCCCCACACACACACAGTTGGTGCTGAGCAGCAGCCCAAGGCGGGCAAGGGAAGGGAAACTGCCAGATGTGAAAGGCTAAGATCGTCCCTTTCCCATCACAGATTGGGAGGTGCTTGGGAAGAGCAAATTTCTTCCTGTTTAAGTGTTTACTCTTTTGTTTTGCATGTGTGTGTGTTCATACATGGGCGGATGCACATGTGTGCACGCTGGTGTGTGTGCACGCATGTGGAGAGTAGAGAACAGCTTCCGATATGCCTCAGGTATTCTATCCACATACTTGCGACACAGCATCCCTCATTAGTCTGAAGTTCACTGATTAGGCTACACTGGCTGGCTAGAAAACTCCCGAGTTCTTCCTGTCTCCATCGTCCCAACATGGAGGTGCACATGGCCCGTGCCTAGCATTTACATGGGTGCTCAGGATTGAATTCAGATTCTCATGCTTATAAGGTAAGCATTTTACCCATTGCATTCAGGTTCACATTGCTGGTAGAATTCACCCAATCAAGAGCAGCTTGTGGGGAGGGAAAAAAAAAAAGTTTATTTTGGCTTATAGGCTCTAGAGGTGAAGCTCCATGATGGCAGGAAAAATGTTGGCATGAGCAGAGGGTGGACATCACCCCTGGCCAACATCAGGTGGACAACAGGAACAGGAGAGTGTGCCAAACACTGGCAAGGGGTCACTGGCCATAATACCCATAAGCCCACCCCCAATAATACACTGTCTCCAGGAGGCATTAATTCCCAAATCCCCATCATCTGGGAACCCAACACTCAGAACACTTAAGTTTATGGGGAACACCTGATTCAAACCATCACACTCATGGAACTATCTCCTCAGCCCTAAATTTCATCCTTTTAAAATTAATTCTTTTTAAAAAATAGGCAACTATGACATTATGGAACAATACCTTTTTTTTTCCCTTGGTAGGTTCTCACTCTGGCCCAGGCTGATCTGGAATTCACTATGTAGTCTCAGGGTGGCCTCGAACTCACAGCAATCCTCCTAGCTCTGCATCCCGGGTGCTGGGATTAATGGAATGATGCTTTCTTACAAAGAAAGGTTCACACAAGGGAAGTGGAGAGATGCTCAGTCAGTAAAATGCTTGTCTTGCAAGCATGAGGACCTGAGTTCAATGTCCAGAATCTCCATAAAAATGCTGGGCATGATGGTAGGTGCTTGTAATCTGTGCTGGAGAAATGAGAGAAGATGATCCCTGGGGTGCACAGGTCAGCCAGTCTAACCTGCTTGGTGAGTTCCGGGCCAATTAGAGACTCTTCTCTCAAAAGCAGGTACCTAAGAGAAACAAGCTTGTCCTCTTGTCTCCACACGTGCATCATGTGCACTCCCTCACCCTGACATGAGCATGCACGTACACACACTGAGAGAGACAGAGGAACAAAAGTCCATATAATAACTAGTCCAGTGAAAGCTACTTTCTGGACCCCTTCACTATCACCACCCTGTACATAGCATTTTATGTGTTCTGGTTTCTTAACAGTTACATTATGGTGTCTGCCTTAGGCTCTGTGGTTACACTGTCTTTGTAATAATCATTTATTGTTTTTGTGTTGGATGGATTGGGTAGCTAGATTTTCATGGTAGAATATATGGACATGGGTGTCCCTGATGGGGGTCTTGAGGATGTGTGATCTTTACCTCCTGCCCCACTCCCACCTTTGGCTGCTGGCAGTCCAGCCCTCCTACTTGGGTTGGACTGTCATGCTTCCTATCCTAACCAGCCGTGTCTGCCACCAATCCTAGACTCAGTTGAGGGTATGTTCTGAAAATAGATTGAGAAACCCTGTTACTCATTATTAATAGGCAGATCCAATTTGCCAAACTAGGTCACTAGCATTCTGAAACCCAAGGCACCCTCTTACCTCCTGTGACATCTGCTGGCATGCTTAAAGTGCAGATGTTCGGTAAATATTTGTCGGTTAAGAATACATGCATATTTTCCATTGTCTCGTGACTTTACCTGGGCAGGAAGATAGTCACTTGAATGTGTATCCCATGGTTTGAAAAGGGACACTCACAAGAGCTTCTGAGGCTAACCTCTGTGTGAGTAGGGAGGGTAACAGCAGCGGAAAGGTCACATCAAGGGACATTGCTTCTTCCCTTGACAAGCGTCTGACTCGCATGTAATGCAGTGAAGGGAAGCTGGAATCCTCCGCCTCCACATAGCAACAGGTGATGAACGGTTTTTCCCACAGTAGATTATAAGTAAAGCAGAAATAGGAAAGAAGCCGTGCTGCCTGCCTTTCAAGGAGGAGTCTGTGCATGTTAGAGCAACAGATTGCAGTAGTGAGTGACGAGGGGAAAGATGGGGCCCCTGAGATGTCCTTCCACAGTACAGGACTGGGAAGGCATACAGGTTAAGACAAAAAATGTTGGAAAATGGTTGATGGTTGATTTGATTTTTTTTCTCTTCTGAACATTGACATTATTTTCTGGGATAAAGAAAAACAGAATCAGGGGGTTGCAATAGGTTTGGCCTGGAAAGATGGTTCACATCTCCACCTACGATGCAAGCTGGAGTGTGGATTCTTAGTTCAATTCTGAGGCTGTACTGCCACCTAGTGTCCAATGCAGACAAAAGGGTAACTTGCTAGTGTGTGCCACGGGAGGGGTGGCCTGGGGCCCCCTGTGAACTGCTGACTGTCCTCCTACCCTCCTGGGAGGGCTGCGGTGGACGAGCAGGCCACAGGCAAGGGCTGAGGGGTGGCAGTGATAGTGTTCATGGTGGTGATGGGGTTGGGGGAGCAAGCTGTGGACAGGAGTCACCTCTGGAAGCAGGTGACCTTGGTGCTGGGCCCTTGGCGAGACCCAGGTATAAAAATAGCCCTTCTGTGCCAGCTGCGCTAAGCTCTGTGGCCTGAGCAAACAGCCCCTCACACCTGCAGGCTGTTTATTCGGTGGGGACACAGGTACCTGTTTGCAGGTGCAAATGACTATTTGTGTACCCAGAGTTAGGGGGAGGGCCCCCTATCCTCCTCCAGACTGAACTCCCTTGGAGCTGGAAACTGGGTCATGCAACTAAAATGTCAGCCTTAAACCTCAGGGCTGGAGTGTGGAAGAAACCCTTCCAGAAGGTGCTCCCTAACTCCTTAGAGAAGAGCCCCGCCCTGCCTCTGGCTGTAAGAAAAGAACATTCCGGGACAGAATAGTTGGGCAGCCCAAGTCAGAGAGACTTCTGGAAGTTTCGAGTCAGGCATAACATAGGTCTCAGGGATTGAGAAATCCAGTCCCGCCTCTTTCACCCAGGCAATGAGAAGGGGCACAAGGAATGTGTCAATTGTAAAATTCTATAGATATGGAAGAGAAAGGGGTGAATGGCTGAATGAAAGGATGACAGATGATGATGGAAGTCTTCTGGGGGAAAGACTGATATTTGAACAACTCCTAAGGTGCCACTGCTCAGAATGCATACCTTGATTTTATGAACCAACAAGCAAGTGAAAACACCAGTGACCCCACAGATCATGCAAATACATTAAAGTGGGAAGACAGAGTAACCTTTTCCCCGGGGCAGTTTGAACATTTTAAGAATGTAAACAAGGCTCGGGGGATGGCTCAGTCAGCACACCATATACTGTGCGAGCTGGAAGACCTGAGTTCCATACTCGGCACCCACATAAAATCTGAGTGTGGTGGCGCATGGCTGTAATCCCAGCATGGGGAGGTGGAGCAAAAGGGTCCCCTGGGTCTTCTGGCAAGCGTCTAGCCAAATCCATAAACTCTAGGTTTAGTAAGAGACCCTATCTAAAATAATAATAAGGTGGAGAGTGACTGAAAAAGACACCTAACATTAACCTCTAGCCTCCACACACACATATACACATGTGCATACATGTCCACATGCACATACACACATGCGTACATACATATGAGCCTACACACATTACATATACATATATATAAAGTGTAAATAGAGGCCTGAAATGGTGGTGCAGTCCTTTAATCCCAGCACACGGGAGGCAGAGGTAGGAGGATCACCATGAGTTCAAGGCCAGCCTGAGACGACAGAATGAATTCCAGGTCATCCTGGGCTAAAGTGAGACCCTACCTTGAAAAAACAAAAAGTAAATAGAAATGTAATCTCTTTGACACAGAAGTTCTGCTTCTAAGAGAGTATCCAAGGGAATAACCAGAAACTGAAATTTATGTACAGATGATCAGCATTTATGAAACCAATATTAGAAACTGGGTTAAAAATAAGCAATTATTGGATGACAGGAGGGGAAAGATGAAACGTTCCTATGATGGAATATTATGCTGTGCTGAACTGAGTTTATAAAGCATTTCTAATGTGGGGCCATGCTTTGGTATTTACCAAACAAAACAAAATGGGCTCAGAAATATCCAGCTTGATCTCAACTGGGCAAAAACATATGTAAACACAGAAAGTCTTGCAAAAAGAACCTCATAAAATGAAATGCATGCATCACTGGTAGTGATCTATATTTTCTTTATACATTTCAGTACTAATTTTCCTAATGTAAATATATTCTTATTCAAAAGTAAAAATACTCTGTAGTAGTTACTTTTGTATTAATGTGACCACAATACCTGATGAAACAGTTTAAGAGAGGAGTGGTTTCCCTGGACTCATGGTTTCAGGGTGCCATGGCAAGGAAGGCAGAGCTGACAGAGTGCATGGAGGAGGTTCCTCACATCACAGCAGCCCAGGAATCAGGAAAAACAAGTGGGGGGGAAAGGGGTCCCATGTAACCTTCAAAAGCTGGTCTTCCACCAGCTATACCCCACAGCCTCCCAAACTAGTGCCACTAGCTTAGGTACAAATCTTCAAAACATGAGTCTACTGGGAGACATTTGTAGAATCAAACCAAAGCATAATCATAATTTTAAAAACGAAAAGAAAGCCTGAGCTGAGAGGTCAGGTGAGAATCTGGGGGCTTCCTAAGGGAGGCAAGATCTAGTCTGAACGTGCTCGGCCTGGGAAGCTGATGACTCTTCCTTTCCTGGGGGCATCCCTGCTGTGTGTAGAGGAGACGTCAAGCCCACACGCCAGGCGGTGCCCTGAGCCACTGTCCTCTGGGGAAGGTTCATGTGAGGAAGCATGTGGATCACACAGCTCTCTATGGAAGGTTTCTGAGAACAGCACAGAAGTCATCCCATGCCCTTTCTCCCACTTCCTCTCCCAGTAGACATGTTTGATGACTTCTCAGAAGGCAGAGAGTGTGTCAACTGTGGGGCTATGTCCACGCCACTCTGGAGACGAGATGGGACAGGGCACTACCTGTGCAACGCCTGTGGCCTCTACCACAAGATGAATGGCATCAATCGGCCCCTCATCAAGCCTCAGCGCCGCCTGGTAAGTCGCCAGCCCCTCCGTGCCCACGTTCACCAACCAGTGTCTCCTCGCTTCTCCGCTCCTGGCTCCAAGGCTCTGGCCTAACTTTAAACTTCGGAGGGTGTGGGTGGAGGGGTCAGGTGGGTGGGTGGGAGTAAGGTGTCAGCTTTCCATAGTGTTAGAGTCAGCTTGAACTCTAGGGGTGATAGTGCGTATCCCCAGCACCACATAGTGGAACATGACTCAGAGAGGTATGTGGCACCACCCGCAGTCACCGAGTCCCCATGGGGGCAGATCCAGGCCTCCTGATTTCCCGTTCCTGTGTGTTGAAGATCTTTTTTATTGTCTCAACCAGTTAGCTGTAGGTTCAGTGACAAACCCTGTCTCAAAAAATAAGGTTGAGCAGCCAGGAGTGGTGGCGCATGCCTTTAATTCCAGCACTCGGGAGGCAGAGGTAGGAGGGTTGCTATGAGTTCAAGGCCAGCCTGAGACTACATAGTGAATTCCAGATCAGCCTGGGCTAGAGTAAGACCCTACCTCGAAAAGCCAAAAATACAAAAATAAAATAAAATAAGGTGGAGGGCTGGAGAAATGGCTTAGCAGTTAAGGCATTTGCCTGCAAAGCCAAAGGTCCCAGATTCAAATCCCCAGGACCCACATAAGCCAGATGCACAAGGGGCACATGCATCTGGAGTTGATTTGCAGTGGCTAGAGGCCCTAGTGTGCCCATTCTCTCTGTCTCCCCTCCCTTCCCCTCCCCTCCTTCTTCTCCTCCTCCTCTCCCTCCTCCTCCTCCTCCTCCTCCTCCTCCTTCTTCTTCTTCTCTCCCTCTCTCTCTCTCTCTCTCTCTCTCTCTCTCTCTCTCTCTCTCTCTCTCTCTCTCCCCCTCTCCCTCTCCCTCTCCCTCTCTCTCTCCCTGCTTACAAATAAATAAATTTAAAAAAATAAGGTGGAGAATGATCTAGGAAGACATCCAACATCGATCTCTGTCCTCCACATGCATGCACACATATGTGCATGTGCATTCACACACATGGGAGCCCACACATGTATCACATATATATGTGATTAAAAAAAAAAAAGGAATGGAGGGGGCTGGAGAAATGGCTTAGTGGTTAAGGTATTTGCTTGCAAATCCTAAGGACCCAGGTTCAATTCCCCAGGACCCAAGTAAGCCAGAAGCACAAGATGACCCATGTACCTGAAGTTCGTTTGCAGTAGCCATCTCGTGTTTACTTGGTCAGCTAGTAATATCCAAAGCCCAGGAAAGCAGTATAGAGGTGTTGAGACCCAACTGCTGTTGAACCTGGGTACTTGGCACCTGGATCTGCCTCTCTTTTATTCCAGTTGACTTTGATCAGCGCCATTTGGTGTGTCGGGGAGGTAGAGACAGAGGGGTACATCCTGAAGCTTCCTTCTTGAGGACCACCAAATTCCTTGCCCACCACAGCACAGACACTCAAAGACAATGTAAACTCTACTTGGATGAGAAGGTTCTCTGTTGAGTGAGCCCCGTGTTGCTGGGCCATTCATGCCATGTCAAGTGACAGGGCTGGAACCCAGGTCTTGGGTGCCAAGAGGCTACTCTACTGCACTGCAGAAATCTGGTTTTTGTCCATCCTTAGAAGTGGCTAGATGCCCAGAGTCAGGGGTTCAGAGTTCACACAAAGCTATCCTAACCAGAAAAGTTTGCTTTCCGTGTTGCAGTCTGCCTCCCGCCGAGTGGGCCTCTCCTGTGCCAACTGCCAGACGACCACAACCACGCTGTGGCGCCGCAATGCTGAGGGCGAGCCTGTGTGCAACGCCTGCGGCCTCTACATGAAGCTCCATGGGGTGAGAGGCGCCCAGCCCCTGTGTGCATGCTATTGCCAAAGACACTTCCAGTCACTGGATGAAACCAGCTGTCAGAGTAAACACGTTGATGCCATTGGCTGTTCATGACCACTTCTGCCTGAAGCAGAAATAAGCTTAGATGAATTAAATACACAGGGTGTAAAATACATTCGAAATAAAATAAAATGAAAATACTAAACAACAAAGTAAATGCAATAAAACTACTAGGCCCGAAAAATCTGCTAAGAAACAATAAGGGAAAATATTTATATAATCCCGGAGATAGCAGGAAAACTTCTTAGCAGGTTTTAAAAACTCTTAAGCCATGTGAGGAAAGTTAGAGATAGTTTCATCGTATAAACACTTAAAGTGAGTGTATGGGAAGTGACAGCTTAAGGAAGACTAGATAGGCCTAGATCAGGAAAAGGGTCCCTATCTCTATGAAGCTGTTTATATTCTGATTGGAACAATTCCCAGCACAGCCTTTTAATGGGCAGGGCACTGCATGGGGCGTGGTACTTTTACCAGTAGAAGGAAGAGCACGAGGTACCCGGGGCGGCGTATGCACAGCCACGTCAGTGTGTGTCAGTGTGCGCCATCCACAGAACTCTCTGCTCAAAGTAGACAGGAGACTGGCAGCATGGGATGTCTCCATGAAAAGAAATGGCAAGGATTAAAGGGCCACTTTGTAAAAAGTATTTTTACTGGGCTGGAGGGATGGCTTAGCAGTTAAGGCACTAGCCTGCAAAGCCAAAGAACCCAGGTTCAGTTCCCCAGGATCCACGTAAGTCAGATGTACAAGGTGTCACATGCTTCTGGAGTTTGTTTACAGTGACTAAAGGCCCTGGCATGCCCATTCTCTTTCTATCTACCTCACACTCTCTCTCTCTAATAAATAAATAAAATAAACAAATAAAGCAATTTTTAAAAATATTTTTGTTTATTTTCAAGCAGAGAGAGAGGGAATATGAATATGGGTGTGCCAGGGCCTCTAGCCACTGCAAATGAACTCCAGATGCAGGTACCACTTTGTGTATCTAGCATTACACAGGTAGTAGGAAATCAAATCTGGGTCACTAGCTTTGCAGACTTAAATGTTGACCTCTTCTGGTACATGAGTGGTATGTGTGTGTTTCAATAGCAGATATGTATACAAGTGGAAATCCATATATTTAATTTGTCACTCTTCAGGTCCCCAGGCCTCTTGCAATGCGAAAAGAGGGCATTCAAACCAGAAAACGGAAGCCCAAGAACCTGAATAAATCTAAGACACCAGCAGGTAAGGAAGAGATCTGTGTATAATGAGGTGACTAGGACAGGAGCACCCCGACTATTGAGGTATAATTGACAACCTCATCCATCCTTTGCTCTCAGGAAAAATGAATAACTCAGTTAAAAATAGAAAAGTTGGGGGCTGGAGGAGTGGCTTAGAGGTCAAGGCATTTGCCTACAAAGCCAAAGGACCCAGGTTCAAGTCTCCAGGACCCATGTTAGCCAGATGCACAAGGGGGCACACACATCTAGAGCTCGTTTGCAGTATTTGGAGACCCTGGCGCGCCCATTCTCCCTCTCTCTCTCTCTCTCTCTCTCCCTCCCACCCCCCTCTTTCTTTTCTCTGTCAAATAAATAAATATATTTTAAAAAAGAAAATATAGGGCTGGAGAGATGGCTTAGCGGTTAAGCGCTTGCCTGTGAAGCCTAAGGACCTGGTTCGAGGCTCAATTCCCCAGGACCCACATTAGCCAGATGCACAAGGGCGCACATGCATCTGGAGTTTGTTTGCAGTGGCTGGAGGCCCTGGTGCGCCCATTCTCTCTCTCTGCCTGTCACTCTCAAATAAATAAAAAATAAACAAACAAAATTTAAAAAAAAAGGAAATATAAAGAAATTGATGATAATAATCATATAAAAAATAGAAAAGGTGGACTAGAGGGATGGCTTATCAGTTAAGGTGCTTGCCTGCAAACCCAAAGGACCCAGGTTCAATTCCCCAGGACCCACGTAAGTCAGATGCACAAGGTGGCACATGCATCTGACATTCATTTGCAGTGGCTGGAGGCCCTGGCATGCCCATTCTCTCTCTCTCTCTGCCTCTTTCTATCTGTCAAATAAATAAATATATATATGGGGCGTGGTGGCACACACCTTTAATCCCAGCACTTGAGAGGCAGAGATAAGAGGATCACTGTGAGTTCGAGGCCAGCCTGGGCCAGAGTGAGACCCTACCTTGAAAAACCAAAAAATAAAAATAACTAAAAAGAGGGGCCTGGAGAGATTGCTTAGTGGTTATGGCATTTGCCTGCGAAGCCTAAGGGCTCAGGTTCGATTTCCCAGTACTTACATAAGCCAGATGCACAAAGTGGTGCATGTGTCTGGAGTTCATCTGCAGTGGCTGAAGGTCCTGGTGCACCCATTCTCCCAAATAAAATTTTATATATAAAATACAAAATATGAAAGGAGTATCCCCATGGAGCACAGTGGGGCCTCTGAAGGTGACTCAGCTCTAAGCTATATACTGTGATTATTTCAATTGCAGTGGGCTGGCTGGACTGGTGCAGGGCCTGAAAGAGAGAGGAACGTCGCCTGGTCTCCGTCCCTTTCTATTCCCATGAAGGACAAGGTCCTGGAAAGCACGCTCCCAACACATTGATCTGTTGCCTGGACGCTTTCATGTCATGTGGTGCTTTGTAACTGAATGAGCTCCTACGTAAATAGTGTCTCAGGGACCCTAATAAGACCCCAGAGAAAACGTTTATTATCTCATCGTTCTAGTGAATGAACTGAGGTCGGAGAGGGCAATGATTTAAAACCCAAGATTTTACACAGCAGAGCCCATTGTCTCTGTGGCACACTACTCTGCCTTCATTGATCATGACCCTGAGCTCCTGCTCCTCTTCAGGCCCCCAAGGGCCAGGATTTCAAGTGGGTCACCACCCAGCAGTGCCTTCTTACCTTTTAGAGGATTTATTTATCTGGTTTTGGGGGTGCAGGTGCACATGTGTGAGCACATGGATCCTCCCCTATTGGCACGTGTGCAGGAGCTAGAGAAGAATATTGGGTTACAGGCTCCACACTTAGCTTTTTACGTGGGGACTACGGATCAAACTCGGGTCCTCATGCTTGCACAGCAAGTGCTCTGAGCCACCTCCCCAGCCTGAATTCTTAATTGCTAGAATCGGGAGCGAGTCACTATGTCCCCTACCCAGATCATTCCCAACTCGGTGTTACTGCCAAGTTAGGGATTTGATTGACTTCAGTTCCAGAAGAAATGGACTGGCTGATCTGACGGAGTGCCTGCCTTCCTGTATGAGCTATTTTCTCATTGCCAGGACAAAATACTCGACCTGGATCAACTTAAGGAAGAAAGGAAGGATTCACTTAGATTTACAGCCCATCGTGGTGAGGAAGGCATAGCAGGACCTTGAAACCTGCTTCCGCTGTGAGGCAGACCATCTAGACACCCCCTCACAGGCCTGCCCCACGGCCAATTTCCTAGGCGACTCCAGCTCCTGTCAAATTGATCATCAATATGAGTCACCAGCTTCTCACAGGCTGCCAGAGTCGCTGCCATGACCAGGCACCTCGTCAGCACGCTGGTTTGCTAAGTTCCACTTCTGGCAGAAGTGTTTCCTACCTGAATCTCTGCTTACACCAGGGGTCCTGCCCTTTTTTCCAACTTCCCCACTTCCCTTGAGTAAGCTTGAGCCCTCCCTCCGGGCGGGCCATGTTCCTGAACCCAGTGCCTGCACTGCCTGTGATGGCCACAAGGGGGTTGAGCAAGTCACTTGGAAAAAATTGCCTTGAAACAGATGATAGATGATCGGTGTACCATGCACAAAAAATACTGGGACTGACCCCTTCGCATCAACAGACTGGACACAGTGATGCACCATTCAGGAGATAGAGGCAGGAGGGTCGAGAATTTGAGGTCATCCTTGGCTGTACGGTGAATTCAAGGCCAGCTTGAGCTACATGAGATCTTATGTGGGGGAGGGGGTGTCTTCCCTTAGAAGTCTGGTGCTTCTGTGAACCACTGCTCTCCACTCAGAAAGACCCCCGCTTGGCTCTCCAGTAAGTATAACAGGGCCCTTGACTCTGCCCTGGGCTGAGCACCCTCGCTTGTGTCTCCTCACAGGTCCTCCAGGCAGTGAGATCCCTCCCAGCAGCAGCGCCTCCAGCAACTCCAGCAATGCCACCACCAGCAGCAGCAGCGAAGAGATGCGTCCCATCAAGACAGAGCCGGGGCTGTCATCTCACTACGGACACAGCAGCTCCATGTCCCAGGTGTGTGGGGTAACCCAGCCATTTAGGGAAGTGCACTGCAGACTTCAAGTCAGCCCTGGAGCACGAGCTGCTGCCCAGCCCCACACTGCTCTTGCTGGACTACGAAGGTCCAGCGTCTGAGCTGCTGGGTGCTCTGAGCCCGTCAGAGCTGCTCTGGGCTGTGGCCTTTGGAGACAAGCAGAGGAGCCCAGGGGCTGCACGCAGGCAGGCAACACAACTGTGCCCAGAGTCAGACTGTGGGTGTTGGGGTTGGAGGCGGAGTGGGGGGCTCTTAGAGTTCGGGGTACTTTGACCTTGGTTTTGAAAGGCTTTCACAGAGGAGTCAAGGAACAAGGGCCCTGCTGCATTAACATGCCATAGTCTTGGAAACACATGGGCAAAGTAGACGGGGAGGCAACAGGCAGGTTCTGTTTTCGTGAGTTTGAAGATGAAGATGGTCCAGCAGAGATCCATGCCCTCTTTTTTTTTTTTTTGGAGGCAGGGTCTCACTCTAGCCCAGGCTGATCTGGAATTCACTCTGTAGTCTCAGGGTGGCCTCAAACTCACAGTGATCCTCCAACCTTTGCCTCCTGAGTGCTGGATTAAAGGTGTGCTCCACCATGCCTGGCAGTCCATACTCTCTTAGGGTATGGTAGTAACCCTGCTTCCCTACCTCTTTGGGGATCAAGATGCTTTAGTCTCCTTTTTCATGTCCCTCTCTGATCCCTTCTCGGTCCCTAATTGTGAGAGGCTATGTGAGCTTTTTCTGCCAGGCACCCTTTCAGGATAGAGGAAAGTCTCTTATTTAAATATATTTCATTTATTTGAGAAAGAGAGGAAGAGGCAGATAGAGAGAGAATGGGCACGCCAGGGCCTCTAGCCACTGCAAAAGAACTCCAGATGCATGTGCTCCCTTGTGCATTTGGCTTACATAGGTCCTGGGGAATGAAACCAGGTCAATCAAGCCAAGGGGGTTCCCTAGGCTTTGCAGGCAAATGCCTTAACCGCTAAGCCATTTTCCCAGCCCAGGAAGGTCTCTTTTTGATCCAGATGTGTCAATAAGATTGTAGCGGTCAAAGAGAGAAACCACAACATCCACAAAGCCTCTGGGGGTAGCTTCACTCACATTGCGCTTAGATCTCCCGCAGATGGATCCCGGGGCCTGGGGAAACAGACAGAGCACTTACTTCCCCGTCCCCTCCTCAGCCCTGTCCCGGAGTCGGCAGCACTATCCCGCGGGCCTTACCAGTCTCTTTCCTTTGCAGACATTCTCGGTCAGTGCCGTGTCTGGCCACGGGCCCTCCATCCACCCCGTTCTCTCAGCCCTGAAGCTCTCCCCACAAGGCTATGCATCTCCAGTCAGCCAGTCGTCACAGGCCAGCTCCAAGCAGGACTCTTGGAATAGCCTGGTCCTGGCTGACAGTCATGGGGACATAATCACTGCGTAATTACTCCTCCTTCCCTCTTCAAATTCCTGCTCGAACCTAGGACCTGGAGGCCAGCAGAGACTGAAGCTGGGGCACCCTGGGGAGCCCTTCTGTCCAGGAATGACTCCAGAACAACTGGGAAGAACTTGAAGCTAATCATCGCTTAGGGACATGGGTGCTGGATTTCTTCAAATGCCTTTTCCCCTGGGGACTAGAAAGAGCCTGCCTTCCGACACAGACAAGCCCACCTTCTGGGCAGCAGGAGATTTCTTTCTCATTCCCACCCACCTGCCCCAAACAGAGACATGATGTCCTTCACCCTGACCTTCCACCTCTGTGGTCCAAGGTGGTGGGGTGTTTCCATTGTGATCCCAGAGTGGCTGTGTGGACATCCATGGCAGCCTGAATAGGGTGTCTGCTTGATGTGGATTGGATGTGACAGGCCCACTCAGGCAGCCCTATCCTTGCCCAACACTCCCCTTGAGGCATGGCACTGCCCTGCATGCCCCAATGCCAGATCCGACTCCACAAACACTGGATGTAATGCAGGCGTTACTGAGCGCTTCCTGAGGAGATGGAGGAGAGGGCGTGTCACCACCACACAGGAGAGCTTCATCGAATCCCTGCCTGGCCGCCCAGCCTTCTCCAGTCCTTCTCTCCCCCCACAGAGCCTCTGACATAAACCCCTCTGCTGTTCAGCCTGAGCATGTCCCTCCCTGTTCAAAATAAGAGCTCAGCTGTGTAGCAGGATGGTGCCGCACAGGGCTTTTCCCCGACCCACCCTGGGTCCCTCTGAAGGCCACAACTGGGACACCATCCTGTTCCCAGGACTCCAGCTCCGAGCTGGCCTGGGCATGGGTCTCTGGCTCAGACAGTGGCCGTTGTCAGCCTGAGCCAGTACAAATCAAGAGGTGAAAATGCAGTGTGTCTGCAAGATAAATTCAAAGCCAACAAGCAACCAAAGGAAATCTGTGAAAGAACAAAGGTGATGGATTCTAGGAGACACTGAGGGACCCGTCAGGACCGTCCCACTCACAGGCTCACAATTACCCTGGAATCGGCCTTTTCCTCCCCTGCTCGAAGATTCTTCCTGGTCTTTATTACCAGCAGAGCCATAGCTGACTGTGGTATTACCCTTTGTACCCCAAACACCCTGTCCTGACCCCCAAACTCTACTGGCTGTAGCAAAGAATAGCTTTGAACCAAGATTCTGTTTTAATCATCATTTACACTGTTTTCTCCCTGAAGGCCGCCTCCCGTGCCTCCTCCCCTCTCCCTGCCCGCCCACAAGCCCATTAACATTGTCTTAAGGTGAAATGGCTGTAAAATCAGTATTTAACTAATAAATTTATCTGTATTCCTCTTTCCCTCTCCTCCTTTAGAGGTCATTACTGGGAGGTCCTGGGCTGTTGTCCTTCTCAGGGGCAGTGCCCCCCCACATGTCTTTCTTTGGCAGCTGGCACCTCTGACACCTCTGAGGTGGTATTGGCCAGGACAAGAATGCTCACCCTAGCCCTGCCGCTCATGGGACACTCCTTCTAGGTCACCTCCAGGCTTCAGATTCCTGGAAAGGTCTAGACTACCCTTTAACTGAAATTCACAGCCTCTACCTTCTCAAAGCATCTGTCACCTGTGAACAGGACAGCTGTAGACCTCCTGCCTAAATATCTGTGTGGCTCCATTTTTCTGGGATGTCCTTGACCTCTCTAGTTCCCTGGTTTGGGATGAATCCTGGAGGGAAGCCCCAAGGACCTACCGTCTTCTGCTTTTCTCTACGGTTTGAGTCGAGCATGCCCCAAAGAGTCAAATGTCCCTCCATGACACAAGGACATTTTTGTCTCCTTAACCCATTTTGGCCTCAGCTGCCCAGACAACAGGACTGCCTACTTGCTTCATCCTAACAGTGTGAGAAGGGGATAATGGTCCATAGGCCATGCTCTCATTCGTCCCTATATGATTGGCCAGACTTGCAGATTGCCCACATTGAGAACAGTCCTGCTTTTTTTTTTTAACAGAGAGAGAGAGAGAATTGGCACGCTAGGGCCTCAGCCATTGAAGTCGAACTCCAAAAGCTTGTGCCACCTAGTGGGCATGTGCAACTTTGCGCTTGACTCACCTTTCTGCATCTTGCTTTCATAGGATCTGGAGAATCAAACACGGGTTCTTTAGGCTTTGCAGGCCTTAACCTCTAAGCCATCTCTCCAGCCTCGGAACAATCCTGCTTTTACTGGGAATCTAGGGACTCAACTTCTCATAGCATCCCAATTACTTTCCAGCAGGCAACAACACACACACACACACACACACACACACACACACACACACACCAGAAGACATTCTGTATAAAATTCAATACAGCCGTTCAACTGACAAAGAAAGAGCCAGACTATTAAAGTGAGCTAGCGACAAGTAGCAGTAAGTTGAGTGTAAGGAACAAAGTAGATTTAAAACCAAAAGCTTCCTGGACATATGTTGGCCACAGGAAATCTTTGTCAAAAACATTTGTATCGCTTCCTTTTAGAAATGGATTTCAGAAGAAACACCATTCAATCTCTGAAGACACCTTCATTCTTAATACAGTCATAAACAGTACTTCTCCCTAATAGGGAACTTCAGCTCGACAGGCTTGTTACATCTCCAGATGAAGTAATTTTCAAAGCAGGTCAGGGTGCTATCAATCAAGATACCATAAAAAATGATATTAGGCCTGGTGGTACACACCTGTAACTCCAGGACTTGGGAGGTGGAGGCAGGAGGACCAGAAATCCCGGATTATCTTTGGCTACATGCAGAGTTTGAGGCCAGACTGGGCTACATGAGACCTCATCTCAAATAATGATAACAGCGATATGATTTCCATGTGGTTGAGGCATGGCTGGGAGAGGGAGAATTGGGATTTGAAGAAACAGTGTCAGTGGAGTAAACGACTTCCTAGGGCTGGGGAGATGGCTCAATAAAAGGCACTTGTTTGCCAAGCCAGGGTCAAATTCCCCAGTGCCTGCATAAAGATGGATACAAAGTGGAAAATGTATCTGTGACCTCAAAGAACTCACCACAATGGGAGGTGAATCCAGGAGAAACCAAAGCTCACAGGTCAGCGAGTCTGACCTTCCTTCACAGTCTGGCAGGTTTTTATTTTGTATTTTTTTTTGCAGCTGCAAGAGATCCTGTCTCAAAGACCGTATGTCTAGACTTTGTTTGTAGTGGCTGGAGGCCCTGGCATGCCCATTCTGTCTTTCTCTCTGCCTCTTCCCCACCCCCCCTCAAATAAATAAATAAAAATATTTTTTTAAAAAGGTGGAACACAGACACATCGAGGTTCTCCTCTGACCTTCATACATACATGCTTGCACATGCATGTACATGCGCACACACACAAACAAAACATAATAATTTCTATAGTAAATAACCTTCTAGAGGGGTAAGTCTAGAGAAGTAAATAATCCCACATGTTACTTTATGGTCAATCACACCTCTGGCTCTGCTTAAAAAAAAAAAAAAAAAAAAAGCCAAAGAAAGGACAGGGCTCTTTATAATGCACTCTTCTAGACACAAAATAGTCTGGATATCCATGACATCACAGTGCCTGGTACTACCTATACAAGACCATTATAAGGAAATGATGATGACACCAAAATAAAAAAAAGAGACTGATTTAGAGGGGGAGGGGATATGATGGACAGCAGTTATGAGGGGGAAGGGAATTATCATGGATTATTGTCTATAATTATGGAAGTTGTCAATAATAAAAAAGAAAACAAATAGGTTAAAACATTTCACAGTTGCAGAGCTGTTGTCCTTTCTTTGGGGACGTAGTCACTTGAACTGTGATTGTGTTGGGCTGGGTTTGCAGTAGCAACAAGTGTTTTGTCAGTCAACAAGCATCAGACAGGGTTGTGGGATATTAGGATGAACACCTAACCCCAGAGCTTGATATACTGACTGCATTAGTCAGCTCTCCCTCAGCATAACAAAACACCTCAGATAATCAGCTTTTAAAGAGAAAAAGATGAGTTTGGTTCAGATTTGATGTTTTTACATCAAGTGTAAATGATGAGATGGACCCATTGCTCTGGGCCTCTGGTGAGGGGCCTGCTGACCATCAGGGAGCAAGTCCAGAATAAACTGCTCATCTCATGGACAGCCAGGAATCAAAAGGGAAGAAGAGACCCAGTTCCGTAATCCCCATCACCCGCCCGCTGCAGACATCTCCCTCTCCTAAAGGTTCCAGCAGCTCCTAATGGCACTGCTCTGAGGACCAGGCTGGCACACATGGGCCTTTGGGGGACACTCAAGACCCAAACTATAGTTCTGATTTGTATGAAAAATGTATAAGACACAACCACTGGGGGTGGCTTTAAAAAATGTTTTTGTGACATTGGGAGTGACTCCTCAGACACCGCCTGCTTGCCTTACCCGCAGCTTGAACACACGTGTTCCGCCATCCTATGGAATGAATGTGTCATCCCATGACCAAGGACCAGGTGCAAAGGCTTCAAGGAACATCTTTGGAAGCAGATCTCCAGGAATGCGTTCCTCTGGGCTCCATCAGCCTGTTGACTCAGTTACCAGGGTTTCTGTCCTTCAGCCTCAGGGGGACATGAGCCAACTTCTGAGCCCTGGCTTCACGTGACCTCTGTGTTTCTCCTTGAAAGCTGCTACAGTGGCATTTGAAAAACAAGAAACAAAAACCCACAGGCTATTTGCTCTAAAAGGAGTGAGAATCAAAGGATCAAAGCCAAGACCGGGCTGGAGAGATGGCTTAGCGGTTAAGCGCTTGCTCTGTGAAGCCTAAGGACCCTGGTTTGAGGCTCCATTCCCCAGGACCCACATTAGCCAGATGCACAAGGAGGTGCACACGTCTGGAGTTCGTTTGCAGTGGCTGGAGGCCGTGGCATGCTCATTCTCTTTCTATCTGCCTCTTTCTCTTTCAAATAAATAAAAAGAAAAAAAAGAAGAAAAGAAAAGTCTGTAGGCTTTGGAAAGGAATCCTGGGGAGGACATGTGGGTCCGTGGTTGCTACACCAAGGACAGCAGGATGTGCCTTAGTTCCATTAGTCCACCAGTGACCTTGGCCTCCTGCCTCCCTCCCTGGCTATGGCTGGCAAGTTTGGGAGGACAGGCTGCTGGCTATGAACTGGAAGAGTTCCTAGGCTTTGCAAGGGGTCTCTCAGAATGTTCAGAGTAAGGATCTTGTATAGTTTGTAATCTAGGTGGGCTTAAAACTTTCTATGTAGTTAAAGATGACCTTGAACTTCTGGTCCTCTTGTCCCTCACCTCCCAAGTGCAAAGATTATAGATGTGTGCCACTCTGCTCTGTTTATGCAGGGCTAGAGATCAAACCCAGAGTGCCATGCATTGCTAAGCACACATCCTGCCAACAAAGCTATGCACCTAGCCCTACAGTAAGTCATTCCTCAAACTGGGACAGTGTTTTTTGCTTTTGATGCTTTTTTTGTTGTTTCTCAGGGTAGAGTTTCACTCTAGCCCAGGCTGACCTGGAACTCACTATGTATTCTCAGGGTGGCCTTGAACTCATGGCGATCCTCCTACCTCTGCCTCACAAATGCTGGGATTAAAGGTGTGCACCACCATGCCTGGCTTGCTTTTGCTTTTTTGTTGTTGTTGTTTGTTTGTTTGCACACCACTTATCATTTTAGAGGCTTGATGGGCTCTGAAAACTGTCCTGCATTGGCCTGGATAAGAAGCCTTGAGACCCTGGTGTAGTCCAGGATCACAAGGCTGCTAAACTAACCATTTCAGCATTGTCCAGGGTGCCCTAATGTCTGGTGGGACAAACTGGGCTCAGAGGAAGGTTCCTATTTAGCTTAGTGAAGTCACATGATAGAACTATCTCAGGGTAACTGAGCTGCTTTGGGCTCCAGGGAGATCCCGTAGCTGAAAATAGTATTCCTTGCAGAAGCTGGGAGCCTGGGTTCTGCTGGAGTTCAGTGGTGTTGCAGGAAACAAGCTGCTAAGGATTTCGGACTTCAATGTCTCTAGGCTACAACAGCTGGCTGGGAAGTGGAATTGAACAGAATGAAAACCTTGCTAGGGAAAAGGAAGTCCAGACTGCGATAGTCTGCCTGACTCATCGACAGATCATGATCATGGGGGTCACAGAGATCCTGTGGAGGTCCAAGTCCTCTTGTCCTACCACCCAAGGAACTTGTCCAAAGCCACCAGGCTGGTTGGTGGGAAGAAGAGCAGATTTATTCAAGTTGTTACTTCCTGGGAAGACTAGAGATTGACCCAGGCAAGGTGCTTGCAGTTAATATGCTCACCATGAGGGGGCACCCGAACTCTCCTTGCTCCACCTCCATAGTTACCTGCGTTTTCAAGTCATTAATGTGATGTCAGTCCCAAATTCTGTTAATGAAAAGCACTTACTGTTCTTCAAGCCCTCTTGTATATCAGACACTTCTAGTAGCTTTAGACGGCCTCAGAAAACATTCATACGTTTTCACAATCACATTTTGCACATGAAGATATGGGCAAATGGATTTTAAGTCACCTGTCAAGAGGTAGAGAGCTACTGAGTGCACAGCCAAATTGTAAAACATGTCTCCGGACGCCGAATGCCTCTCCAGAAGAGCAGAAACCTGCAAGCTGGGCTGCTCTGCATACCTGCATCCAAGCATTCAATAGCTTTTGTGGATTTCCTAACTAATACCAAACATTCCTTCAACAAATGTGATTGCAAAGGGCTGTTCTCTAAACCCGGGCTGATGGAAGTGTGCTCGCTGGACAAGCAGTGGCAGCCGTGTGCCCTGTTGAAAAGACAAAATCAAAAGCCAGGCGTGGTGGCGCACGCCTTTAATCCCAGCACTTGGGAGGCAGAAGTACGAGGATCACCGTGAGTTCGAGGTCACCCTGAGACTCCATAGTGAATCCCAGGTCAGCCTGGGCTAGAGTGAGACCCTACCTCAGAAAACAAAAATAAAAACAAAACAAAACAAAAAGACAAAATCAGGGGCTGGGAAAATGGCTCAGTAATTAAAGGAGCTTTCTTGCAAAGCCTGCTGGACCAGGTTCAATTCACCAGCTACCCATGTAAGGACATGTTTGCTTGCAGGAGACCCTGGTGCACATGCCCATGCGTGGTGGCACACACCTTTAATCCCAGCACTCGGAGACAGAGGTAAGAGGATTGCCGTGAGTTCAAGTCCACCCTGAGACTGCATAGTGAATTCCAGGTCAGCCTGGGCTAGAGTGAAACCTAACCTTGAAAAACCAAAATAATAATAAATAAATAAAAATAGAGGAAAGGCAAAATTTCCAGCCCTGCTGCAGATGGTGCATAATCTGCATTAAATATTTTCCAATGATTCATGTTCACATTAATGTTTGTAAGTGTGGCTTTGTGTCTGTAATACCCATGAAATAGTGATCCCATTTAATATTTGAATAGATTCACTGGCTTGTATTCGCATAGCTAAGAGTGAGGAAATATACGTACCCTTTATAAAGTGTCTTGTACACAGAATATGCTCAATAAAATGTTATTATTAAAAGACAGCTGTGGCCTGCTTGGTTTCTCAGCAGCTTAGTCCCATAACCTCGGAAGAGGCCTTTTAGGAACAAGGCTTTGATTTCATCAGGTGAGACAACGATTGTGATTTCTACATGCATTTCCTTCCCCCCCACCCCCAGCACAGCCAATCTACAAAATGTGAGACAGGGACTCTGGAAGCTGCCATCAGAGTGAGCTGTATCCTCCAGCAAGGAGCTATCTCATGATGAGAATAGTACTCTCTGAAAAAGCCATATACAGAAAGTGGGAGCCCCCTCCTGCAAGCCTGCTGCCCTCAAGCCTCGCCTCTGTCTCCAGGGGTGCTCTCCATGCTAGGTATCTGAGGCTCCCTAGGCCTTCTCTCCTTACGGAGTGACAAGGCCCTTCGGCAGGTGTCACCATTCCCTGTGACTGGGCTGGTGAAGTCCTCCCAGAGTCTTCAGCTGCCCGGACCTGTGGGTGCCATCCTGTCCACCTCCTGAACACCTGCTCAGTGTTGCTGAAAGGTCCTTGCTGGCTCCTGTCCTTGGACCCAAACAACAAACATATCTTCAAGTAGCCTATTTTCATTTTTATTCTTCCAATAAAATTTTAACACATAAACCAAAAGTAATTTGCTTATAGTAAAAATTCAAAACCTAATATTCAAATAATATAAAGTACCAAAAAACAATCCCACTCTTTAAAAGCTATGCAGGTTGGGCCTGTAATCCCAGCAGTTGGGAAGCGAAAGCAGGAGGGTGAACCCTGAGGTCCAGTTCAGCTAGGTCTACAGTGAGTTTCTACTGAAAGACAAAAATGCAACCAACACCCATTCCAAAAAATAACCAGCTTTACTAAAAGGCTAGGAGAACCTAAAGGTCTGAAAAAAAAAAAATCCCAATGCTGTTCCATTCTGAGAGCATCCACTTTTCTTTCTGTTCCAGAGAGACAATACGCCAAACGTCCTTCCTCCGGAACCCTACCAGCAAGCTTTGGGCCGGGCTCCTCCCTCTCTATCCGGGAGAGACCCTGGTACCCAGCCCGGGGCGAGAGCTCCGCCCCCAGGAGAGGAGCCACGCCCACAGCGGGACAGGGCTCCGCCCCTTCCCCGGGCAGGCCCCGCCCCCACGCTCGCGCGGGGCGGAGTCGCGGTCGTTTCGGCCCTCGCGGGAGGCGGCGCGGGCCCCACGACCCGCCTCGGTACCTGGATCCCCGCAGGTGAGTCCTCGCGGCCCGCGGGGTGACCGCGGCGCTGGGGTGGTCAGGGCTGCGGGGCGGGCGTCCCGGGCCCCACGGCTCCCTGCGGCCGATGCGCCACGCACGTGCACGCTATCAACGCCACCTTGTTTTCTTTTTTGGCGTGAGAACCCACCCACTTACGGAAGAATAATGGAGTAGCTCTTTAGGGACAGCCACAGCCCTGTCCAATGTTTTTCTGTCCGTTGACCCGAGCGCCTCCCGCCTCCCGCCTTTCCTGGGGCTCTGGGGGACCCTCTCGCGTCTGCACCCCCCCACCCCCCGTTCTCTCCGGCCTCAAGGAGTTGTAGAAAAGCCAGGATGTAGCCTGGCGACTTGCCAGAGCGGCGAGACCCTGAGTTCTCATCTTGTTCCCACCCGTGTCTCTCCACCAAAATACCTACGGGAAACACATCCACGAGCCAAGAGATTTAAGATTAGGATACATTTCAGAGGCAGGCTTTTCCAGAACTTACTCCTGGGCATGTTGGGAGGTTCCTTATATCTGCACTGGTTAAGACGGGCCTTGGCAGGCAAGCATGAAGGTAAATTAGGGGCCCACGGCCCAGGCAACAGGGAGTCCGGTGTGTTGGCTCACGTACGCACATATGGCCTTGGTAGGCTCGTGCAGGCGGATTCCTGAGTGGGGCCAGTCTGGGCCACATAGCAAGACCATCTCAAACACCAGCTAAACAAAAAAGTGTGTGTGGCCCTTCGTGGTGGCGCGCGCTTTAATCTCAGCACTTGGGAGGCAGAGGTAGGAGGTTATCTGTGAGTTCGAGGCCACCCTTAGAATTCAGAGTGAATTCCAGGTCAGCCTGGGCTAGAGTGAGACCCAACTTCGGAAAAAAAAAAAAAAGTGTGTGTGTGGTGGAGGGAAGGGTGTGCTAGATAAGGTGGCCCAGTGGGTAAAGTGCTTGCCTTGTAAGCATAAAGACCTGAGTTCAATACTCAGCACCTATGTTAAAGGTGTGTGTCTGTCCGGAAATGGTGGTGCACGCCTTTAATCCCAGCACTGGGGAGGCAGAGGTAGAAGGATTGCCATGAGTTCAAGGCCACCCTGAGACTACAGAGTGATTTCCAGGTCAGCCTGAGCTAGAGTGAGACAATACCTCAAAACACCAAAAAAAAAAAAAAAAAATGTGTGTGTGTGTATAATCACAGTGCTGGGGAGAGGAAGACAGGAGGATCCCTGGGGGTCCCAGATTAGCTAATGTAGCTGAATGGGTGAGCTCCATGTCTCAGAAAGTAGCGTGCGGGTTGGAGGGATGGCTTAGTGGTTAAGGCGTTTGCCTGCAAAGCCAAAGGACCCTGGTTCGAGTCTCCAGGACACACGTTAGCCAGATGCACAAGGAGGTGCAGTGTCTGGAGTTCTTTTGCAGTGACTAGAGGCCCTGGAGTGCCCATCCTCTCTCTTTCCCACTCCCTCCTTCTCTGTCAAACAAATAAATACAATTAAAATTTTTTTTTATTTATTTATTTGAGAGCGACAGACACAGAGAGAAAGACAGATAGAGGCAGAGAGAGAGATGGGCGCGCCAGGGCTTCCAGCCTCTGCAAATGAACTCCAGACACGTGCGCCCCCTTGTGCATCTGGCTAACGTGGGACCTGGGGAACCAAGCCTCAAACCGGGGTCCTTAGGCTTCACAGGCAAGCGCTTAACCGCTAAGCCATCTCTCCAGCCCTAAAATATTTTTTTTTAAAAGTAGGGTGGAAGAGCCAGGTGTGGTGGTATACGCCGTTAATCCCAGAACTCAGGAGGCAGAATAGCAAGATCACTGTAAGTTTGAGGCCAGCCTAAGACAACAGAACGAGTTCCAGGTCAGACTAGGCTAGAGTGAAACCTTGTCTCAAAAAAAAAAAAAAAAAAAAGTTAGAGCCTGAGGAAGCCAGTGCTAACCTCTGGCTTGCACACGTGCCCATGTACTTGCACCCATGCACACACGTGTGCCACACTACAAAAGCAAAAAGAAGCACTTAGAAGTGCAGGCTCCTGAGGCAGCAGTGCCCCTGAAGTGGACATTTCCCTCCACGCGATGGTTAGTATACTCTGCTGCTTAGTGCTGGCTGCATGGACAAAGGCGAGGGACTGGGGAGAGAAACCGTCCCGCTAGGTTCCACTGAGGGCACGTATACTCTTAAAGTCAGTGGCTCAGCTGGCTCCTTGGAGCTCTGCTAGGGAAGATGGAGCTAAGTTAGTGACCTTCTTTGTCCCTTTCTGCCAGCAGAGATGCCAGAAGGACCATCTGTGCGAAAGTTTCACCATCTCGTCTCTCCCTTTGTGGGCCAGCAGGTGGTCAAGACAGGGGGCAGCAGTAAGAAGCTACCCCCTGCCACCCTTCAGTCTCTGTGGTTCCAGGACGCCCAGGTGAGCATGGGATCTGCATGTGGCAGGCTTCTGGGCCTCACTCAGGTGAACTGACTCGCTCAGGCTGGTCTTGAACACTCCTGCAGACATCTCAGATGTCTTGTGATGTTTCTTCTGTGAGCTTCGATCACCATGCCGGGCTCCACGAGGCTCTGGTCTCTCTCGGAACTGTGCGCAGCACACGGACACGAGCTGGAGACCCCCGTGCAAAGTCTGGCGAGATGCTGAGTGTTCCAGCTGTGCTTTACCTGCGCCTCTGGCCGAGAGTCGCTGGTGCCCATGGGCCAGCTGGGAAGTACCAACAGGTCCCGTTGTGGGTCTGCTGGTCTTTGACCTTGAGTGGGTGTCACAACTCCAAGGAAACACTGGAATGGTGGCACAGTGGGTAAAGTGCTTCCTGCATGAGCACAAGGACCTGAGTTCAGATCCCCAGCACCCATGTAAAAACGGAGCAGGGCAGCATGCTCCTGTAGTCCCAGTGCTGGAGAGGTGGGCATGGGTGGGTGCCTGCAGCTGTCTGGCTAGCGGTCCAGCTGACTCGGTGAGCTCCAGGTCCAGTGAGAGACTGTCTCAAATAATAAGATGGAGCCGATTGAGGAAGACACTTGATGTTGACCTCTTAGCCTCCACTCTTGCATGCACCCACACACGTGTGCCCCCACACATATGAACTTGATACACACATGGGCACACATCACACAGGCACATGCAGAAACAGCAGTAATTCCTTCAAGGGGCCCAGGAGCTCCCTGTGACTGACACTTCCCTGCCTCTCTGATCTTCGTAGTTAGGTCCACGTGGGTCTGTTTACATGGGCTACCTGCATCTCAGCCAGCTGTCCCTGGCATGGGCATGCTACCCCTGCATGAGCACATCTGACTTCTTCTCCCATCTCTGCTCCCACACCTTCCCCTGCCTCTTACTGTGGCAATTCTAGTCCTCTTCTGGAGTCTGCTTAGCCAGCCCAGCCCCTCAGAAACCGCTCTACCTGCCTTGACACTACCCAAGAGCCAACTCCTCTGTGCCTCAGGACACCCCCTGTGACCTTCAACTGCATCCTTAGTGCTGAGTATATGTCCTGGATGTTGAATGGGAAGACAGAGAAACAGGGCCAGGGTGTGTCCTTGTCAACCTTGTCTCTAGCAGTATTGCGCAGAGGAGGTGCCGCCCACACGTCTGTGCAGAATCTCACTGGGCTCTGCTGCTGCCTAGCTGCGGGATCTGAAGCAGGCTCTGTGTAATTTCTTCACCTGTAAAACAGACGCCTACACCTACTGAAAGAGTTGTAAGACTGTTGTACACTTGATGTCTGGTATAAAATATGCACACAACAGAGATGCTGGCTCTCTTCTTCCTTGCCCTCATAAATTACAGAACCATGCTCAGAGTGGGAGAGGACTCGCTCTTTCACCATAGTTTTTTTTTTTTTTTTTTTTTTTTTGAGGTAGGGTCTTACTCTAGCCCAGGCTGACCTGGAATTCACTATTGTAGTCTCAGGGTGACCTTGAACTCACAGCGATCCTCCTACCTCTGCCTCCTGAGTGCTGGGATTAAAGACGTGTGCCACCATACCCAGCTTTTTTCATCATAGTTAATATTTGGAAGCAGAGGCTCAGAGAATTGACTTGGTTTAGGAGTCTAGGTCTCCTGACCCCAGGCTAGTGGCCTCTTACTTTCTCAATTATTTATTTGAAATAGAGAGAATGGGTGTTTGAGGGCCTCTTCCTACTGCAAATGAACTCTGGAGCATGCACTACTGTGTGTATCTGACTTTACTGGGGAATTGGACCTGTGGGCATTATGTTTTGCAAGCAGGCACCTTTAACCAGTGAACCATCTCTCCCGTTCTAGTGGTCTCTTTGTAGAGACTGTCCTGCAAGGCTTATCCCTTATTCCTGTCACTTACTATGGTACCTATCACACGTATCACTGAGTGGATTTGGGGACAGATAAATGTTTGGCAGGAGAGCTGGACTTGGTTTCCCACTTAAACAAAGACGGGAGTCTATGTTGTGAAAGCCCTAGAGAGGTCCAAGGAGCTGGCCTCAGGGAACTGCCTGATACTGCTTCAAAGGCAGCCCCTGCCAGTACCCCTTATGTTGGGTCCTCAACCAGCAAGGAACATACATTTGGATTAGGAGGGCTGGAGGGATGGTTTAGCAGTTAAGATGCTTGCCTGCAAAGCCAAAGGACCCAGGTCCTGGGGAATGCCCCAGGACCCACAGATGCATAAGGTGGCTATGCAAGTGTTCTAGTAGGCTAGGTAGAGCAAAATACAGGCATATTCTAAAATCCAACTGAACAATATACACATTAAATTAAAACCAGCATGGAGTGTTTATATAAGAGTGGGTATTAAAACAAACAAACAGATCATCTAACAAAGTCAGAGCCCCCTAAGGGTGTCTGTTGCCCCACACCCTTAATCCCGTCAAGTGGGAGGCTGAGATTTCTGGTTTGTAAAGGGTGCCAGGTCAGCCTGGGGAAGACAAGACAGTATAAATCAGAAAGCGACAAAGGACAATTCCCAAATACAGATTATTTAAGAATGGCAAAGCCAGCTGTCAATCAGATCTAACACATAACCTGTCCATTAGCACTTCCAGTGCAGACCTATAGTCCAGGCTTTGTTGGCAAGTGCTGAGCTGCTGTAAGTAGGCCCTGTTACCTTTGCGGATGGCTTTCGTCTCAGCCATGCTCCGTGTCTCCTTGGCTCCCTCTTTACTGTGCTGTGGGCTCAGCTAGGCTGGCTGAGTCGGTGGGTCTACTGCTCTGATCGCCTGTGCTGGGTGCTCTGTAGCTGATCTCCCTTCCCCGGGTCTCTAGTGGTTGCTGCCACCGGCGGTTGGGGTTGGGGAGGCTGTGGAGGCTGCCTGAAGTTGCACCGGAGCGGCGTAGCTGGTCTCCACCATCCTCTTCTTCAGGAGCTACTCAGCTGGTCCCTGCTGTCTTCTCCTTCAGGTTTCTTGACTTTGCAGCAAGGCTGGTGTGAGTGGACAGTCCCTTCACCTGGCTTCTCCTGTGACTCAGGCAGAGCCCGGTGACCATGCGTACTGGCAGTGCTGCTAGAGCTGCTTCTGCCTGGTTCTGTGGTCTCTAGAAGCTCTGGGTCTCTCCTGCTTCTCTGCTGAGGTTAATATTTTCTTATATACCTTCACTCTTTGGAAGAAGAGTATATTTTGTTGTTTTTCTGCTTATTTCCTCCCTAGGCCATTTTAGAGTTGCTCTTCTGATGCCATCTTACCTGGCAGTCCCTACTATTTACTTTTGAAAAATATTATGAGAAAGGAAGAGACAGATAGAAGAGAGAAAGAGAGAATGGGCACGCCAGGGCCTCTAGCCAGTATTACGAACTCCAGACACATGTGCCCCCTTGTGCAGCTGGCTTATGTGGGTCCAGGGGAATCGAACTCAGGTCCTTAGGCTTCGCAGGCCAATGCCATAACCACTAAGAAATTTCCCCAGCCTCTGTACTATATACTTTCAACAATCTTCTAGCTAAAAAATATTTGATATCTCTATTGACACGCAATTTTCCTAAAATAAATCATATTTTGGGGGGGTTTCAAGGTAGGTTCTTACTGTAACCCAGGCTGACCTGGAATTCACTATGTAGTCTCAGGCTGGCCTTGAACTCACAGTGATCCTCCTATCTCCCCCTTCCAAGTGTTGGGATTAAAGGCGTGTGCCACCACACGCGGCTACAATCACATATTTAAGTTGTGTAATTCAGTGGCTTTCAGTGTATTCACTGAGTTGTGTAACCATCACTGTAGATTTACAGTTCCTGGCCATAGAATAATGCCACCCCACAGTTTATGAAGGATCCTCCTACCTCAATTTAACCTAATCAAGATAATCCCTCCCAGGCATGCCCAGGGGCTCACCTTAACTGGGTGAGTCCTCACTTGTGATTCTCGGTACTGTTCATGGACAGTGTAAGCCTCCCAGCTGGCTTCTGGTCATCCAGCTTCTGTTGGTGTTCACACAGCTGTTCCCACCCTTGGCTGCTGTGAATAGTACCGTATCCACTCTCAGATGATAAGTGCCTAGCGGGATGGATGGGAGACTTAGTCCTCTGTGCGCCCTTGGAGCCACACACACTGCTTGGCATGCTAAATTCACCTCAGTGACTTGAAGTGACCACAGTGTCACTTAAAGGACAGTAGTACAAGTTGCTAGTTGGAGAGGGTATAGGACATTGTGACCAGAGTTTTTGACTTGTGATTGTTTTGACCCTGTGGAGCATTTGACAAATCTTTTTATTTTTTATATTTATTTATTTGTTTGTTTTTCGGGTTTTTTTTTTGAGGTAGGGTCTCACTTTAGCTCAGGCTGACCTGGAATTCTGTATGTAGTCTCAGGGTAGCCTCGAACTCACTGTGATCCTCCTACCTCTGCCTCCCAAGTGGTGGGATTAAAGGCATGCGTCACCACGCCTGACTTTGACGATATTTTCAATGGAAATATTTCAATGAGATCAAATGTCTACCAAGAAAGTATTTTCTAGGGCAAGTGCCAGTGTGTTTACTTCATTTCCTATTTTTAATGTAACTCAGAAAAATGGCAGACAACAAAGTTGTGGTTTGTGGCGACATCAATTATAAGGCTATTTGGTCAGGTCATACTTTGAGGAGAGGATTTCAAGAGACTGTACTGAAAGGTTTGTACTAACGACACACTGGAGAATGGCCACTTGTATGCTCATCATTCATATGTTTCTTTTTTAAAACGTTTTAAAATTTTTATTTATTTATCTATTTAAGAGCGACAGAGAGAGGGGGAGAGAGAGAATGGGCGCACCAGGGCCTCCTGCCTCCTGCCACTGGAAATGAACTCCAGACGCATATACCCCCTTGAGCATCTGGCTAACGTGGGTCCTGGGGAATCGAGTCTCGAACCAGGGTCCTCAGGCTTCACAGGCAAGCACATAACCACTAAGCCATCTCTCCAGCCCTATATGCTTCTTTTTTTAAACTTTTTTTTTTAAATTTATTTGAGAGAGGTAAAGAGAAGGAGAGAGAGAATGGGCATGCCAGGACCTCCAGCCACTGCAAACGAGCTCCAGCTGCATGCGCCACTTTGTGCATCTGGTTTTACGTGGGTCCTAGGAAACTGAACCATCAGGCACTGCAAATAAGTTAACTGATTAGCCATCTCTCTAGCCCCATCCACATGCAGCTGATGGTGAGAAAAGTGGTGCACACATTGAAATACTAATTATGTGTGTCAGGGTTTGCTCACTGAAAGTCCGCCTTGGGTTCGGCTGTTCTGAACCTCATTCTGGAATCTGCCCATGCATGTGTCATGGGCCAGAGCTGGCAGTGTAAAAATGGAGGACAGAGCCACTGGGGCATCCTTTACACACTTTTCTGCGTTAGGGTGGGTGTTGAGGTGCATCTCGGTATTGTGTAGGCTGACCTGGAACTCACTCCATAGTCCCGTCTGGTCTTAAACTCACTTTGATCTTCCTTTTTCAGCCTTATGAGTGCTGGGATTAATGGCGTGCACCTCCACGCATGGCTTATCACATACATGTTTTTATCTTTGTTTTCTTTTACTCAAGTTATTTTCATTGAGATGAATGAAGTGAAACTTTCACCTCATTGTATAGTTAGGGTTTGATTTACTCATCATTTTTTATTTAAATATTTTTATTTATGTATGTATGGAGGGGGACAGAGAGAATGGGCACACCAGGGCTATGCAAGTGAACTCCAGACACATGCGCCACTTTGTGCATCTGGCTTTATATCAGTACTGGGTAATTGAACCCTGGCCATCAGGCTTTTGCAAGCAAGTATTTAATTTTTATTGATCTTAGTGTTGATTTTTGCTCGGTTGGCTTTTTGAGAGTGGGTCTTGCTACATAGCCTAGGCTGGACTCAAATCCTTGATCCTCCTGCCTCAGTTTCCCAAATGCTGGGATTACAGGTGTGATCTACCATACCCAGCAGATTAGGTCTGTGTGTATGTCACTTTGATCAGATCCAGTTTGCTGGGGAAGACGAGGGGAAGGGTTACTTCTGATTTTTACAACTTACTGCCTTCAGCTGTGGTCACGTTGTATGTATATGTGCAAGCTGATTGATTATAACCTAGAAAAATATATCATGAACTAAATGAAAGAATGCCTGTTTGTATTTCTTTTAGCTATTCTGTGAAGTCCTTGGGGAACAGTTCCACTCAGATATTATGGTATGGCCATGATGTCTGACATAGACTTGTCTCATGGCTAATCTCATCCCTCTAGTTGCTTTCAAGCATTTCAAAAGCCATATCCTGCGTGCTCAGCACCGAAACATCTCTTTAACACCCTACAAGGCTCAAGGACAATTGTGGAGGAGGTGGTGGAAAGAATGTGAGAGCCAGTGGGTGGAGGAGTACTTTACAATACTGTCGTCCAGGCAGAGTAGCCAGTGACTTGATGATCTCACAACGGCTGTTATTAACTGCAAAAGGCTTGCCCAATATTGGGCCCATCAATATGTTGTCACGGATGATAGAGAAGGGCAAAAAGAAATTGACATCAAAATAGAAGAGGGAGAGGCTGGAGAGATGGCTCAGTGGTTAAGGCACTTGCCTGTGAAGCCTAAGGACCAAGGTTCAATTCCTCAGTACCCTCGTAAGCCAAGTACACAAGGTGGTGCATGTATCTGGAGTTCTTTTGAAGTTGCTAGTGGCCCTGGTGGCCATTCCCTCTTCCTCTCCCTCCTTCCCTCTTTCCCTCTCAAGTAAATAAATAAGATAACTAGGGCTGAAGGAATGGCTTTGCAGTTAAAACATTTGCCTGCTAAGCCAAAGGCCCCAGGTTCGATTCCCCAGGACCCACGTTAGCCAGATGCACAAGGTTGCACTTGCATCTGGAGTTCATTCGCAGTGGCTGTAGGCCCTGGCACGCCCATTCTTTTCCTCTCTCTCTGTCTCTCTATCTCTAAGAAATAAATAAAAATATTTTTAAAATTTAAAAAATAAAATAAAAATAGAGGTACTGGAGAGATGCACTAGAGCAAAAGATCAGAAGGCAGGGAAACCTCACTGGGGAAGGTTTGAGTACAGGAGAAGGGTGCCAACTGCCCTCAGCTGTTTTGAAGGCCTTGGCCTTGTCTGGCTCTATGAGGCTTAAATTTCCAAGTTCTTTTTGTTTCCTAGGTGCATGGAAAGAAATTATTCCTTCAGTTTGATCCAGATGAAGAAATGGCACTGCCTGGCAGCAATCCCCTGGCAGAGCTTGTAGGAGAAGGAAAGCTGGAGAAAGAGGCCATGGGTCCAGAGCCCACCTTGGGACCCAGCACTCAGGAACCCTCTGCTGGATCCCAGTGTGTAGAGCTTGTGTCTGGGGACTCCAGTGGACAAAGGGGACACAGCCCTGCAGCAGGTGCTCAGAGATGGCTGGAGATCAGGTTTGGTTTGTTCGGTAGCATCTGGGTGAACAACTTCTCAAGAGCAAAGAAAGCCAACAAGAGAGGTGACTGGAGCGACCCTGTGCCCAGGTAATGGTGTGGCTCTTGGGGTCCTTGTGATGTTCAGGTGGGCCCCACTGTGGTGGGACATGGCACTGGGCTTGGAGGAATGTTTAGGACCCTAGATCTTGTTGTCCAGGAGGCCATATTCACCCACAGTAAGAACTAGACTGCCTCAGGTAGCCGTTGTCTTGTTGCTAGAACAAACATCCAACCAAAAGCAGCTTGTGGGAGGGAAGGGTTCATTCTGGCTTATAGTCTTAAAGGGAAGCTTCATGATGGCAGGGGAAAACATGGCATAAGCAGAGGCTGGACATCACTTCCGCCACAGCCGATGGAAAACGGCGGCAGGAGAGTGAGCCAAGCTGACACTGGCAAGCTAGGGCTAATCCTCAAGGTCTGCCCCCCGCAGTTATACCTCTGCCAGCAATGCTCGGCCTTCCAAACCGACACCAGCTGGGGACCAAGCGTTCAGAGTGCATGAGTTCATGGAAGACGTGATTCAAATCGCCATAGTAGCTGAGAAAGTGAGTTGGTTTTCCATCCAATGTGGCATTTGAAGGTGGATGATTTGAGGACATTTTAAGCCTACATTTTTGTGCTATGAATTTAGGGCTAGGGCTGTCTTGCTTTTTTAAATCTCTGAACATTCAGAATACTTTTGTGCATAAGCTCTATTTACATTTAGGGTTTTTTTTTGGGGGGGGGTGGTCAATTCCCAGAGGAGGCAACTGCTAGTGGAAGAGATCAAACATTCTTAAAACTGCATTTTTAGGGTCACACAGAAGTGCTGGCTTAGTTAAATTCTCACTCTTATTGGGTTGTTTGTGTTAATGCTGCAGTTTGTTGAAGTTTTTGGATATTGTTTGGTAACTCTTGGGATATGTATTGGCAGGATTCTTTCCAGGCAATCTTGCCTCCTTTAAGTGTGTTTATGGAACAGTTTTGGAGGTGGGGACAACAAGATGGAGTTTAAAACCAGCCTTAGCTACATTATGACTTCAAGGCTAGCCTGGGCTACATGAGAACCCGATTCAAAAAAATGGAACCAGCCGGGTGTGGTGGCGCATGCCTTTAATCCCAGCACTAGGGAGGCAGAGGTAGGAGGATCACCGTGAGTTTGAGGCCACCCTGAGACTCCATAGTGAATTTCAGGTTAGCCTGGGCTAGAGTGAGACCCTACCTCAAAAAAACAAACAAAAAACCCAACAATAATAACAACAACAAAAAAAATGGAACCAAGCTAACAAATATGTCTCAAAAGTTTAACGGAAGTACTTTGATGCAATAACTGACATTCCTATTTCCTTAGCCTATTTTGCTTCCTGCCTTTTTTTCCTGTCAAGTCCCCTTCCTTTCTCCCCACTAATTTGGGTACATTGCCTCTCAACTTCATTCAGTTGGTATGACCTCACCTTCAAATAATCTGACTTTATTTTTTCTTTAGGGTAGGGTCTCGCTCTAGCCCATGCTGACCTGGAATTCACTATGTAGTCTCAGGGTGGCCTTAAACTCATGGCAGTCCTCCTGCCTCTGCCTCCCATTACTGGGATTAAAGATGTGTGCCACCACATCTAGCCAGACTTTTGTTTTTCTATTAGTCAATAACTACATATATATATACATATATATATATATTTTACTAAGTAGAAACTTTGTATGGACACATCATGTGTTGGTACCATCATTTCCCTCCTCCCTGCCCCCACTCCACTGAGGGCTGTCCTTAGTGGGATTTCTGGTATTATTTTTAATAAGAGGGCTGGAGAGATGGCTCAGTGGTGAAGAGTACTTCCTGTGCTAGTGTGAGGGCCCGAGGAAGCCTGAGAATTAGATCCCATGTAAACAGCTGGGTGTGGCCCTGTATGTCGGGAACCCGGAACCCCAGTAGTGTGGGAAGCAAAGAGCGGAAAGTTGCTGAGGCTCACTCGTGGTGGGTGAGGGGAAGAGCAAGAGCCTCCAGCTCAAGTTAGAACAGACAGCGGAGTGACAGAGAGGGACATCCACTGCTCCCCTCTGGCCACTTCATGGACACATACATATACCATCCCCCCTCCCCCATCACATTACATTACACACACACATGTGCAAATAGGAAGAATAAAACAAAATGTTTAATAATAACCAAATTGCTCATTCTCTCCATTCTTGTCTGTTATGTCCTTTCTGTCATATCCATCCAAGCTCCTAAGTTGCTGTGCTAATTTGGAATTTCAGCTCCAGGTTATCTAATTATGATATATATATAACAGGTATATTTTGTTTCAGTTCTTGCCTGTCACTTGATTCCTGGTTCTCACACGTGTAACCACAGCATGTAGATTTCAGCAGAGTCCAGTGTTGCTGTTTCTTCTTGCCATCTCCCCCTCTTGAAACTCTTGCTGATTATTCTCTGGGCACGTGTTTTTCCTTGAATAATCGCATAGATGATCTCTTGCATCTTGACCCGTTTTGTTTGTTTTTGCACAGTCTTCCCATATACCCAGGCTGGCCTAAAACCCACTGTCTTTGTGCCCCGGCCTCCTAAGTGCCATGGCACACACCACCGTGCCTAGCTGAAGTCGCCACCTGCTACGCCCCGTAGTGTTCCCCACATTAGATATGTGTACTCAGGTTCTTCACCCCAGATGCAGAGGCTGCTGCAGTCAGATCGGCGGTCCTTGTGGAGTATGGCATTCTTTCTTTTTTTTTTTTTTCTGGTTTTTCAAGGTAGGGTCTCACTCTGGCCCAGGCTGACCTATAATTAACTGTGTATTCTCAGAGTGGCCTCGAACTCATGGTGAGCCTCCTACCTCTGCCTCCCAAAAGCTGGGATTAAAGGCGTGTGTCACCATGCCCATCATCGAGTATGGCATTATTTCTTTATCGAAGTGTGTAGAGTTTCTGCTCTGGCCTTAACATCTGGGAGGCACAGAGTTGTAGGGTAGGTGGCTCTTCTCGGTTAATCTGGCCTAATGCTGGAGGTGGCGCCCCTTCGCAGCCATGACTGCCTCAGTAGTGAGCCCCTCCCTTCCATTTCCTTTCCGTTCAGGTAGCCACAACTCCTGAACTTCAGACATTTTTGTTTTCCAGGTTTCCTTCTGACATATATTTCATAATCATAAAAAAAGTAAAATAAGGGGCTGGAGAGATGGCTTAACTGTTAAGCGCTTGCCTGCAAAGCCTAAGGACCCCAGTTCGAGGCTTGATTCCCCAGGACCCACATTAGCCAGATGCCCAAGGCAGCGCACGTGTCTGGAGTTTGTTTGCAGTGGCTGGAGGCCCTATCTGCCTCCTTCTCTCTCTGTCTGTCGTTCTTAAATAAATAAATAAATAAAATTAAAAAGAAAAAGATTTTTTTAAAAAAGTAAAATAAGCCAGGCGTGGTGGTGCACACCTTTAATCCTAGCATTCGGGAGGCAGAGATAGGTAGGATTGCTGTGAGTTCAAGGCCACCCCAAGACTACATAGTGAATTCGAGGTCAGCCTGGGCTAGAGTGAGACCCTACCTCAGAAAACCAAAAGGGAAAAAAAAGTAAAATAAATGTATATGTTTCCATGATTCCGTTTGGCTCTAAGATGTTTATTTTATGATCAGCAGTCATCTCTTCCTTTTTGGGGATCTTAGCATCCCAAGTTAATCAAGATCATAGCACAGAAGCGTCACACGCCCATGTCCTCATTGCCGAGGCAAGGCTATATGGACATGTGCTTTCACAGTGCAGTGGTATGTGACTGTGACCTGACAGCACATTGCTCCTGTGCACACGTGGCCTGGTGATAACCGTGGTGATGTGTGTGGGTGGGTCGTGTATACAGTGAACTGACTGTATCGTATAACTACACATGTGCTACTTCTGTATTTCCAGGTTGGTCCTGTACTTTGGTGGAGGTGACTTCCTAGCATTTTATAATTGCCAGTTGTCTTGGAGCCCACCTCCAGTGGTTGAACCTACCTGTGACATACTGTCTGAAAAATTCCACCGAGGACAAGCCTTGGAGGCTCTGGGCCAGGCTCAGCCTGTGTGCTACACGCTGTTGGACCAAAGATACTTCTCAGGATTAGGTATGTCCAATGGGATGGGAGAAGCCCCACATAGTTTTCATAAAAATATTATTTATTTGAGAGGGAGAAAGAAGGAGAGGGAGGGAGGGAGAGAGAGAGAATGGGTGCACCAGGACCTCCACCCACTACAAATGAACTCCAGATGCATGCACCCCTTTGTGCATCTGGCTTACGTGGGTCCTGGAGAATCAACCTGGGATCCTTTGGTTTTGTCGGCAAACGCCTTAACTGCCAAGCCATCTCTCCAGCTACCTGCCCCCCAGTTTTTTAATGGAAAAGTTACTGTTGGGTAGTCACAAGACCTGAGGACCCTGTCTCTTCCATTATGTTAACACTCAGCTTTGGGGTTGGTTTTTTCGCTTTCCTGGCTTTAATCTGATGGTTAGATCAGTTAGGTCTTACCCTGGCCTTAGCACTAACATCCTGACTGGATTGCACTATGAGCTTCTTACTGGCATGTGACAGTATGACCTCCTAAAGCACAGGGGTCATGTCGGTGTTTCTAGGATCCTCCACTCCCTGGTGTCATGCTCAGCATGCAGAAGGTACGGGGCCAGCGTGTGCTGTGAGCTTTTTGTCGTGCCAGTCACTGCTAGAGAGGAACAATGCTTAGGCGAGTGGATACTGCTCTTGGGCAGTGGGGCTCCTGCTGCCAAAGCCTAGACGGTCCTCAAGGTCAGTGCCAGGATCTCGAAGCCAGGAGGAGGAAGCATGTCTACTCTCTCTACTCAGGGTCCCTGAGTGGTGAGACTGAGATGGGATGAAGAGCTGGATAATTTAGAAAGAAAGGAGAGAGAGAGAGAGAGAGAGAGAGGGAGGGAGGGAGGGGGAGGGAGTGAGGGAGGGAGAGAAAGAAAGAACCAAAAACATGCCACCACTGAGAGCGTGCAGATCTTGTTAGCAGGGGGTCGACTGTTCCTGTTACCCCTGGCAGGGCAGTCAGTGTCACCACACCTGACTCCTCAAGCAGTCAGTGACACAGCCGCTCACACCCCGGAGGGCTGGGCAGGCCTGGCATTTGCTTATGAGAACCACGAGGGTCTGTCATGGTGCTCAGTGAGTAGCAAGGCTTCCAGAAGCAGCTTCGCACACGTCCAGAGAGCTAACAGCACACGGCACCAGTAGCACAGCTATGCGGCTCTATCTCCAGTGCTGGGGTGCATGGTATCTCCCCCCCCGCCCCCCCCCCCGTGTTCTATAAGACCTGTGCTTGCTAGCTTCTCTTTGTTCAGACGAAAAAACTAAAGCAAAGGGTATCTTGCTGGAAAGTGGAGCAGCTGAGATGGATCTACGTAGCCTGCCATTGAACTGTGGAGAGAAACTATGTGACCTGGAGCATGATTATGAAGCTCTTGGAAAAGAGCAGTCACACTTCCGTCCATTCCCATGTTGTGGCTGAACACTCATCTTTCAGCCCACTTTCTTCCTCTCCTTAACCCAGTTCAATGGCCTAGCAGGCTGGAATCCACTCACTGTAAGCCAAGACTGGGAGCCAGGTGTGGAGGCATCCCCCTGTAATCTCAGCACTTGAGAGGTGGAGGCAGGAGGATCAGGCTACATAGACAGGTGAGGCTAGCCTGGGCGACATGAGACTGTCTCCAAAACAAAATTGTGGAAGTGCCCAGCAAAGGCTGGCAAAAGAACACTGTGTGGATGTTAGGGAGAGAGAAGGGTCTTAAATCTCTAGGGATCTTCCAGAAGGGATCACAGCTGGCTTCACAGAGAATGAGGCAGGAGTAGAACAAGAAAGCAAATGCTTCCCAAACCCCTTCTGGGTAATAGGCATAATGCTTAATGTTTTGACTAATCCATAATGCTTACTGAGAAGTCCATATACCAGACAAGATGCTCAGCGTTTCCCCCCAGCAGCTGGAGATTGAACCTAGCACCTCATCTATGCTAGGCAACTTTTCTAGCCCTACCCATACCCCCAGCCCACTCAACATCTTTTGAATTCTCATTTAGTGCTCACCAAAAATCAGGTAAAGTGACCCATTTTACAGATGTGGAACCTGAAGCCTAAAGTGGCTAAGGAACTCACAAGGACCACATGATAAGATTCAGTGGAGGCTAGATTCAAATCCAGTCAGATGCCAAGGCCCTTGATTCAGCCTCTTTGGTATGACCTTGGCCATACATGGGTATAATTTCAGTTCCACAGCTACCTACCAGCCATACCCATTCCGTAGACAGCGAGCCCTGGGTCCACTTGGTGCATCCTGCTGCCACTGTACAAACCCCATTGGTGTAACTTTGGGGCAGTTCCAAAGTCACACACATTTCCTTTCCTCATTCTCTCCCTGCTTTATTTTCAGGGAACATCATTAAGAATGAAGCCTTGTACCGAGCCAGGATCCATCCCCTCTCTCTGGGCTCGCTCCTGAGTTCTTCCCATCTGGAGACCCTTGTAGATCAGGTGGTGAAGTTCAGTACAGACTGGCTTCAGGGCAAGTTCCAGGGCAAGGGGTGGCACAAGCAGATATACCAGAAGGAGCAGTGTCCTGCTGGGCACCAGGTCATGAAGGAGGCGTTGGGGCCAACAGGGGGGTTCCAGAGGCTCACCTGGTGGTGCCCTGAGTGCCAGCCTCGGCTGCCACAGGAGGAGCCACAGAAGCTCCAGAACTCCGAAGGCACCTAGTCATCTTCACAGGGCTTGTGTTTGGGGAAGTGCCCCTGTCCAGAGAGGAGGGTGCAGGCAGCAGTTGGGAGAGAGCGGGTTGGAGGTGTGGGTGGTGTTGGCATTTTTTCTCACCAGAGTGTCTCAGGCACAGCGTCCACAGAGGCTGGTCTTTTCCTTTTCTAGTTCAATGGGTTCTTACTATGTAAACCTGTGGTGGTGTGAAAATCTTAACGTGGGAAAACCAGCTGAAACAGTGGTGAGGTTGTGCGTGCCTCTGGGGAAAGGTTGGGGTGTGCTGCCAAGGCTGCTTTGCAAGTGTTCTGCTATGCTGTGTTTTCAAAACTTTTTTTTTTTTTTCTTTCTAGATAGGGTCTTAGTCTAGCCCAGGCTGGCCTGGAATTCACTTGGTAGTGTCAGGATGGCCTTGAACTCTTGGTGATCCTACTACCTCTGCCTCCCAAGGGCTGGGATTAAAGGCATGCACCACCAAGCCCAGCTTTTTTTTTTTTTTTTAGAGGCCCTTCATTTTCTTTCTTACTTCCTGGGACAGACCAGCATGGGTGCAGAGCAAGCAGGAAGGTGGTGCTGGTCAGCCTCCTGCCTGGCACCTTGCCATTGGTTTGAGACTTCAGGGTGAGCTGGAAGGTGTACCCAGTGGTCAGTGAAAAGAAGCCAATACTGTACTCTTAAACTGGTGTATTTGTGACTGTTAAGTAACTCAGGTAGCTAAGGGTAGCTACATGAAACTGGAACAGCCACGTGAAAATAAAACCATTATGTCCATCATCTTCATTTGGTTGTAATGTGGTTTTGTTTTGTGGGGCTGGGAATGGAATCCCGGGCTTCAGTCATGCCTGGCAAGTACTCTACCACTGAGTTACATCCCAGGCCAGTAAAAGGTATTAAAGTGCAAAGACTGAGTTCTCTGTGAAGGCCTCATGGGCTTGCTGGGTTGGCCTGATGAGTCTACCTGAAAGGAAGGAGCACACACACCTGTCCTTCTGCCCAGGTGAGCAGAGACAGGACCCCTTTCTGTTCCTAACTTCATTATCAGAAGGTAATGATTTGTGAGACATTGAAGATAGCTGCTGTAGGGCTGGAGAGATGGCTTAGCGGTTAAGCGCTTGCCTGTGAAGCCTAAGGACCCCGGTTCAAGGCTCGGCTCCCCAGGTCCCACATTAGCCAGGTGCACAAGGGGGCGCACACATCTGGAGTTCGTTTGCAGAGGCTGGAAGCCCTGGCGCGCCCATTCTCTCTCTCTCCCTCTATCTGTCTTTCTCTCTGTGTCTGTCGCTCTCAAATAAATAAATAAAAAATTTTTAAAAAAATGAAGATAGCTGCTGTAGTTATCTTCGCATTGGTGGGCAAAAGCATCTGATCAAAAGCGGCTTTGACAAGAGGGAGCTGGCTATACCACTCCAAAGCCTGCCCCCCATCACCTCTAGTATGGCTCCACCTCCCAAATTCCCACCAGCTGGGGACCAGGCATTTAAAACTCACATGTTTATGAGAGCTATGTGATTCAAACCCCCACATCAGTGCTAAGGTTTCAGGTTGTACTTGCCTGATTATTGACAGTGGTCAGTGGTAGGGAAAACCACTTTGACATCAAAGGGTCACCTGAACTGAGGGGTCACCCATGTTTTGTGTTCATCCACTGCTTAGATTTTGTGCATAATGGATATAGGCACTTTACGCTTGTCTTTATGGATGAGAAAACTGAAGTCTGGGGAAGTTGATGAACTTAAGACCACAAAGTTAAGTGTGATGGTGCTAAGAAGATGAGGCAGGAGGATTGAGAATTCAAGGTCAGACTGGTCTACAAAGACAGATCCTGTTTTAAAGAAAAAATGAGGGCTGGAGAGGTGGCTTAGCAGTTAAGCTGTTTGCCTGTAAAGCCAAAGGACCTCGGTTCAGTTCCCCAGTACCCGCGTAAGCCAGATGCACAAGGGGGCACATGTATCTGGAGTTCATTTGCAGTGGCTGGAAGCCCTGGCATGCCCTTTCCCTCCCCCCCCCCCACCTCTTTCTCACTCTCTCAAATAAATAAATAATTGAAAAAAAAAAACCGTATAGTTAAGGTTCAGAACCACTGCCCCACTTCAGGCTGCCATAGATACCAGCTCTTCCTGTTGGTATGGCGTGTGTCCACACGGAGTGACAGCCATGCTGTCAGGATGACTGGGTGGGAGACAGCCACACTGGTGGTAGCAGAGACCCCCTGACATCAAGTCCTAGGGGAAGTGGGGCACTGCCCAGTGACATTTCCCTGCAGGATTACACTACAGCAAAGAAGTGTTCCAGGTACCCCCACAGTGCCTAACACTAATGCCACCAAGCTCTTCCCAAAGCTCAGCGCCCCACTGTGGAGAATGTAAGTCCATGACAGTGTCTGGGAGCAGCAATGACAAGTTCCTGACTGCGTTCACCATCAAACATGCCTTTGAGATCATCTACATGTTCTCTGGCGAGGCCCTGCAGGTAGATCCTGGTCACCACCATCGTCAACAGTGCCCGCACCCCCAGAATACTTACGCAGCGGGTGAGCACCCCAGTAAGACAGCAGGCTGTAGAGAGATATGAGCGCACTGTTGTGCATAGCTGTCTCCGAGATCTCTGGAAGATGAACACCATGTGCTCCTAAATTGGTAAGAGCTCTTTTCCCATTTTTGTTTAAGGCAGGGTCTCTCTAATCCAGGCTTATCTGGAACTCACTAAGTAGTGCCCTTGAATTCACCATGATCCTCCTACCTCAGCCTCCTGAGTGCTGGGATTAGAGACATGCACCACCACACTAGGGCTCCTCATCTAATTAATTCTCGATGGACAGGTTGGGGTTTGTGGCCAAGGCCAATTGCTGATTTCCCAGTTGCTGCCCAGTAAACTAACTGCCCCTTTGGGCAGCCCAAAAAAATAAAATAAAGTAATAATAAAAACTGACATAGACTCATTTTTCACAGATCTGGAAGGTGGAAGTCCCCTCCACCCTTTCTGGCTCACAGGACATTCACATTGTCCCCATGGAGGAAGAAGGGTGCTTTCATGTCTTACAAGGCTCCAATCCCATGGTATCATCTCATGATGTCACCCTCATGACCTTATTTGTACCTAATCCCTCCCAAAGCCATCACCAAACAATGACCACCTTGTAGGCTAAGGCTCTAACACAAGAGCTTTTACGGGGACACAGACATTATTTTTTGTTTTTTTTTCAAGGTAGGGTCTCACTCTAGCCTTAGGCTGACCTGGAACTCACAGCTCTTCTCCTACCTCTGCCTCCTGAGTAGACACCACACCTGGAGACATTTCAAGTCACCCCCCCCCCCCCACCCAGATAGGATCTTGCTGAAGTCCAGGCTGACCTGGAATTCACTGTGTAGTCTCAGGGTGGCCTCAAACTCATGGCAATCTTCCTACCTCTGCCTTCTGAGTGATGGGATTAAAGGCAGAGGCCACCCTGCCCGGCTGACATTTCAGATCTTAAGTGTCAGTTAATCGACATCACAGCCTCCTCTCTAGAGTACAACAGCTATAACCCCAGTAGGGCTCACGTTAAAACCTGCGGGCTATGTCCATTAAGGGAGCCAAATTTGCCTGCTCCACCCTTCTACACTGCTGATGGGAATGCAATCTGGTACAGCCATTGTGGAAAACAGTGTGGAGGTTCCTAAAACAGCTAAAGATTGATCTACCATATGACCCAGCAATAGCACTCCTAGGCATATATCCAAAGGACTCATCTCATTTCCTTAGAAGTACGTGCTCTACCATGTTTATTGCTGCTCAATTTATAATAGCTGGGAAATGGAACCAGCCTAAATGTCCCTCAACTGAAGAGTGGATAATGAAGATGTGGCACATTTATACAATGGAGTTCTACTCAGCGGGAAAGAAAAGTGAAGTTATGAAATTTGCAGAAAAATGGATGGACCTGGAAAGGATTATACTAAGTGAGGTAACCCAGGCCCAGAAAGCCAAGCGCCACATGTTCTCTCTCATATGTGGATCCTAGCTACAGATGATTGGGCTTCTGCATGAGAAGGAAAATACTTGGTAGCAGAGGCCAGTAAGTTAAAAAGGAGACATAAAGGGAAGAGAAAGGAAGGGAGGAGGATACTTAATAGGTTGATACTATATATGTAAGTACAATGATTATAATGGGGAGGTAATACGATGGAGAATGGAATTTCAAAGGGGAAAGTGTGGGGGGTGGGGAGGGAGGGAATTACTGTGGGATTTTTTTAATAATCATGGAAAATGTTAATAAAAATTTAAAAATTAAAAAAAAAATTTCCCTGTTCCAGCAGCTCAGAAGAGGTGATCACAGAATCATCCACAGATGAAGGGTGACATAAGTGAGAAATGCTTCATGCTGTCTCTCCCACTAGGAAAGTCCACAGAGCTCAAGGCTGCAGGAAATCCCCCCCCCCCAAGTCTTGGGGTGTGCGGCTTAGTAGGTTGAGTGCCTAACCTGCATGGGGAGATCCCCAGCGTTACATAAACCAGGCGGGTTTCTCCACGGCTGTCATCCCAGCCCTGAGGAGGTGAAAGTGTGAGGAACAGAAACTCAAGGTCCCCAGGCGTGGTGGCACACGTCTTTAATCTCAGCACTGGAGAGGCAGAGGTAGGAGGATCGCCTTGAGTTCAAGGCCACCCTGAGACTACATAGTGAATTCCAGGTCAGCCTGAGCTAGAGTGAGACTCTACCTCGAGAAAAAAAAAAAAAAAAGTTCAAGGTCATTCTTGGCCATATTAAAAGATACATGAGACACTGTCTAATAATTTAGGGCTGGAAGGATGGCTTAGCGGTTAAGGCTTTTGCCTGAAAAGCCAAAGGACGCACGTTCGATTCCCAAGGACCCACATTAGCCAGATGCACAAAGGGGCACACACATCTGGAGTTCGTTGGCAGTGGTTGGAGGCCCTAGCATGCCCATTCTCTCTCTCCCTCTTTCTCTGTCAAATAAATAAACAAATATATTTTTAAGTTTAAAGAAAGATGCTTTCTTTACCTGGTGTTTCCAAGTCCAATTTTACCTTGAACCTTATTTTCTCTATCATTCCTTGGAGCACAAGATAGACTCCACAGGATCCAGAACGTCCTGGCATTTGACTTTTACGTAATCCCACCTTTCACCTCTGCTGTTTGGAAACCTCTGCCTAGGGCTACAACCTACAATTTGACAACCCAGTATGCATCTCCTTCTCCCTTTCCTCCCACTTTTACATCTGACACTGGTACCTTAGGTATCTCTCTCATGCATTAAGTTCCAACCCGTGGGCGGCCAGCAGGAAGGACCTGGCAACTTGGCCCTGGCCTGCCGTCTAGAGGCTTTTTGTACTCTGGCCTGGGTGGGCTCCGTGTGGGCAGGAGCAAACAAAACCGAACACCTGGGCAGTTTTGCCAAAACACCGGCGGACTCCGGCCAGAGACGATCACTCTGGGCTCAAGGAACGCATGGATGGAGCGGTGCTTGCTCGCTGCACTCGCTCCCAGAGCAAACAAAGGCCCCACCCTTTAGGGGACCAATCGTAGTCTCTGGCCTCTTTCCAGCCCTCCAATCAGCTTCTAGAGTGTCATCATGCCAGGCCTCACCCGGCCTCCAATTGGCCTGCGTCTTCTGGTGCGAGCAGCTCCAGCCAATCAGCGTCCGTCAGTCCACAGGGCGAACCCAGGAGCAGCTGCGCGAGCGCCCGAGGTCGTGGCGGTGGGCGGGCGGTGGGCGGGACCTGGCGTTGCTGGACCCGCCTCCGCGCCGGTTGCTGCGCCCCGCCCCGCCTCCTTCTTACCGACCCCCGGGCGCCCGCAGGTACGAGCCGGAGATCCCCCGAGAGGTGAACGCCGATCCACACTGCCTGCCGACAGGATGGAGTTCGTCAAGTGCCTGGGTCACCCCGAGGAGTTCTACAACCTGCTGCGGTTCCGGATAGGAGTAGGCAGGCGGAAGTTAATTCCCAAAAGGGACCAGGTAGGCTGAGCATCCCGGCATCCTCGCTGGCTGCGCGCGCCGGCGGCCTCCGGGGTCCAGGCTTTTGTCCCCTTGGGAGTCTGGACCCCCGCCTGGGAGGCTCAGCCCTCACCCCAGAGGACCCAGCTGGACTCGGTCCTCTGGACAGGCTTTGCCCCACACCCGCTGTCAGGTTGTCTCGGGCTTAAACGTTCTGTCCGTTCAGTGCCACGTCTTTGCATTTTGTTCTCCGAGCTTGGTTTTTGTTATCATGGTTGCTGTTTGTTTTTTCGAGGTAGGGTCTCGCTGTAGCGTCAGGTTGGCCTCGAACTCACGGCGATCCTCCTACCTCTGCCTCCCCAGTGCTAGAGCTAGCTGCCACCGGGCTGTGGGCTTGGTTTTTATTTAAGCTCTGATGAATGCGTTCCCATGTGGAGGCTAGATGGGTAGATGAACTGGGAGAGGATGTTTGATATTATGTGAACACCTTTTCTGAAATGAACGCTTTACTTCCCCTTCCAGTTATCCCTCTCATCACCTCCTCCATAAGCTTCCTCTCCTTCCTCCTCTGGTTAGCTTCGTTCCTACTTCAGTGCTTCGAAGTTTATGACACCAGGTGGTACTCTTCCAGCTTCTCATTAGCTGTCTGCTGCTGGAAAGCCAGAACTTGCTTTTATTTCTCTTTCATCGGTCTCATGTCTGTACCCTGTATTAAATGAATACTTATGAAAATGTGTATTCTAGCAAAAAAAAAAATTACGTAATTGTTGCATGAGTAGACCTTCTGTTGAATTAATGGGTTACATTAGAATTTAAATGGACTCCTCTATTAATTGGTTTCATTAAAACTTTAATTTGACATCAGAAAATTAATTTTTTGCCTTTATCTCATAACTTAGAATCCTTGTCATCCTTGAAAGTCTAGCTTCAGCAAGTGCTACCTCTGTTGACTGTTCAAGAGCCCTGCCCCAGTACTAGGTGTCTTCTTGGGTGCAGTATGGGTGGCAGTGTAATGAACAAGCAGAGCAGGCAGATGTGACACCCGGTGCACTTGTGGGGAGAAACATCCACTCCTGCCGGATTCCTGCAATCATCTCTGTCTCACTGTCAAGGGCCTTCAGTGCCCGCCTCCCCTGAAGCTGTTTCACCACCCCTGGGGAGGTGGATTGGCTGTCTTCTCTGATTGCCAGAAAGTTCACAGGTTCCTGAAAGACACTCTTCTTACAGTGAACTGAACTTCTACCCTTTGTTCTTAAGAGCCAAAGGGAGGCTGTTTGTTTTGGAATACAGAACTTGAAGAAAACTCTGGAGAGATGGCTTAGCAGTTAAGGCACTTGCCTGTGAAGCCTGAAGACTCAGGTTCAATTCCCCAGTACCCATTTAATCCAGATGCACAAGGTGGCATGCGTCTGGTGTTTGTTTGTGTTGCTGGAGGCCCTGACATGCCCATTCTCCTACTCTCTATCTGCCTCTTTCTTTCTTTCTCTCTCTCTAATAAATGAATATTTTTTTTAAAGAAAACTCTCAAATTCTATAAGAATACAGAAACAAAGCCAAATGTCTTTTAATTATGGTGTGGCTACTTGAAAATGTCAAATTTCTTTCATATATATAGGGGGGGGGTAGGGAGGGAGGGAGGAAGAATGTGAATGTGTGTGTCTGTGTTGGGGTCTCACTTTGTGACCCATGCTGGTCTGGTCCAGAACTCACTGTGTAGCTCAAGCTAGCCTCATGGCATTCCTCCTGTCTCAGCCTCTTGAGTGCCGGAATTATAGGTATTAGCCACCCCACTTCACTACAAATGCATTTTCATTTGAAAATACTTCAAATACAAAAATGCTGAAAGTGCATGGTGGTGCACGCCTTTAATTCCAGCACTCGGGAGGCAGAGGTAGGAGGATTACCATGAGTTTGAGGCCACCCTGAGACTGCATAGTAAATTCCAGGTCAGTCTGGGCTAGAGGAAGACCCTGCCTTGAAAAAAAGGGGAAAAAATGCTGAAAGTAATATAACAGACCACTTGGTGTCTGTCTCTGAGTTAACATTTGACATGTTTACTTCATTTTCTTCATATTTTTCTTTTTTATGGTTTTAGAATATTTTTATTTATTTGTTTGCAAGGAGAAAGAGATAGGGAAGGAAAGATAAAGAATGGGCACACCAGGACCTCTTAGCTACTGCAAACGAATTCCAGACTCATGGGCCACTTGGTACATCTGAGTCTACATGGGTACTGGGGAACTGAACCCAGGTCATTAGACTTTGCAGGCAAGTGCCTTAACTGCTGGGCCATCTCTCCAGCTTGCATTTCTTTATTCTTAAGAAATTAAATATCCAAGTGCAACTAAATCAGCAGGCTATCCAGACCCAGTACAAAGTTGAACAAACTTTTGTTTGATGACATCGTGTCAAACCTAGCATTTCAAACTCTGCCCTGTCCCCTACCCCTCACGACAGTCTCCATTGGCGAAGGCAGCCTCTTCACACTGTGGACTTGGAATTATGGTCACTTGGAGCTCTGCACCTGTTTTGGGCCTTTTCTTCAATTAAGCTAAAAGACTTTGAAACCTAGATATTTACTCTTTGTTTAGAGGTACCATAATTATAACTGGCTAATGTACATTAGCTCTTAGCATGTGCCAAAGACTATTTTAAATACCTACCATCTCTTATTATATAGACAGCTAGTCACCCTCTGAAGAAACCGCTGTTTCCCTGTTTTATAGACGTCTTCATCTGTGGGCTCAGAGGAGCGGCTGCTGGGTTTTGTCTCTTACAGTCGGACTCCAGAGCACTCTGCCTCATCATGCTTCTCTAACCCTTCTGGTGAGGGGCATTAAATGGCAGTTTGTTTTTTTTTCCCCCAATTTTTGGTTTTTCGAGATAGGGTCTTGCTCTAGCCCAGGCTGGCCTGGAATTCACTATGTAGTCTCAGGCTGGCCTCAAACTCATGGCGATCCATCCTCCTACCTCTGCCTCGTGAGTGCTGGGATGAACGGTACGTGCCACCATGCCTGCCCAGAAATATAGCAGAGTTTTCCAGATCCAACTACGAGCTGGACACTCTTCTGGCTGATGGACACAAATGCCTCCCTCTTCCAAGCAAGTTCAGGCTTCTAGAAAGGGGGTGTACATTAATCCCAGCACTCTGGAGGCAGAGGTAAGAGGATCGCTGAGTTCGAGGCCACCCTGAGGCTACATAGTGAATTCCAGGTCAGCCTGGACTACAGCAAGACCCTACCTTGAAAAGCCAAACAAAAAAAGAACATGTATACAAAAGTAAAGTAGTCCAGGGACAGTGAGGTAACCTGAAGTGAAGTTTGAATTCAGTAATGTAGAGGTGTTTTAACAGAAAAGTTTTTCTGACATGAAGGAAGAACGGCTTGTAAGCAGAACTCAGTAGCCTTAGATTTGGATTGGGGCTGAGGATACTCAGTGGGGAAAACCAAAACCAACATATGGGACCAAGGAGCAATTGTTTGGAATGACCTAGAAGCCAATCTGGCCGAAAGGAAGAGTGGTAATTTAGAAGGAGATAGTGCAGTCACTGTGGGGTTGTATTTAGCTAAGTAACACTCAGAAGCAGAGCTGAGATATGATGAAAGCAGTATTTTTGGAACAATGATGGAAAGGGAGAGGGACATGGTGGGAGTCAGAGTAAGCAGATTAGTAATGGTAAAATAGTATTGATTCACTTGCTGTTCACCAGAGACTGATTGTACCAGCCCTTAACGTCTGTTTATCATCTCACTGTATCACTTCACTTTCATTGAAAGACAAACCACCCCAAAAATTATCACATAATTCTGGTGTTTCTTTTTACGCAACAGGTGTGGGTAGTTACATATAATAAACTACTTAAAAATGGCTAAGTGGTTAATTATATGTTATGTACCTTTCACCCTAACTTTAGAAAACCAAATTTAGTGGCTTAAAGTAACACTTATTTAGTTCACATTTGTCTGGGCAAGCTGAGGGTTCTTCTGGTCTGAGCCAGCTTGGCAGATTTCTCCAGAGTCTGCTCGATGGCAGGCCTACTTGTGGCTGGGTCACAGGGTGATTGACAGGCTGCATGTAGCCACTGTTGAGAAAGGCTCTCAACCCACAGACACTGGGGGACTCTGATACTCAAGCGCATTTCAGGTCTCTGCTTGAGTCATATTTGCTACTGTCTGGTTGGCCCCAGAAACTCAGAAGAGGAGCCAAAGATTTAACAAAGTAGAGATACAGCCTCCCTCCAGATGGAAAGATCACGTTATCCTGGCTTACTGCATAGTGCTGTGGCTGGCCTGGCTGTATATGCAGCTCTCTGCCTTTGTAGATTGGACTCTCCTGAGCTGAAAGAACACAGGTGTTGAGTAATCCCAGCCAGCAGGTTGGACCTAGTGCCTGTTGTTCCCCCTCCCATCACCCCCCCGCCCCACCACCACCACCCGCAGAGGTGCTTGGTTCTTCCCACCCCGCTGTGCGAGCCTGGCCTGGCATTTACAGGTCAAACTCCCATTGCATGCCACACAGCGTTCTGGTGTGGGGATAAAACAATGAATAAGATGGGCAGAGACCTGACTTTTGTGAAACTTACATGCCAGTGGAAGATAGAGACCAGCAAATATATAGTATTTCTGGTAGAAACAATTAGTATGAAGAATCATAAAGGGGCTAGGCATATAGCTCATGAGTAGAGAGTTTTTCCACCATGCACAAGACCCTAGGTTTAATTCCCAGAACCACTAAAACAATAATAATTATTAGGGTGGGGATATGATGGAGAATGGAGTTTCAAAGGGGAAAGTAGGGGGAAGGAGGGCATCACCATGGAATATTGTTTACAATCATGGAAGTTGTTAATAAATAAATTGAAAAGGAAAAAGATAATTATTTTTATATTTATATATTATTATTATTGAGCAACAGGTGAGAGTGAGGTCTGGGGAGGGCTGATCTTTAGGATTGTTACCTGGTACTTAGTTTTCCATCTCTTTCCTCTATAAAATGAGACTCCTGGATATGATTGCTTTATCAATCTCTGGGAAGGTGGCTCAGTGATTAAAGGAGCTTACTAGCAAAGCCTGCTGGCCCAGATTTGATTTTTCCAGTACCCACATAAATCCAGATGCACAAAGTGCCATTTTCATCTAGAGTTTGTTAGCAGTGACAAGAAGCCCTGGTACATCCATTCTCCCCCTCTTTTCCTGTTTGCAAATAAATAAAAAATATTTTTAAAAAAGAGTAAAATTTAGAGCCAGGTGTGGTGGTGCATGTTTCTAATCCCAGCACTCGGGAGGTGGAGGCAGAGGTAGGAGGATCACCGTGAGTTCGAGGCCACCCTGAGACTACATAGTGATTCCAGGACAGCCTGGGCTAGAGTGAGACCCTACCTTAGATATGGAAAAAAAAAAAAAAGAGGAGTAAGATTTGGGCTATTCCTTCTTCTTGATGTAGGATTTGATAATGCTTTCCAAACACTTTTTATGCCCCTGTAATGTAACCCTTTTGCTTTTTGTCCTGGGAATTGAACCAGGGCTTTGTGCATGCTAGGCAGGTTTCTCCACTGAACTCCATGCTGTGGTGTCTGGAGTCTCAGCTGTCCTGGAGAGCTGATTATAGAAGTAGAGAATTCAGCTTCAGATGATTGGATCTAGGATGGAGTTTTGAGGAGCCTATCAGCAGGTCTAGGCACATTGGAAGTTGTGGTACATCACAAATGGAACACAAGCGCGCCTTTTCTAGTGAGTGCTGCTGGCTTCTGACAAGTCTAACCCTTTAGCCAACTATCCTTTTTTTCCCTAGAATATTTTTATTTATTTATTTGCAAGCGGGGGGGGGGGAGGAAGAAAGACAGAATGGGCATACCAGAGCCTCCAGCTGCTGCAAACTCCAGACGCGTGTGCTACTTTGTGCATCTGACAGTATGTGGGTACCAGAGAATCTAACCTAGGTCGTTAGGTTTTTCAGGCAGGCGCCTTAACAGTAGAGCCATCCCTCCAGCCCCCTAAGCCTTAAGTCTAATCTTAAGTCTGATGAACTCTAACCTGTGACCGATAGATACTGAATTAGTGAATAGCCTTTAGTAACAACCTCTGAGCTAATTTCTTTATCTGAAAGATCACAAGGGGTCCATACCTTAAGTACAGACTGCACTCCAGTGTGGAGGTGAGCTGGCTTGGTTTGGTTGTGTGTGTATGTGTGTGTGTGTTTTGAGACAGGGTCTTGCTGTGTAGCCCAGGCTAGCCTCCACCTCCTCATTCACCACCTGAGTCTCCTGAGTATCACTGGCATGCACCACCATGCCTGGCTTAATGAAGGGTCTTTTTTTAATTGTTATTCACATTCACATGTTTAGCTGAAGAGTTCTTACTGGAAATGGATTCTGGGATGCCACTTTGCATGCTTGAGCTGTATGAGCATTCTGTTGCCTGTTTTCTGAAAGGCTAAAATTCTGACTTCTGCCACATGTGTGGAATGGACTGTAGGTGGACTGCATAGCCTGTTACACCTTAAATGTTTATTTGTCTGGTGTTTGGCACGTAGTGGGTACCTAATAAGTGGCAGTTAATCCTATTGTTAAATCTAGTTCTGAGGTTTGTAGGTTTGTGTTTCTGTTTTTCCCATCCCTAGCAAACCTGTTCTATTGAAAAAAAGGAAGATGGGCCAGGCCTTTAATCCCAGAAGAGGTAGGAGGATCCCCCTGAGTTCGAGGCCAGCCTGGGACTACAGAGTGCGTGCCAGGGTCAGCCTGGGTTAGAGTGAGACCCCCCACCTCAGGAAAAAAAAAAACAAAAACAAACAAGGAAGACCAGGGGAGTGCTGGTAGCTGCACCTAAGCAGAGGAATCAGGAGCTTCAGGCTGGAGCCCAGTCCCAGGAGTGCCCTTGAGCCCTGTAGTCACTTAGCTTAGCTTCAGGCAGCAATAGAGAACTTGGGAGGCTCTAGAGTCAAGCTCTACCACAAAAGCTTCCACGGAGAAAGTGCCATAGAAGAAACAAAGAATGTAAATTCATTGTGTAGCTTGTTTTCTTGAGGTGCACACGTATGGGGGGGTGGAGGAACTGTATTCCCTCAAGAGCCTGCTCTTCAAATCCACTGTCAGCACACCTCTGCATTCATTAAAATTTCTACTTAGGAGCTAGAGGGATGGCTTAGCAGTTAAGGCGTTTGCCTGCAAAGCAAAGGACTCAGGTTTGATACCTCAGGACCCACATTAGCCAGATGCACAAGGGGACGCATGTGTCTGGAGCTCATTTCTTTAACTTTTTACTTAGGAAGCCAGGCATGGTGGTGCATACCTTTAATCCCAGCAGAGGTATGTGGATCACAGTTCAAGGCCACCCTGAGACTACATAGTGAATTCCAGGTCAACCTAGGCTAGAGAGCGAGACACTACCTCGAAAAAAAAAATTGTTTTTCTACTTAAGACATCAGCTCCCAAACCATTAGAAGGATCTACAGATGAAACTCACTGTGGCCTGGTAATAAGGTCTTAAGAGAAGAGCTGCTGTTCATGTTGAGAGTTATGAGACAGGGGGATTGCCAGGAGTTCAAGGCTACAGTGAGACCTTGTCTCGGGGGCAAAAAAAAAAAAAAAAAGAAAAAAAAGAAAGAAAGAAAGAGAGAGAAAATGGAGCTGGAGAGATGGCTCAGCAGTTAAGGCACTTGCCTGCAAAGCCAAAGGAACCAAGTTTGATTCCCCAGGACCCTCGTAAGCCAGATGCACAAGGTGGCACATGCATCTGGAGTTCATTTGCAGCAGCTGAACGCCCTGGTGCGCCCATTCTCTCCCTTTCTGCCTCTTTCTCTGTCTGTCGCTCTCAAATAAAAATGAACACTTTAAAAAAAAATTGGGCATTACAAAGACAGATGGGTAAGAACCAAATGCCAGTGTAGTGGGGACAGCGGAGCCCGAGTCCTTTGGTCCAGGAGCAGCTCTGTCCGTCACCCATGCGACGGTGGCATTAAGGCCAGCTTCGGAGTCGGGCTGGGCCCCACCCTCAGCCCGGGGGCGGGGCCTGTCGGGGCGGGGTCAGGCTGGAGCGCGGCCGCGGGGTGGGACATGGAGGGGCGGGGTCTCGGCGGGCAAAGCCTGGGCGGACCTCCGCGCGTGGGGCGAGGGGCGGCCCGCCCACTCAGGACCGGGCCTGCCGCGGGGGTCTATGGAGGAGACTCCCGCGCCCGCCGGCCCTCGCGCAATCCCCATGGCCGCGGCCGGCGGCAGTGCCAAGGCCATGTCCCTGTTCAAGCGCACCCTGGTGCTGAGCCCGGCCGCGGCGCCCCGGACCCCCGGCGCGGCCCCGCGGGGCTGCCCGGTGCCTCCCGCCGCCTGGCCGGGCAAGGACCGGCCGCTGCTCCGCAGCACGGCGCCCTGCCGCCTGCCCTGGCCCCACGCGTGCTCCTCCGCGTCCCCCACCGCCACCGACGTGTGTCTGCTCTGCCCGCAGGACTCCCTGAGCAGCAGCTTGCAAACCTGCTACAAGTACCTGAACCAGACCAGCCGCAGTTTCGCTGCTGTCATCCAGGCGCTGGACGGGGAAATGCGGTGAGTGGCCGAGGCCGGCCTGAGCTTGTCTGGGGCCCTGAGTTCCCGGGCCAGCTTTGGAGCCAGCACTTAGAATCATGGGCTTCCATGGCAGGACAGACCCCTTCCTGAGAGAAAGAAATGCCAGGGGTAGGGGGTGGGAACGCCCATGTGTTTACTTGTGAATGCCCTTCTGGGCACCTGGCCATGGCTAGTGACCCTGCAGGCTAGCGCTTTCAGGGAAGAGGTGCTGGGGGCAGTGTTGGTCAAGTTTGTTTAGCCCTGGCAGCTGAGCCTGTTTCTGAACATGGCGTTTTTCTTTGCTTCCCGCTTTCCTACAGTTTTGCATTTCTGCATAGTCTGTGATTCTTCCAGTCGCCCCTGTGCAAGAATACACACGAATTATACCACTTGCTGTACATGTGACAGCAATGCCTAGTTGTTTTGTTTCTTTTGACCTTTCTGTCTGCGAAACACTAGTTCAGTGTAAACATTTGGCCTGCTGGTCAGAAGTGGCATTTACCTAGTTGGCTTATTATTTTTTAAAGAAGTCTATTATTCCTGTTTAAGACAGAAAGCTAGTGTAAGTTTTAAGTGTGGCATGCCTTGTATGTCCTTTCACAGTTCTATAAGGGGTAAGGCAGCTTATGAAATGGGCTGGTTACAAATCAAATGATTTTATTGACTGACTGATCAGTGCAGAGTCTCCCAAAGTAACCCAGGTTGTCCTGAATTCGAGATCCTTCTGCTTACAGGAGTGTGCACTGTGTCTGGTTTAAATGTTATTTGAGAGTAAATACCTGTGGGTGTTTGATGCCATATGTTGACGGTTTTTCTTTTATCACAGTCATGCAGTGTGCATATTTTACCTGGTTCTTCGGGCTTTGGACACTCTGGAAGATGACATGACCTTAAGTACGGAGAAGAAAATTCCACTGTTGCAGACATTTCACACTTTCCTTTATGACCCAGACTGGCGCTTCACGGAGAGCAAGGACAAGCATCGACAAGTGCTGGAGGACTTCCCCACGGTAGCAGAATTACAAGTTTCTTTGTGTACTCTTGCTTATGCTTGAGTGTAGTGGTCTGCCAACCCGCATAGCTGTAGAGAAAGGTAAAGACAGCGGGCAGCATGTCACCAGGGCCCACGACACTGGCAGCTGAGACTCCGTAGACAGACTATGGGTTGGAATCCAGACTTACTAATTGATAGCTACTTGCACGCCCCACCCTGCCTCAGTTTCCTCTTCTGTACGCTAGAAACAGCAGTGGGCCTGCCCTCCCAGTGTTAGCATGGGTAAAGCTCTTAAAGTAGCACTGGCTTCGGTCCTGGCTGCCAGATGGTGTGAGTGGTCTGATGTTCATTGTGTGGAAGGTTACATGTAGATTTCAGTGTACGGAAAGATTCTCAAAAGGCTTTGCTTTTCCTTATGAAAGGTACATTTTCAGATTGGTTTATACAGGCCTGCTGACTACAGTGCCCCCTGAGCTGGAAGCCTGGGATTTGTGCTCAGCATGGCTCACACCTGTGTAGCTGTGGTGAAGCTTGAGAAGCAAGGTGGTCCTTACCACTTGCAGCTGTGTGATCCTTGACCTTTCTGTAATTGCTTTCGGATTCAGGTCCTTGTTCAAAGTGCTTAGGTTAATGCCTGCCTCATACTAATTTTCCATAAGTACTGGCCCTTGGTTCACCACTCTGGGAGTAACAGGGATTGTAATTCCAGTGCTGAGTTTTAGAGGCCCTGCAGTTCATGTTCCACATGTGCCTGGCTTCCTCCTTGTCAAGAATTTGAGTTGGGGGCTGGAGAGATGGCGTAGTGGTTAAGCACTTGCCCGTGAAGCCTAAGGACCCCGGTTCGAGGCTCGGTTCCCCAGGTCCCACGTTAGCCAGATGCACAAGGGGGCGCACGCGTCTGGAGTTCGTTTGCAGAGGCTGGAAGCCCTGGCGCGCCTATTCTCTCTCTCCCTCTACCTGTCTTTCTCTCTGTGTCTGTCGCTCTCAAATAAATAAATAAAAATTAAAAAAAAAAAAAAAGAATTTGAGTTGGGGTGTGGTGGTGCATGCCTTTAATTCTAGCACGTGGGATAGAAGGATCACTGTGAGTTGAAGGCCACCCTGAGACTACATAGTGAATTCCAGGTCAGCCTGGGCTAGAGTGAGAACCTACTTTGAAAAACCAAAAAAGGAAAAAAAATTAAAAAATAAAAATTTGGATGTCATATTGCAGACAATGGTTGCTCTATATCTTTATATAAATAAAGGTTTGATTTTTCAGTCACATGGTTCCTAATAGTCTAAAGAAGGCCTTTTGGTGCATAGTTGCCAAGAGTTTTAAAGAACAGATCTTTTTTTTTTTTTAATTTTATTTATTTATTTGAGAGTGACAGACACAGAGAAGGAAGCAGAGAGAGAATGGGCACACAAGGGCTTCCAGCCACTGCAAACGAACTCCAGACATGTGCGTCCCCTTGTGCATCTGGCTAACGTGGGTCTTGGGGAATAGAGCCTCGAACCGGGGTCCTTAGGTTTCACAGGCAAGTGCTTAACCGCTAAGCTATCTCTCCAGCCCAGAGAACAGATCTTATGTGGCTTTGACGATTAAAACAAATCTAATCCATACATCTGAGTAGGAGGCAGTTGGGTGTCAGAAGGAGAATCTGTTACCAAAAAAAAAAAGGTTTGAGAACAACTCCTTTGGGGCAAAGGCTTTTTCCAATTGCTGAGATCACACCTTCAGGGCCCAAGTCCAGAATACGCGTGACACTGTAAATCCAAAGAGTAAAACAGGACTGAATGAGGACTTAGAGGGAAGGCCAGGGGCTGGCCTTAAAATGGTTGGGGAGGAAGCCTGGCCTGTGAGCTAGGGTGTCCTTCATTGGAGTATGGGGTTCCTCCTAGTATTGGACAGAGCCAGGGTCCAGTTTTATTTGGAACAAAATTCTGAGGGTTAAGCATTTAAAATTGAAACCTAAATGGCCCAGGGTATGTTTGGGCTGGAGAGATGCCTTAGTGGTTAAGGCACTTGCCAGCAAAGCCAAAGAACCCAGGTTCGATTCCCCAGTACTTGTATAAAGCCAGATGCACCAGGTGGCACATGCATCTGGAGTTTGTTTGCAGATCCTAGAGGCCCTGGCACACCCATTCTCTCTTATAACTAAATAAATAATATGTGTATAAAGGTACGTTTGTCAAGACAGGATGGATAAAATGTATTTTAATGAACACATTAGCCAGAAGGATAATTTTAGTATTTTTACCACATGATATGTGGACCTTCATCCATACTCTTGTTCTAGGCTTCACAGATTCAGGAATATGCTGAATGGAACAATGACCAAGTGCAGCAGTCCAAGGACGGCACCATTACCTTGTGCTCTAGTAACCATTAGTTGATGTCATTCTGGGCTACACTTTGTGGAGCTTTCATTATATGTTATAGATTTAATTAGGGTATGACTTCCTTTCTTTTCATAGTAGTGGCAAGCTCAAGTTCTTAAGAACTGTGCCTCTGAATATAACTAATGAATATGGGATCAAGCCCAGAGCCTTGTGGTAGGCAAGCCCTTGGTTTCAGGAACAGAGTCTTGCTATGAAGCCCAGGCTGGCCTTAAACTTGAGAACTGGAACTCCTCCTGCTGTATGTATTTCCCGAGTGCTAGGATTGTAGACATGTACAGCTGGATCTGGCCACAGAGCTACTTTTGTATACTAGTAATAATAGCATAATGATAGTGACTATAGAATAATGTACTATGATGATGTATCTAAGAATGTTTCATTACTGATTTACTGTTTGTGCTATTTTATCTATAATTTAGATTCTCCCCTCCCTTCCAAGTAGGTTCTCACTATATAGGCCAGGCTGGCTAGCACTCATGATCTTTTTATCTCAGCTGTTGGAGTGTTGGGGTTACAGGCGTGTGCCACCACACTCAGCAGCCAGGCTACCTAGTATGTCCTGTGCCATCCATACTTTGCATAGCTGAGACGAGGTAGAATTAAATTCCATGCTTGGTGAAGGATCAGGATTAGACTCCAGAAGGTCGGGCCCCAGGACTCTCGTGTTTAATCTTCGCACATTATCCTGCCGCTAGAAAAATGATCGCTGGGCCTGGTGGTGCACGCTTGCCATACCAGCACTGGCTTGGGGGAAGGAGAATCAAGAGCTCAAGGCCAGCCTGAGTTACACGAGAACCCTGCCTTAATAAACAAAAGAAGAAACGCACACAGCAGGTTAAAACGGCTAGTTGGTAGTAGTTCACACTTGCTATCTAGCACTTCAGGAGGTAAATGCAGGACCAAGAGTTGGAGGTCAGAATCTTCCCATAACGAAGGGAATTTGTGTTTGCAAGTTAATAGGAGTGCCTGACCCCCTTGACCACAAATTGGGATTTGAGCATTCTTTATTGTCCCTGACAACTCACTCCTGCATTTTGTTTTCATGTCCTGGGATTGGTCAGAAAGTGATCCAAGGACCGGGCGGGGGGGGGGGGGGGGGGGGGGAGTCATTGTAGCATGGCACAGTCCCTCTGGCAGAGTGGGCTGTGCCTGGAGAATCTGCACAGTGGGCCTCAGAGTTCTGGGAAACATGGTGCTCTTCTTCGCGGCTTTTTCCTAGATGTGTCTGTTTTTACTTTTCTGAATTTCATAATTAGTAAGTTCCACAACTCATTGAAGAAGCTAGGTCAGCCACAGAAGTGGGAGTGTTTATTTTGGAGTGTTTGTTTTCGGAGTCTGAGCTCCTCCTCTTGCTGCCCTCATTGGCCTGTCCCTTATAAATAGAACTGCTCCTGAGCAGCGTGTGCGCGGAGTCCCGGGAGGTTCCGTTGGTTTCGATCTACCGTAGGAATTACCTCTGGCATCCACTTACAGCAGCTGTTCTAGAAAGAAGAGAGTTGCAAAGGCCAGTGACTTTATGGTGTTTGGGGGATTTAATGGTTGGTATTTTTCAGAGAAATCTGACATTGTCTCAGGCCAGCTGGTGTGCCTTCAGTCAGGCCATGTAAGATTTACGTCTCTCCTAAGGTTTCCTAACTTTCCTGTGCACACAGCTTTCACACTTGGGATCTTTACTCGTATCTGTTGACTGTCTTCAGTATTGTGTGTAAGCACAGTTGCCATCTCACAGCATCATTTTCAGAAGTTTAACTGAGGAGCAGGGCCTGGTGGCACATACCTGACATCCCAGTACACAGGGGCCTGAGGCAGGAGGATCATGAGTTTGAAGTCAGTCTGGCCTCAAAAAGCAAAAATTTCATAGTATCCTTATGCTATATTTGAATTGGAACCAGAAATTTGCAATAGCAATAAATTTGAAGCCATCGATACTACTATTTTTGTTGTTTGTTTTTTTTTAATTATTTATTTATTTATTTGAGAGTGACAGACACAGAGAGAAAGACAGATAGAGGGAGAGAGAGAGAGAATGGGCGCGCCAGGGCTTCCAGCCTCTGCAAACGAACTCCAGACGCGTGCGCCCCCTTGTGCATCTGGCTAACGTGGGACCTGGGGAACCGAGCCTCGAACCTGGGTCCTTAGGCTTCACAGGCAAGCACTTAACCGCTAAGCCATCTCTCCAGCCCGTTTGTTTGGTTTTTCAAGATAGGGTCTCGCACTAGCCCAGGCCGATCTGGAATTCACTGTATAGTCTCAGAGCAGCCTTGTACTCACAGTAGCTCTCCTACCTCTGCCTCCCGAGTGCTGGGAGTAAAGGCGTGCGCCACCACGCCCGGCTGATACGACTTTCCTGCATGGAGCTGGCAGCAGGCTTCACTGAGGGAGCAAGTTAAGGATTTAAAGGTGTGGCCTTAGAGTGGCATGCCGTGGGGAAGCTGACTGAAGGGACTGGTTGGCTGACCTCCACTCTAGTCTGAGCTCTACAAGGACACAGCTTTCTGTTTGGTACCATATAAATATTATAAATTTTTTTTTTAATTGTCTCTGTTTCAGATCTCCCTGGAGTTTCGAAATTTGGCTAAGAAATATCAAATAGTGATTGCTGACATTTGCAAGAAAATGGGGTTTGGGATGGCAGAGTTTGTGGATAAGAATGTGACCTCCAAACAGGAGTGGGACAAGGTAAGTATTTCCATACCCAGGGCCTGTGTGTGGAGAGTAGAGAGCCAGCAGCCTTTTGTAAAGTTCAGAATGAGCTCCGGAGTTTCTGGCTTTCTATTCATACCTAAGCTGACTGTCTCTTCATAACCACTTCATAGGGGCCTAAAGTTCAATATTTTGTCAATGAGAGATACCTGTGCCCCTCAGAGCTCACTGTTAAGCAAGGCCAACTAGGTTTAACTTGTTTTGAAGGTATAGACACTGAGTTTATAAAATGTGCTCAATTGGTGCGAAATTTTAGGCAAATGACTAGATTATTTCCTGTAAACATAATACTTGTCAAATTTTAAAAACTTTTTTTTGTTATTTTCTTTTTGTTTTTTTTATTTAAGTTCTGTTTATTTTTTTGTTTTTTGGTTTTTGGATTTTTCGAGGTAGTCTCACTCTAGCCAAGGCTGACTTGGAATTCACTATGGAGTCTCAGGGTGGCCTCGAACTCACAACAGTCCTCCTACCTCTGCCTCCCGAGTGCTGGGATTAAAGGTGTGCGCCACCACGCCCAGCTATTTTTATTTATTTATTTAAGAGTGGCACAGAGAGAAAGAGGCAGAGTCCAGAGAGAGAGAGAGAATGGGTGTGCCAGGGCTTCCAGCCACTGCAGACAAACTCCAGATGCATCTGCCCCCTTGTGCATCTGGCTAACTTGGGTCCTGGGGAATCAAGCCTTGAACCAGGGTCCTTAGGCTTCACAGGCAAGCACTTAACTGCTAAGCCATCTCTCCAGCCCTCTTTTTGGTTTTTTAAGGTAGGCCCTCACTCTAGCCCAGGCTGACTTGGCACACACTATGTAGTCTCAGGCTGGCCTCAAACTCACAGCTTTACTGGGTAATCGAACCTGGATTGTTAGGCTTTGCAGACAAGTGCCTTAACCACCAAGCCATCTCCCTAGCTCCAATTCTTGATAAGATCCTTTTTGGAAAAGTTAGTAAGGCCCAATTCTTTTTTTTTTTTTCCCCTGGTTTTTTTTGAGGTAGGGTCTCTAGGAATTAAAGGCATGAGCCACCATGCCCACCAAGGCCCACTTCTTGAGACATGACACCTTCATAGCCAGGCATAATGATATGCCCCTCTAATTCTAGCTACTCTGGATGTTGAGGCAGGAGGATCACACTACTGAGGCCTGCTTGATCTACAGATGCATTCAAGGTTAGCCTGGGCAACTTAGCCAGACCCTGTCTCAAAATCAAATAAAAGTGGGCTGGGTACTGGCTATATAGCTGTCGACCTGCACTTACCTAGCATGTGCAAGGCCCTGCGTTCAATCCCCAACACTAAGAAAGAATACCTTGTTTTTTTTCATGGCCTCTGACTTTCCAAATCATTGGCAAGGTAACCAGTCTCTGTGTGCCTCAGTTTCCCCATTGGAAATGCGGGTAATAACAGTAGGTACCTCACGAAGTATTTCTGTGGGTTGAATAGGAAGTGCATATGGCAATGTCAAGAACACAGTGATAGTTAGATCCTGAGGGCAGCTTTACAGGTACATTCATGTAGACTTGTGTGTTTCAGTCCAGAGGAGAGCTCAAACCTTCCATTTGAGCCTGCTCTTTGTGGCTAATGATACCCAGCTTTTCCACCGGTGTCATTATTAAAAGCACTTTAATAATCTTTTTCAGTATTGCTACTATGTCGCTGGGCTGGTGGGAATCGGCCTTTCCCGTTTGTTCTCGGCCTCAGAGTTCGAAGATCCCTTAGTTGGTGAGGACACAGAGCGAGCCAACTCAATGGGCCTGTTTCTGCAGAAAACAAACATCATCCGTGATTATCTGGAAGACCAGCAAGAGGGAAGAGAGTTTTGGCCTCAAGAGGTAACGCATCCGGGGTATTTGGGGGAAAAACAATTTTCTCCTCTCTGAACATGAGTCACTGAACCCTGTGATCGTAAATGACAGGAACAAGTCACACTGCCATAAGCAATGCAGTGTTAGAGAAGGCATGAAGAGTTTAGGGTCTCGTTTGCTTCCTGACTGGCTGGATGTAGGGATTCAGGCTGGGCGAATGGCTTTGGCGCCTTTCTCTGGACAGGCAGCCTCCAAGTGACCCATCCCGGGGGCACTAACTAAACAACACATTCTCAGAAAGGGGCTTGGCTTTGGGGCCCATATCTGAATGTGTTCCTGTCCCCAGAGGGCTGCATCATCTGACAGGTAGACCCAAATTAGGCCTGCTCAACACAAGAGATGTATTCCTCCAAGAGCTTGTCACAAATTCAGAACAGATTTAAAAAATCTGATTTTCAGTAGACTCGCCTAGTCCTGGGCTGGAGAGATGGCTCACCAGTTAAGGCGCTTGCTCCTAAAGCCTAATGATCAGAGTTCAGTTCCCCAGTACCCATGTAAAGCGAGATCCATAAAGTGACACATGCATCTGGAGTTCATTTGCAGCAGCTAGAGGCCCTGGTGCGCACATTTGAGGAGCATATAAAGTAATATGAAATGTTACCTTTAATCAAAGAAAGTTATTTGCTAGCTGCAGAGAAACCTCTAAGTAGTAGTAAAAATCAACCAGGTTTGGTGACACATGCTTATAATCCCAGTGCTCAAGGCTGGGGATGGAGAATTTAGAGTTTGAGGTTAGGTGGTCTGTGAGCTTCTGGGGAGTTCTCCTGTTCCCCTTCTTTTGCACAGCAAGCATGCTAGGTCAGAGGCCTGCTACAGCTTCTGGCTCTTAGGTGGGGTCTGGGGATCCAATCTGAGGTACCCACAGTGCTTTATCCACTGGGCCATTCCCCAGCCCAGCCTGGCCATCTTGGCGATTTTGAACATTTTGCTTGTAGTAAGTACTGTGGCAGCCAGTCCCGTAGATGGGGTTTCTCACAGTAGACTCATGCCTTCCTGACTAGCACGTGGCCTCTGTAGTCTGGAGTCAGTAAGGGACTGCTTATGACCGGCTGTGCCAGGTGTCTGTAAGGACACCTTACCACATCCCACCCTTGCTCCTGCGTTGGGACTGGACCGGTCCTGGTCCTGGTAGTCACAAATGGCTGTTGCATGCAGCTTAAAACAGCCTGGATCGTGGCGAAATCAGCAGCAAAGAAATTTTATTCTGTGAAGCAGTCATTATTCACAAAAGTGCTTTTCATTGGGAATTTGGTGCTGGAGGAGGAACCCAGGCCTCACACATGCTGAGCGCGTGCCCCCCACCACTGGGTCACACCCCGGCCCCCGTGGAAATCTTACTGTATGTAAGTTCTCCTGCCCATCTGTTGACTTGTGTAATCTTCTTACCTGGCCAGGTCTGGGGCAGGTATGCTAAGAAGTTGGGAGATTTTTCTAAGCCAGAGAATATTGACGTGGCCGTGCAGTGCATGAATGAACTTATAACCAACACCTTGCACCACATTCCCGATGTCATCACCTACCTGTCACGGCTCCGGAACCAGAGTGTGTTTAACTTCTGCGCTATTCCGCAGGTATGGAGGGGCCATCTGCTCCAATCTTGGGGACAGAGGGGTTAAATAAGGAGAGTTGGGGTGTTGGTAGAGTGACAGAGTAGTGACTTTCTTGCTCTGCTATATCCAGGGTTCCTTAAGAAAGTGAATGTGACATGTTTTCTTTTGCTCAGAAGTAGGCAGTGATTCGCAACATACTCTCCGCACCGTATTCAGGTTCAAGGTTAAGTCTGCTACTTCCCAGACTCTTCCCCTTTTCCCATCACTTGTCCTAAGCTAGATCCTTATGCTTGCATTTACATCCAGGGCCTGAGCTTAGGTGAGGAGGAGGCTGGTTAAAACTGGGGCAAGGGTGAGGGCTAGGGAGGTGGCTCAATGGTTAAGGCGCTTGCCCGCAAAGCCCAGTGACCTGGGTTTGATACCCATGTAAAACCAGTTGCACAACATGGCACATGCACATGGAGTCCATTTGCAGTGTTTGGAGGCCCTGGCACTCCCATTCTCTCTGTGTCTCTTTTTGCTTGCAGGAGAGAACAACCTGATGCTAGACTAGTTGTCCTGGAAGTAATTTGCCTTTGATACAGGACACCATTGTCTCCCCTTCCGTGGTTTTCATCTTGTATTATCTGTTTTTCATAGGAAAAAAACCAGAAAAAATAAATTAAAAAATTCTGGATATTATTTTGAAATGTACCTTAGTTCTGATAATCCATTTCATTAATATAGAAATAATGGATTTACTTGATAGAAAATATTCTATTTACTTGTGTTTGTTTTAAAATGGAATTTTTGTAGCTACATGACAGAATAATTTAACCCTGCAAAGACACTAGGCTGTGTTGTTGAGAAAGGGAGGAGTGGGTAAGCAGGTCTGGACTGACTTCTCTGGGTACTTTTTTCTTTAGTTGAGAGTGGGAAAAGTATATGTATGGCAGACTCTTGACTGACTGTTTCTTTAGCTGAGAATGGGAGAATGTGAGGGAGGGGAGCGGGATGGGGGGAGGCAGGAAAGGTGGTCTTGACTGGCATCTCCAGGTATCTTTAACTGAGAAAGGGAGAGAAGAATGTTGTGGGAGGTGGCGGTCTTGACTTCTCCAGGTCCTGTTTCTTTAGCTAGGGAGGCAGGAGTGGGGAGGGAGGTCCTGACTGACTTTTCTTTAGTCGCATCTTCGCTGTTTGGCACTTGTGTGTTCTGCAGAAGGTCTGCCTTCCCTTTCATGACATGAACTGAATTCGTTCCCTTCCGCTTTATTATCTAGGTTATGGCCATTGCCACTCTAGCTGCCTGTTACAATAATCAGCAAGTGTTCAAAGGGGTGGTGAAGATTCGGAAGGGGCAAGCAGTTACCCTGATGATGGATGCCACAAATATGCCAGCTGTCAAAGCAATACTCTTACAGTATGTGGAAGAGGTGGGTTTTGTCAAAGCCATACTGTTAGTGTTGCATTATGTTGAAAAGATGGGTTCTGTTTAACTACCTAGATAATTTATAGCTGCTTTCTTGATTTAAGTAATGTCACTGTATTAGTCAGGGTTCTCTAGAGGAACAGAACTGCTAGAATGGATTATTTTAAAAAGGGAATTTATTGGATTAGCTTATGGTAGTCCAATAGCAGTTGTAGGCAGGAAAATCAAGGAACCCGGTAGCTGCTCAGTCCATGTGGCCAGATGCCTCAGCAGTCCCGATCTGGCACCGCAGATGGCGCCGGAAGGCCTAGAAGTTTCCTGAGGAGCCACTGGGTTTCGATCCATGTGGGTCTTCAGTTGATGTGGGTCATCAGTTGACGCTTGTCTTCAATCCACGCTGGAAGGCAGCGAGCAGCTCTGGCAGCCAAATGGGAAGAAGGAAGGAGCTCTTTTCACCTAGAGCTTCCTTACATGAAGTCCCCCTCTGAGAGAGGTGCCCGCTGTGGGGGAAGCACTTCCTCCTTTAGTTGTTCCTGGAAGCAACGTCAGAGACCAACATGAAAGAGATTTCTGTGAATTACTGAACAGATCAAGTTGACAACACTTTAACTATCACAGTCACCATTTAAACAAGCTATGTTTGAATATTAAGTGATCCTAAAACTCAGTGTTATAGACTAAAGCAACAGGATTGGTGTCCCTTATTAGGAAAAATACATGCACAAGAACTATGTGCATGGTTCAGTGCCTTTTGTGACAGGAGATAAGGAACTATGGCTGTATGCTGGAGCCTCTGGAAAGAGTTGTTGCTTTTGAGCTGTGACGTGATGGTAGGGGACAGCTGAGCTTATTTCATGAGTGAGGAGTGGGAAGTGGAGACTTTGGTGAGCTAACGCGCAGTGTGGCCTCACGGTTACCAACTCTGACTCTTGTGTCCTGATTCCCGGTTTTATTACATCACAAGCCTCAACTGAAAAACCAGATTTGCAGACAAAGGAAGACTACGGAGCTACAATCACTTCTGAGTTTTCTCTGCAATTCTCATTGCAAATGCCAAACCATCCTAAAGCCAAATGTACCTCCTGAAGCCATGCCCGCCCCCACAAAGGGCAATGTGTGCCTGGGTACAACAGTTTGCTGGGAAAATGGATATCTCTGACCTTCAGGACCAAGAGCCCTAGTTCTGAACTGGAGATAATGTGTTCCCTCCCCCAGGAAGCCCTGGGTAGTGTCTGAACATGTCCTTATTGCCACACCTGGAAAGGCTAGGTGCTGTGGTCACTGGTTAAAAACAGGCCTATGGTGATGCTGTGGTATGTAAGGGACCTCATTAAAGACAGAAACCAGCCTTCCTCAGCCTGAGTGTTCCACAGAGCTAACCACCATCAGGGCTATACGGTTGGTTGTTTCAGTTTTGTTGAAACCAAATAGATGAGTTCTTATTAACATCAGGAAAACTGAGGCACCAGCCTCATGGCTAGAGCCATAATTGAACATCTGTCTGACTTCAGCCTGTGCCGTTAACTGTATTCTAAGACTCCAGTCACCCTTTTTCAGTGAACTGCGCTGTTCGGCATAGTTACATTATTTTCTATAATTTAGAAACATCTTATGTTGTGTGCAGCTCACAGATAGCTTTGTCTTGCATTTTGACTCTCACTTTGTCTTTGAGACAAGGTCTTACAGCACAGGCTGGCCTTGAACCCACTGTAATTCTCCTGCCTTGGCCTCCCATGTACTGAGAATACATGCAGGAGTGACCACACGTTTTAGAATATGTGTGTGTGTGTGTGTGTGTGTGTGTGTGTGTGTGTGTGTGTGTGTGTTTGTGTGTGCGCGCGCGCATGCGCAGTGAGACTGGCTGACCTGTGAGCCCCAGCCATTCTTCGTTTCTCCCCTCCCCCAAACCGGGGTCTTAGGCCTGCATAGCCATGCCCGACTTTTCACAGGGGTGCGGGGACAGAGCTCAGGCCCTCATGCTTGCACAGAAGTGCTACCACTGCTGAGCCAACTCCCCAGGCCCTTAGAAACTCACTTTAGTAACACTTAGAGCTCCAGTTTTATTTGTGATTTCCTTAACTATTAGAATTCAGTCCTGCTTGTGACACCGAGTTTGAGGGCAGTGTAGGCAGACTAACCTCCTGTGTTGTGAAGTACTTTTTTGTTGGAACTCAGCCACGTCCATCTGTTTACTCGTCGTCTCTGGTGCTTTTGCAATTTCAGGGCAGAGTTGAGCAGCTACAACAGAGGGTAGCCTAGATAGCTAAAAAGTTGTTGAGCCCTTGAAGAGAAAGTCTGCTGACCTCTGACCTAGGGCACCAGTATCTGTTTAAAAGTCCTGCCACTGAAAGGCAAGGTGGAGGGAATGTTGAGACCTCAGCTTGTGTGGTGCAGGGAAATCTCCTTGTGGCACTCATCTGTAGAAGCTGGTGATGGTTTTCATGTCAGCATTAAGGAAATCTTGCCCTTGATACTTTCAATGAAGACTTGTGTGAAGTCCACGGCTATGCTGACCTCCGCTGGTGTCCAGCTGCCAGCAAGAACTGACCCTGTTTGTCTTCATTGACCAAGTCTGTCACTGTGGTTAAGAAAGGGTCCTCCGGGCTGGAGGGATGGCTTAGTGGTTAAGGTGTTTACCTGCAAAGCCAAAGGACTCAGGTTTGGTTCCCCAGGACCCACGTTAGCCAGATACACAAGGGGGCACATGTGTCTAGAGTTCATTTGCAGTGGCTAGAAGTCCTGGCATGCCCATCCTCTCTCTCTCTCCTCTTTCTCTGTCAAATAAAAGAAATAAATAAAAATAAGATTAAAAAAAAATAAAAGAAAGGGTCCTCCTTTCATAGCCGGGCGTGGTGGCGCATGCCTTTAATCCCAGCACTCGGGAGGCAGAGGTAGGAGTATTGTTGTGAGTTCGAGGCCACCCTGAGATTACATAGTGAATTCCAGGTCAGCTTGGGCCAGAGTGAGACCCTACCTTGAAAAAAAAAAAAAAAAAAAAGAAAGAAAGAAAGAGGGAGAGAGGGAGAACATTTCCCTTCTGCTGAGTTTCTGGGCTTACAGGAGAGTGAGCCAGAAGAGGCTCCCCAGAGGCTGCTCTGGCTGCTCACAGGAGGACGCACGTGGAGGTCCACTTCCTCCTGAGCAGGTGGATGGATACCACTTGTTCAGGGGCAGCCTTGATTCACATCAGCCTGCCCACTGCCCGCTGCCCGCTGGGGAGCTCATCCTGCTATTTTGAGATGTGTAGGCACACAGCCAGGGACTTCCATTCCTACTCTGCCAAAGTGAATTCCTTGGCAAGTGCTATCTTTTTCAGCCCCTCTAAGCATCCTGTCTCCCCTCCCTGTGTTGCTCTGGGGCATCACCAGGCTGTGGCAGACTCTTTTAACTGTATAAACTGGCTCTTGCTATATACAACCCTGGAGAGATGGGAGAAAAGATTTGTTGATGACCTTCTAATTCTAAAGCTGGAAACCAATTTCTGTCTGAAATCTTCCTTGGCCCCTCTTATGTCATGTGACACTGGTTTGCTCTGTCTTTGAAGCCCCTTGGTCTCTAGGCTTATGACACTCCTGTTGAATGTCTGCTTGTGCCCCTGTCTTCTGCTTCTCTCTGCTTGCTCCTTCAATCTAGGGCACATCCTAAAGGCCACTCTTCTCCCAACTCTATAGGTAAGCAGTCTCCATGTCTCATTTGGTCTGTGTGCTTTTATGCCTGTCAAAAACTGAGGTGCGTTGCATTCTCACCCAGCAATTACAGATTTTATCCAATAGAAGTCACCCCAAACACAGTAACCTGCCTGCAAACACAGTGAACTACTTGTGCTTGTTGACTGGCAAAGAGAAGGGATTTATTTTGGCTTTGGTGTGGAGGTTCCAGCCCATGACTCACTGCCCCGTTATGTGGGCCCAAGTCAAGACAGCGCATCATGCAGGTACTGGTGGAAGCTTGTGGTGAGGAAAGCTGGTGCGTCCAGAGCCAGGGAGGAAAGAGGGGACCAGGCCTGTGCTTCTCTGCAAGGGCTTAGCAAAAGCTCTTAAGTGTCCACCCCAACCTGTGGATTCGAAGGCTAGAGTGAGAAAGTTGGACTGCTGTTACGGGGATGGCTGGGAAGATGGCTCCGCGTTTAAAGGTGCTTGCTCTCAAAAAGCCCACTGCATAAAGTGGCGCACACATCTGGAGTTCGTTTGCAGCTAGCATTCTTTCTCTCCCTCTTTTTGCTTGCAAATAAATAAAGTGGTACCACTATTAGAAATAGAATTTCATCACCTAAAATAATTTTAAAGGTAAGTAGTGTTGTATATCTGTAATCCAAGCTCTCCGTGGCTGAAGCAGAATAATGCCAGCCTGGGCAATATATCAACACCTTGTTTTTAAGAAGAGAAAAGAAGGGAAGAAAAAAATGTTGGTGTGTATGTATATATATATTTTTTGGTTTATTTTTATTTATTTGAGAGCGTCAGAGAAAGAGAGAGAGAGAATGGGCACGCCAGGGCTTCCAGCCATTGCAAATGAACTCCAGATGCATGTGCCCCCTTCTGCATCTGGCTAACATGGGTCCTGGGGAATCGAGCCTCGAACTGGGGTCCTTAGGCTTCACAGGCAAGTGCTTAACCTCTGAGCCATCTCTCCAGCCCTGAATGTATATTTTTATAAAAAGAAATTAGGGCCGAGGAGATGGCTCAGCAGTTAAGAGTGCTTTCCACTTAAGCATGAGACCCTCACTTGCCAGCCACTACCTCCTTTGACTCCTGAGAACCTGGGCATGGCCATGCAAGTCTGCAACCAGAGTCTGCAGTAAGAAGAGACCATAGAAAGCCCCACTGACATCCGCTCTGGGTTGAGGAAGAGAGACTCTGTCTCAAGGAAATACACTGTTGAGCAATAGAGAAGGACACCCGAAGTTCTCTTGTGGCTTCTGCGCATGTGCACATAGCACATTCATACACCACATGACACACACACACATTAATAACAGTGTCAGGGCTAGGGAGCAAGGGTTTAGTGGTAAAAGTACTTGCTTGCAAAGCCAACTAGCTTGGATTCAATTCCTCAGTACCCCATAAAGCCAGGCACAAAGTGATGCGTGAATCTGGAGACCTTGGTACACCCACACACACATGAAAATAAAACTAGCATCATCTTCCACCTTTAATTTTCTATTTCTTTGTATTCCAGATTTTTCTTTGCTGGGGGGGGGGAGACAGAAATGGAATGGTGTCAAGAATGTAAGATATCTTGGGCTGGAGAGATGGCTTAGCACTTAGCAGCTTGCCTGCAAAGCCAAAGAACCTTGGTTTGATTCCCCAGAACCCACATAAACCAGATGCACAAGGGAGTGGATGTTCCTGGAGTTCATTTACAGAGCTGGAGGCCCTGGTGTGCCCATTCTTTCTCTTTCTAGCTGCCTATTTCTGTATCTCTCTCTCTCAAATAAATAAAAGAATATAAGATATCCTTATAGAAGAAACACCCTAAAGTGTTCTTTTTTATTATGACCACGTTTTTTATTTTTGAGGCAGAGCCTTACACTAGCCCAGGATGGCTTGGAACTCACTCTGTAGCTCAGGATTGCCTTAAACACAGAGTGATCCTTCTACCTCAGCCTCCTGAGTGATGAGATAATGGATGTGTACCACAATGCCTGACTAAAAACTTATTGTTCAAACATTTGCTCCATGTTCTCCAACAACCTCTGACCTGACTCATCAGTTTGATTCAGCATTTCTGTATCTTTTTGTTTTGTTTTGTTTTGTTTTGTTTTGTTTTGTTTTGAAGGTACGCTCTCACTCACTTAACTCTGTAGTCCCAGGCTAGCTTCAGACTCATAGCATCCTCCCATCTCTGCCTCCCAAGTGCTGGAATTAAAGGTGTGCACCACCACACCTGGTTCTTCTTTTCATTAGTTAGAAACTGTTGTATGGACAAACCACGTGTTGCTCTCATTCCTCTCCTCTTTGCTCCCATTCCACTGAAGGCCCTCAGTGGGGTACTGGTGTTCATCATGGGGTCATGGGTTAGGCATTCCGTCAGTTGTGGGGCGCACGATATTCCGAGCCTTGGTGGGTGTGTCATAAGTCTATGTCAGTGTTGAGCTCTCAGCAACTTTTGGTGATTCAGTATTTCTTTGTTTATTTTTATTTATTTATTTGAGACCGAGAGGCAGAGAGAGAGAGAGAACGGGCGCATCAGGGTCTCCAGCCACTGCAAATGAACACCAAATGCATGTGCCCCCTTGTGCATCTGGCTTACGTGGGTCCTGGGTAATCCAGCCTCAAACTGGGGTCCTTAGGCTTCACAAGCAAGTGCTTAATCACTAAGCCACCTCTCCAGCCCCTGACTCAGTATTTCTTGATGGCCTGGTGTGGGAGGCACAGTGCTGTTTGTGAACTGTGAAGGCGACAGCTATAATCTAGTTAGGCAGCCCATACTACGTGGCTAATAAGGTCAGCGTATGTGCAGAAGAGGGTTTTTGGTCCAGCGCAGAGGTTCTGGGAGACTTTGTGCCTAAGTTGAGACTTGGGGATATGCAAGGAGCCTATTGAGGTGATAGGATGTGGAGAAGCATTCCAGAGGCCATGATGGGAAAGAAGGTAGCATAGTGTATCACATAGTGTGTGACCTGAGCATCTGGGGAGGAGTGTGGCCCACAAGAAGGAGCTCAGGTAGTCTGTTAGTGAGAGGGGTCCTCTGGGGTTTATCGCTACCAGATCTGTGGTAACCGTGGAAACATTGAGTGGATCGGGGCTCAAGCATAGAGGCGGGGACTGTTTGGGGCCTGGAATAGCTCAGATGCAGCTCACTGAGGGTGTGACCTTGGACAGTGATGGCAGGAATGTGGAGGGCTGGACTCTGCAGATGGGTGGGAGGTTCAGGCAGGGGCGGGTGGGCAGGTCCAGCTGGGACTCCAGGATGAAGCTGCTTTCGCCCATTTGTGCCAGAGTCCTCTCCCTTTCTCCGTGTTCCTGTCCTCAGCTTAACAGAACTGTCAGCCTCTGCTGGGCACCTGCTGGAGGTTGTGATGGCTCCAGGCTGCTGTCACGGTGCCCGGAGGTCCTGGGTGCAGTGTGTGCGTGCCTTCTCTTGCTCAGCGTTACCGGGTTAGGCGAACACTCCTCTCTTAGCAGCACAGTGCCTTTGGGCATGTTTCCTCCTTGGTGAGATGGGCGTCAACGCCTGCCCGTTGTCACCACAGAAGGTGCTCATAGGCACCCGTACTTGTGATGTCACGCTAACAAGCACTTCCTCTTTCTCTTACAGATCTATAACAGAATCCCTGACTCGGACCCTTCCTGTAGCAAAACCAGGGAGATCATCTCCCAAATCAGGATGCAGAATCTTCCTAATTGTCAGCTGATCTCCCGAAATCACTACTCCCCCGTCTACCTGCCCTTCGTCATGCTCTTGGCTGCTCTGAGCTGGCAGTACCTGACCACCCTGTCCCAAGTCACGGAAGACTGCTCGGACAGGAGAACATTGATTTGAATTTGTCTGGAAGCTGAAGTGCTCAAGAAATGGGTTATTTTTTCCTCAAGGATGGAAATTGACTTGACTTCCCTTTCTTTTTCTCCTACTTTAATCCTTCAAGAATACTGTGTGTTGGACCTTTAGAAACTGTGCCATGCAGTTGAGAATGTGACACACAAAGGAGAGAACGCTTCCCCCTCAACAGCCTGGTACTTGGGTCATGGTCCCCATGCTTCTCATGGCCATTGGCAGTGCCCTGCCCACTGCACCTGAGCTGAAGTGGCCACACACGACTTAGTCTCAAGATCTTAGTGACTCCTGGCTACAGTGACAATTAAATGTATTTAATTTGAAGAAGCCTTTGAATATCTACCATAATAGAAAATGAAGGGAATTTTCCTTCTGTCTGGTTTCTGATTTTTCTCATCAGTTTGTTTCTTTCGTTGCTTTGACTGTGGTGGATGTGAATGCTCGTCGCTCTCAGAAACATGGCCATGCTCGCTAAGAATGCAGGTGTGTCTTGTGCCCATAGAGGTTGGGGTGAAAGTCGGTGTTCTGGCATTATTTCCTCATAGATGGGAGCTAAGCTTTCAGAGAGCAGCATCGCCTCTGGCCTGTGTTTGGAACGGGACCTCCTTTAAGGCTAGAAATGTTGAGATGGTGTAAGGGCTGGGGACGAATCTTTGGAGTTCAAGGGACACTTGCCATCAGGGAAGAGGAGACATGGCAGCAGGAATGGGAGGCTGGCTGGCCCCACTGAGGCAGAATGAAGAAGTAGAGGGCAAACAGGAAGTGGGGCCAGGCTATAAAACCTCAAGGCCCATGACCGGACATCCACTTCCTCCATCAAGGCTCCACCTCCTAGAGATTCCACAAGCTCCCCTAACAGCTGGGGACGTGGGAGCCTATGGGGGCATCTCACATCCAAACCACAATAGCCAGTCACCTATGTGTGCTCCACCAGCCGCCTCGGCTTCCCCTGTAGGCTTTTAATATTTTGTTTATATACTGAAATCTCAAAGACAAAAGATGTTTTCAGGAGACTGGCTGGAAGGTGAACTGGTCCCTAATCCTGCCTTCAAGCATAGCTGGAGCATGTGATACTCTCACCATGGTTAAGGTCATGGTCCCTGCTAAGTGTGTATCTGGGAATCGGCGTTGTCAGCAGTGAAGTGTAGAGGCTCCGGGTAAACGTGTTCGTTTCTTTCCTATTATAACTAGATGCTAGAGTAGGTACTTTATAAAGAAAAGAGGTTAAGCTCACAGTTTTGGAGGATAAAAAAATCCAAGCTGAAATGGCTCCATCGCTCACCCAGTAGAGGGCCTCATGGGAGGCGCAGGGTACCCCCAATGGTGGGACCCATGCAGAAGAATACATGGAGAGACAGATGCCAAGAAAGGGGGTAGCCTTGCAGCAGTCCCCCTGCCTCGGGCTCCTGAGTGCTAGGATTATGGGCATGGGCTACCATGTCCAGCCAGGCTGCTCTCTCCCTCACATGTTGATCTCAGGAGAACTCTGGAAGACCAGCGTCAGTCCTTTCTGCAGACACTGCTTTGGTGACCTGGTTACTTTGCCTTAAGCCTCAGAGGTTCCACCATCTCTCCACAATGCTGGGGACCAAGCTTCTAGTATGTAAACCTTCTGGGGACACCGAAGCCATTTGGAAACTGCTGCCGTGTGTAGAGCACGGACTCTGTTCATTCTATGCTAGGGCTGTCCCTTCCCCCACCAAGCGGGCAGATTGGATTCACACTGCTGTGGACAGTCTAGATCATCTGAGGCTCAGTCCTAGACAAATGTAGTGCTGAGACGCATTGTAGTAACTTGTCAGAAAAGGTACAGCTACTGTAGGGCAGACTCAGCATCAGAACTCTTTGGGGACTGGGGGTATAGCTGTTGGTAGAGTGTTCATTTAGCATGCACGAGGCCCTGGATTCGGTCTGCACCACAGAAATCCAGGTGGGCCTGGTAGTACATGTTTGTAATCCCAGTACTTGAAAGGCAGAGGCAAAGACTAGAATTTCAAGGTCATCCTTGGCTACCTAGTGAGTTGGAAGTCATCCTGGGCTACATGAGGCCCTGCCTAGGAAAAAAAAGGGAGGGGAAGAAAAAGTGGGGTTTCCAAATAGGTTGTTACAAGTTTGTGTGTGAAATATAAGATTCCATTCTTTTAAACCATGCTTAAGACTTGGACCTCTGACTGAAGGGTCTGGAAGCCCCTGCGAATTCCTGTGGCACTCGCTCCCTGTGCTGTGTGGCTCAGTTGACCGGGTCCCACCCACCTCCACAGCTCTGGTTTCTGTTGTTCCTGATGCATGAGGGTCACACTTACCCTCTCCGAAGCTTTCGAGATCGATTTTGATAGCTAGTTACACCCTCCTGTAAGCCCAGCTCAGTGGAGACGGGAGGATCAGAAATTCAAGGTCATCCTCTGATCACTGATAACTAGCCAGCCTGGGCTACAGGAGAGAGGGAAAGGGAGACAGTTGTTTTACAGGTATCTTGAGGGTAAGTAGATAATACAATGCCAAGCTAAACTTGAGTTTCAGATAAAGAATATTTTTATTTTTACTTACTTATTTGACAGAATAGGTGTGCCAGGGCCTCCAGCCACTGCAAATGAACTTCAGACGCATGCACCCCCTTGAGCATCTGGCTAACGTGGGTCCTGGGGAGTCAAACCTGGGTCCTTTGGCTTTATAGGCAAATGCCTTAACTGCTAAGCCATCCTCGAGCCCTGCTCCCCATTCTTGTGTGGTGCTGGGAATTGCCCCAGGGCATCGCATACACTAGGCAAATAACCTATTGCTAAGCCACACTTCCAGCCTTTGTACAATTTACTGCATCCTTGGCGTAGTATACTTGGACTCGACTCTATTATGGTGTGCTCGTTTCCTCAGGCCCATAGCAGTGGGAAACAGGAGCCTTCTCTCTGTACTTGAGTCTCTGGGGATGTGTACAAATTCCTCATGCCCTCGCTCTTCTCCCTCTGGGCAGCTGCTGAAGCAGCTCCCTGGAGAGCCCGTTCTTTTACCTACTGAGTCGTTTCCCAGAGGCTTCCCGGGAGAGGTTGGGGTGGAGGAGCTGGTTTGGGCAGGTTTTTTGTGGTTTTTTTTTTTTTTTTTTTTTGTGTGTGTGTGTGTGTGTGTGTGTGTGTGTGTGTGAGTGATTTTTTTTTTAATTTTTTAAATTTTTATTAGCATTTTCCATGATTATAAAAAAAAATCCCATGGTAATTCCCTCCCTCCCCACCCCCCGCACTTTCCCCTTTGAAATTCCATTCTCCATCATATTACCTCCCTATCACAATCATTGTACTTACATATATACAATATCAACCTATTAAGTACCCTCCTCCCTTCCTTTCTCCACCCTTTATGTCTCCTTTTCAACTTACTGGCCTCTGCTACTAAGTATTTTCATTCTCACGCAGAAGCCCAGTCATCTGTAGCTAGGATCCACATATGAGGGAGAACATGTGGCGCTTGGGGTTTGGGCAGTTTTGAGACTTGAGCCCTAAAGCTGGGCTTCTCAGACCCTGGTGTGTTAACACAATTGCTCTGGGACCACCTTTTTTTTTTTGGTTTTTCGAGGTAGGGTCTCACTAGCCCAGGCTGACCTGGAATTCACTGTGGAGTCTCAAGGTGGCCTTGAACTCACAGCGATCCTCCTACCTCTGCCTCTCCCAAGTGCTGGGATTAAAGGTGTGCGCCACCACACCTGGCTTGGGACTACACTTTTCTGATCAGTTAGGTCTGGCTTTAGAAATTGCTTGCCTAGCTAGGTATGGTGGAGTGGGAGACAGATGTAGGATGACTGTGAGTTCAGGGCCAATCTGGGAGTACAGTGTAAGATCTAGATCAGGCTGGGCTACAGGGAGACCCTGCCTCAAAAAACAAAAAGAAATTGCCTAAGATGGGAGGTGGAGACAGGAGAATCCCAGAAGCTCAAGCAGACCAGCGAGCCTGATGTACCCACAGTGAAATGAGAATGAGACCCTGCCTCAAATGGGGTAGAAGGCAAGGACCAGCGCCCTCAAACTGTGCTCTGACCACTATATGTGTGCAGTGGCATGTACTTACACAGACTCCAAAAAAAAATCATTTAAAAACTTTAATAATTGCTTGTGCTAGAGAGATGGCTTAGTGGTTAAGGTGCTTGCCTGCAAAGCCTAAGAAATCAGGTTCGATTTCCCCCAGTACTCATAAGTCCAGATGCACAGTGATGTATGTGTCTGGAGTTCATTTACAGTGGCTAGAGGCCCTGGTGTGCCCATCGTCTCAAATATTTTTCTTAAAAATTTTCGCTGGCTAAGCTGGGCGTGGTGGCACACGCCTTTAATCCCAGCACTCGGGAGGCAGAGGTAAAAGGATTGCTGAGAGTTCGAGGCCATCCTGGGACTACATAGTGAATTCCAGGTCAGCCTGAGATAGAGTGAGACCCTACCTTGAAAAACAAAAACAAAACAAAACAAAAAAAAATTTTCCTGGCTGGGGAGATGGTTCAGTGGTTAAGGCACTTCCCTTCAAAGCCTAAGGATCCGCGTTTTATTCCCCTGTACCCACATAAGCCAAATGCACAAAGTTGTACATGTGTCTGGAGTTCATTTGCAGTGGCTCGCAGCCCTGGCACATCCATTCTCTCTCTCATAAAAAGTAAATCTGCTTGCCTAACAAAAGTCCTTGGATGACAAGGATGCTGCTTGTCACAGGACCAGTTTGAAGAGCATTGCTCCAACTTTAACATAGGTGATAACTACCTAGTTCTTGTTAGGATGCAAATGACAGCTCACAGGCCTGATTGTGACAGTGGTTTCCTCACAGCAGGGAGACTGAAAGGGGACTTCGCACCTTCCATCAAGCTTCATGCATGGACAGACACCCAAGAAACCCCAGGGACTTGGGCACAGGAGGTGGTCCATGGAGTAACTTGCAGTTTACAGGAAGCAGAGAGCCATCCCCAACTGCCCTCCAGCAAGGACATCAAAATGAAGTACAAGTCTTGCGTGGTGGCGCACGCCTTTAATCGCAGCACTCAGGAGGCAAAGGTAGGAGGATCGCGGTGAGTTCAAGGCCACCCTAAGACTCCATAGTGAATTCAAGGTCAGCCTGGGCTAGAGTGAGACCCTACCTTGAAAAACCAAAAAAAAAAGTACAGTTCTTAGGCAACAGGAAACTATAACAATTAGCACTTTTTTTCACTGGCCTGTGGCTGCCCAGTTTCTTTCCTCCCTGCTGAACCAGAGAGGACCCAGCTCAGCCCATCTCCACTGGCTCTGGGAAGGCGGGTGGGGACGGAGTCGCAGCTGAGCATGTGATGAGGTAGGAAACACGAAAGTGCGAACATTTGATTCAGTTGAAGAGGCAGAACCATGTTCAGAATTAGAGGTTATGATGTGCCAGAAACTGCAAGAGAGACACGGAAGTAGAAGCATCACTAACTTCCTACCAGATTTTTGTGCATTATTGCAGTATTTAGGATCAAGCCTAATACCCATGCTAGGTTCTTGGACCTCTGAGCTACACTTGGACCTCCCACCAGGCCATATAGAGAGCTTATTTGTTATATTTCTGACCTCTAACTTGGGGAGGCAAGCTTCCTAAGCTTTTGGAAAGATCCTCTTCCATTCAGCAGGAAGGAAAAAAAAACCTGAGGTAGCCACAGGCTGGTGGAAGAGCTATACTTCATTTTGATTGTATGCTTGGAGGTGGAGGCCAGAGGCCAATTTTGGATGTTTTCCTTAGGACGCCATCTACTCTTTTTTTTAAATTTTTTATTTATTTATTTGAGAGCGACAGACACAGAGAGAAAGACAGAGGGGGAGAGAGAATGGGCGCTCCAGGGCTTCCAGCCTCTGCAAACGAACTCCAGACGCATGCGCCCCCTTGTGCATCTGGCTAATGTAGGACCTGGGGAACCAAGCCTCGAACCGGGGTCCTTAGGCTTCACAGGCAAGCGCTTCACCGCTAAGCCATCTCTCCAGCCCTGACGCCATCTACTCTCAGCCAGTCTAGGTGGCCAGCGAGCTCCAGGCATCCTGTATTTGCCTCCTCAGTTCTTGGTACTGGAGATTGACCTCAGGTCCTCCTGCCTGCAAGGCAAGCACTTTACCCATCAAGCCATCTTCTCAGCCCTATTTATGATTCTTATCTAGGACTACGTAAGGGACTAGCTCTTGACCAGCTATATAGTCCCATGACAGAACTTAAAAGCACAGTATGTAGGCTCTGGTTCTGCCCAAGGGAAGCATGGCTTTCCAGAACACAATAGTCAGTCATCACCTGATCACGTGACTCACACCATGCCTGCCTATGAGGGGTTTTTTTGGTTTGTTTTTTAGTATTTTGGTTTTTCAAGGTAGGGTCTCTGGCCCAGGCTGACCTGGAATTCACTATGTAGTCTCAGGGTGGCCTTGAACTCAGTGATCCTCCTACCTCGGCCTCCTGAGTGCTAGGATGGAAGGCATGCACCACCACACCTAGCTGTTTTTGAAGCAGGGTCTCACTCTAGCTCAGGCTGACCACTCCTAGTGATCCTGTTTCAGCCTCTGGAGTGCTGGGATTAAAGGCTTGCGTAACCACACCTGGCATGCCTGTCTTTTGTTTGCAGAAACCTCAGACAGGCTATTCCCAGCTTGTGGTTAGTAAACACTCTGCCCATCTCTCTCTAAACAGGCAGCTCTTCAAGGCTTAGGCACAGTTCTGGGGATGGACTCAAGAGAAGGGCTGATGAGGGTGTCAGGAAATTAAGGGGAAAGAGATGCCATGGCTTAACAATACAGCTTGGTGGTGACAGGTTACCACAAGGCTGTAAGAACTTTAAGGCTTTGCTGTCCCAGAGCCCATGACTACTGACCCAGCCCCAGGGATGCCATTGGAACACAGACTCCAGCCTGGAGGAGAAACATTTTATTGGCGCAGTCATTCCTTGTTAGATTGTTAGGGTGAAGCAGGAACAGTAAAAGCTGGTTTCTCCTCAACTAGCTTCACTGTAGTGGTTGAGGTCAGTCAATAGGTCAGCCAGCAAACCAGGACCGCCCAGTTTGCTTTGAGCCATACCATTGGGAGACAGTCTGCAAAACGAACACAGCTCTTCCAGCTATTGGGCTCATTTGTTTGTCTGATCAGTTGAGGTGCACAAAGAAATAAAAATAAAACTATTAAAAACAAATTAACCAAGAACAAGACTAGGGAGGGCTTGCAACATTACCAGGGGCAACGGACACAGGCACCCAGCCCTGGGAGGAGGTGGTTTTCTCTACAGGCTGCACCCGTTCTTGGTTGGAGCCCGTCACACACCTACAAAGCTACTTGGGTGAGGCGCTGCTGACGGTGGGCACCTGTCCCTGTCAGGAACTCCATGTTCTATTCCTCTGGACAACCTGCAGCCAAAGTCCTTGGGTCGGTCTTGTTCTGGAGATGCAGGAGGGGCGACAGCCAGAGCCGGAGCAGCAGCGCTAGGAACAGCTCTATTCTAGGGGAGGATCTGGTTGCACTGTGGCCACCGTCCATGGAACAGGCCAGGAGCGAGCCAGGAAAAGGACAGTTTCTGCGGAAGATGGCTCTGATGTCAGGTCTTGAGTTTGGCCTGGAGGTCATTCAAGTCCCATCAAAAATGTCTTGCATCTTATGAACTTAGAAGAATCCAAGATTTTCCTGCCCTGCCTCACTCCCAGCTACATTTAGGGAAAATCTCCTCCAGGATTGGCTAGACAGGCTATGGCAGATTAGACCCTTCCCCAGTACTGATCCGTGCGTGGGATTCCAGCCACGATTTCTGATTCGATTCCACAGTGGTCCTCTCCTCTGAGGATTTTAAAGAAGCCTGGGAAAGGAAAATAAGGTGCTTGAAAATGTGCCTTGAGTTTGGTGTGGTGATGGCTTTCTTTGAGACATCGTTTCACTCTGTAGCTCAAAGTGGCCCGACCTTTCTCCAGCCTCCTGTCTCAGCCTCCCAAGCCCTGGGGTTTTACAGGAGGGTGCCATTATGCCTGGCTGCCTTGGGTTTTGACTCTTGTCAGACCAACAGTACATCACCAAAGCCTGATCCCGGCAGCTTCAATGGCCCAAGCAACCCCATGTGGCACTCCCCTCACCCCTCCACAGCACTACCCCAGCTGCTATGGGAATGGGGCGAACGGCTACGTGGATCCACTTGCTGGTGAAGGGCGCCTGCAGGGGGCGTGGACAGCGCCTGCGCAAAGGGAAAGGCAGTTCTGGTCGTGCCTTAGACCCTGGGCGTGCGTTGGCTGTGGTGGAGCAGAAAGACTAAGGTGCTGTGCTGTTCTGGCCATCACTCCCTACTTTTAGCAGAAGACAATTGCCACTCACCGTTGTCACCCCAGTCAGTGTTCCAGGAGTTGGCCACCAGCCAGTAGGGGGTGTTATTCTCAACTCCCCAGCCCAGGATGCGGATGGCATGGCCGCCCATCATGTCTCCAGCCTCGTGCTTGTACACTCCTGAGGAAGGGAGAAAAGGCCTGTCCAGCTGCTGCCACCCTAACTCCCCACAGCGGCAAGGCACCCCACCGGGAGAAACAGGCTCCACAGGGGTCAAATGCTCTCCTCCAAGGAAACCGCCAGAGGGCTGGGCAGAACTCAGGGGCTGAGGGAAGGCCCAGCGTGTACCGACCAGGTCTCTGGCCAGATCCCCAGCATTCCTAAAGCACCACTGCTCCACCAGAAGGATCGAGGAGACCTAGGGTGTCTAAGTAGACATACATGTGGATGTGATATGGGTCATGCACATGCATGTGCATGTGTTTGAGACAGGGTCTCTATTAAGCCAGGCTGGCTTCAAACTCAGTCCTTCAACTTCAGCTCTCCGAGTGGTGCCATCATACCAGACTGTAAACATGTATTTGAAAGCCCATCACATTCAAGTGTATGGAGTAAATATTAAGATGGATTCCCGCATGAAGTATTTTTGGTTGGCTTTCAAACTAAGTCTTAGATTAAATGCTAACTTATAGACCAAATTTAATGTGCAATGACCAACTATCTATTTAACATCCTGAGAGTCCGTATAGATGTTCATTTACTGAAAGGTTTGCATGGCTTGCATAGCTTTAAAATTGCTCCTCCGGGGTACAGTGGAGAGGGAAGAGGAATGGGTGGGGGTGGCAGCCACTGCTGGCTGAGGAAGAAGACAGGGGCCGAGGGGCTCAGAGGACTAGTCTAACCAGGCCTTCCGCTCACAGAGGAACCACTTCTTCAAGCGGAAAATGCACCTCTCAGTTATATGGGTAGAGGCTGTGAGGAATCCCCATTGAGCAGTGTGTGGCGGCACGCGCCCAGGACCCCAGCTGCTCTGGAGGCTGAAGTGGGAGGATCAAGTTCAAAACCTGCCTGAGCAACACTGTGAGACTGAGCAAGACACCTCTGTTCATTCATCCTTTAGGTGCCAGACATAAGGACAAAGGAATGAAAGGGACTCTCGGTTCTCCACCGACCCAGTGTAGATGCTGAGGAAGATGGAGACAAAGACAGGAGAGTGCTGTTGGGGAGGGAGAAAGCGGTCAGCCGAGAGCTGAGCTGTGTGGGCCGGAATGAGGAGGAATCAGCCAAACAGATGTCCCTGGAGAGGTCCTGTGGGGCACCCTGCACAGAAGGAAGCCGGGAGCAGGATGGGGGTGGGGTAGCCCTCCTAAGACCACCAGAACCACATGCTAACCATATGACCGACCAGGAAGGAGGGCAAACGGGGAGGACCCCAGCCCGCCCTGCAAGTCCTGCTGGTTCACGTGGACACAAATGGGCTCTTGAGCTGCTGTGGGACCCCAGACCCCAGCCCTGGCTGCCAGCCAGGGTAAACGCATACCTGACTTGTATGTCAGGAAGTCCGAAAACACAGTGAAGGCACCTTCCACCGGGCCGTTTTTGTAGAGCTCCGCCATGATCTCCTTCTCGTTGCTAGGCACGCTGTAGGAACTGTACCCTGGAGAAGGGGCACAGGCGGGGTGAGGCGGCTGCCCCACGTCCCCCGGCAGCCCTTCAAGGGAAGCCACGTTAGGCTTCCCTGGGCAAGGGGTGACCTGGGCTTGGGGATGAGTGAGAGGTCCTACAGAGGCCAAGGGGAAGTCAAGGCACTAAGAGCTGGTTCTTAAGCCACTCTCTGCACAATGTCCTCTGCAGCTCGGGACTGAAGCAGGATGGAGGGTGGAAGAGGCAGAACGAGGAAGAGGGTGGCTCCCTGTGCTGAGATGGGAGCTGCCCTGGCTTCTTCCTGCTGCTCCTGGCTCGGCCTCTTCCTCCCGGTGGCAGACACCCCCACCCCCGCCCCCGCCAGGCCCCACCTTACCGTAGTGCTTGTCTTCTTTGTAGGACGGGGAGTAGCCGGGCTCACAGCTCTTGCTGCACCTGGGAGTGTCGCCCTCCCCCGTGCACTGGGGCCGGCTGCCGTTCACGTGGTGCTCACAGGGAGGGATGGAGTACGGCCTGCAGCCTGATGGGTGGAGCAGACAGGCTGGGGTCAGCATGCAGGCCCTGCCGTAAGTTCCTTGTGGCCAGCCCATGTCTCTCGCCTCAGAGGGCAGGCTGGCTAACTGTCCCCTAGATGGGCCTCTGTCCTCAGCATTACAATGGAAAAGGAAACCATCCTGACTCACTGCCTAGGAAACCCACCTGGGAGACAGGGGCATGAACGCTTACCTATGTGGGAGTTGTAGAGTCCGCCAGACACCAGGCCTTTTTTGGTCCAGAAGTTCCAGGCTCCAGAGGGATAGCCACCATTACAGCTGAAAAAGAGCTGCTGTTAAGTTATGAAGTTCAGCTGTTCCCAGATCACCGCCCGGTGCAAGTACCCAGGTCACTCCTGGGCCTGCAGTACCACTGGCAATTGGCATCCAAGCCCAATTCCTCCCCTAGAGTCATTCCTTCAGGAATTTACCCGAGCTCTGTCTGCTAGGACACTCCAGGACAGAAGACCCACAGCTGTGGTGCACTGCTCATCTTACTTTTGAAAAATATTTTTTTAATTTTTTTTGTTTATTTTTATTTATTTATTTGAAAGCGACAGACAGAGAAAGAAAGAGGCAAGGAGAGAGAATGGACACGCCAGGGCTTCCAGCCACTGCAAACAAACTCCAGACACGTGCTCCCCCTTGTGGATCTGGCTAACGTGGGTCCTGGGGAATCGAGCTTCGAACCAGGGTCCTTAGGCTTCACAGGCAAGCACTTAACCACTAAGCCATCTCTCTAGCCCTTGAAAAAGATTTTTATTTATTTATTGTGTGTGTGAGACACAGGGCATGGACATGCCAGGGTCTCTTGCCACTGCAAATGAACTGTGGACACATATGCCACTTTTTGCATCTGGCTTTACGTGGGTAGTGGACCAATTCAACCTGGGCCTATAGGCTTTGCAAGCTAGTGCCTTTAACTGCTGAGCCATCTCCCTAGCACCCCATCTTACTTATCCCAGAACACAAGAGTGCTGATGCTGGCAACTCACATGTCAAACAGAAGTCCAAAGTGCCTTTTTTTTTGGTTTTTCAAGGTAGAGTCTCACTCTAGCCCAGGTTGACCTGAAATTCACTATGTAGTTTCAGGGTGGCCTCGAACTCACAGCGATCCTCCTACCTCTGCCTCCCGAGTGCTGGAATTAAAGATGTGCACCCCCATGCCCAGATCAAAGGCGAAAGTTCTGAACTTAATGAAGGGGTGCGGGGTGGGTGTGTTGAAGTTGCTAAGATCTATGGTACGAATGAACCCGCTATCCTTTTTTTTTTTTTTTTTTTTTTTTTTTTTTTTTGGTCATTTTTTATTTATTTATTTGAGAGCGACAGACACAGAGAGAAAGACAGATAGAGGGAGAGAGAGAGAATGGGCGCGCCAGGGCCTCCAGCCTCTGCAAACGAACTCCAGACGCGTGCGCCCCCTTGTGCATCTGGCTAACGTGGGACCTGGGGAACCGAGCCTCGAACCGGTGTCCTTAGGCTTCACAGGCAAGCGCTTAACCGCTAAGCCATCTCTCCAGCCCACCCGCTATCCTTTGAAGTGCAAAGAAAGAAGGATTCGTGGGAGTTTTGCCGCCATACTTCAAGCTCCAGGAGATGTGGCCACAGTGAGCAGCACAGGTTGGGTTAAGACCGAAACAGGGCTGGGAATGGAACATGCAGCAAATACAGGGCTGGGTGTCCCCTGGTTTCAGACATCCAGTGAGGACTTTTAAAGCACATCCCCTCTAGATGGGAGGGCTGTACTCAGGAGAACCCATCAATGCAGTGATTTTCATTCCACAGGTGTGAGGTGAGGCATTTCTTCTGAGCTCTCAGTGAGTCTAACCTGAACCACTGCTGCAGACCCAGGGTCAGACAGCAAGCACCTGAGATAAGAACCGAGTGTAGTGTGATCCCACTCTGACCCATTATCCTTAATGACAGATCAAGTATGTTTCCTTGAGAAAGAAAACAAAAACCAGACCAGGATCAGAAATGTGACCAAATGGGCTGGAGAGATGGCTTAGCGGTTAAGCGCTTGCCTGTGAAGCCTAAGGACCCCGGTTCTAGGCTCGATTCTCCAGGACCCACATTAGCCAGATGCACAAGGGCGCGCACACGTCTGGCGTTAGTATGCAGTGGCTGGAGGCCCTGGCACACCCATTCTCTCTCTCTCTCTCTGCCTCTTTCTCTCTCTGTCACTCTCAAATAAGTAAGTAAAAATGAACAAAAAAATTAAAAAAAAAAAAAGAAATGTGACCAAATTTCCTGAGCCCACATTCTGCCACCTATCTCCCCAGAGCATCAGCTGCCAGGAGACCTACTGCAGAACCCCGTTTCCCTCTGCCTCGGGCAAGAAAATGCCCCCCCCCAGGGAGCCCTCAGAAGTACTTTACACCAAGGAGGTAGGGCTCAGGGTCCTGTCCCCAAGGGACATGCACGAGACTCACCCGTCCCCACACTGGCCACCACAGCAGGTCAGCATGTCCTCTGCAGACACTTCCACACTGACGTGGCTGTTGGTGTGGATGCAGATGCGGTCAGAAATGGCTTCCACAGCCCCAAATGCCTGTGAGGACAAGAAGGTGCACCCTGTGAGAAGGCCACCATGCCTGCACTGTGGCATCTCCGGATTCTAGACAGCTCCTCTTGCTCACTGTCAGGTAAGACCCCCAGGCTCATACTCAGCATGAAAGACCAACCCACCCCGGTCTGGGGACTTGGTTCTCTTATATAACGTCCACTGCAAAAGCAGTGCCAGTCAAAAGCCAAGTGTCACGAGTTCCCTCATAGGAAGTACAAGGAGCAGGTGGGGCCACCAGGAGCACAGGGACGTAGTGGTGACGTGTGCAGTTCACGGTGGGGAGGTGTCAGGATCCTGTAGGTGAGTGGGAGCGGAGATTATACAACACTGGGGGCATTTTTACACCTGACTTGTAGTCGAGAAGCAATTCTGGGGACACACTTAACAAAGGGTTAAGCATTTGGCCACATATATATTGTGGTTTGAATATGAAATGTCTCCTACAGGTTCATGTGTTTGCATACTTGGCTCCCAGCTGATGTCACTGTTTGGGAAGATTGTGGAACCTTTGCTGGAAAAAGGGAGGGGCCACTGGCGGGGGGTTTAAGGCACTTGAGCCTGGCCTCATTTCTGGTCCACCCCTCCTTGATGACTGTGGACACAATGTGACAACTCTGCTTCCTGCTCCTGCCGATGCCTTCCCCACCATGGTGGCCTGTAACCTCAAGCCGAGCCAAGACAAACCCAGCCTCCCACAAGTCGCTTCTGGTCACGTATGTGGTCACAACAATGAGAAAAGTAACGAATATGGTGTAGTTTGCCACAACTCACAAACAAAATTGAGACAACTCGGTTGTTGACAGATGGCGACACTCATGAAACAGCCACCATTCCAACGCTGCACACCCATTATCCCGCTTGTCCCTCACGGGGTAAGTATACTAGCGGGAGCGGAGACTCCCACGGCTTCCTCATTTGCTTTGTCATGGCTGGTCCCTTTCTAGATATGCTGACCACTCCCTGGCGTGTCCCCTCCTGACGCCATCCCAGACAGCAAGGTCTTACCCAGCAGGAGCCACAAGAACCTTGGTCCCGGATCTCCTTGATGGTCGGACAGTTGGGCCACTGTTCCCGTGCATCAAAGCTTTCGGGCAGCTTAATGTCCTCAGCGAACTGAACCCTGGACAAAGAAAGGTCTTCATGACAAATGCTCACCCTCCTGTCCCTGCAAAGGCCCTTGGTTAAGAGCAGCATCTGGCCCTCCACCTCCCAGACAGCACGCAAGTGCGACATGGGCAGAAGTCAGCACGGAGGCTTCCTTGCTTTTCCTGCTGTTCAACACAAACGCGCATTTTGTGTGCTTCTTTCCACATGCACGAACGGCTATGACTCAACCGTTCTACCCACAGGACTCAGGGGTTTCTTGCTTCCCCAAGCACACACATGTGCCCTTGGACCTTCATGTCATTTTTCCTGTGCTGGCTGGGCAGGAAGTGGATAGGCTCTGGCAAGGTTAGCTGAGAATTCTCCATCCTCCTGCCTCAGCCTCCAGAATGAGTGCTGGCTGTTCCACCATGCCAATTCAAGCTATTTTAAAAAGTGATAATAATCTTGGGCTGGGTAGATGGTGCAGTGGCTAAAAGGACTTGCTTGCAAAGCCTGCAAGCCTGGGTTCAACTCCCCAGTACCCACATAAAGCCAGATGTGCAAAATGGTGCATGCATGAGAGTTTGTTTGCAAGGGGGAGGAGTCCAGGAATGCTCATATTCTCTATATCTGTTTCTCTCTTAAATTAAAATAAATAAATAAATATAAATATAAATATATATATATTTAAAATATAAATATAAATAAATATATATACATACATACATATATATATATATGTGTGTGTGTGTGTGTGTGTGTGTGTGTGTGTGTAAAATCTTGAGTTAGGGTGTTAGCCTAGTGGGTAAAGTGCATGCCTTGTATATACAATGACTTGAGTTCAATCCCCAGTACACAGTAATGCCATGCCGGGCACTGGAGAGATGGAGACAGGATACCCCTGAGGATTGCTGGCCAGTCAGTCTCTGATTGGTGAGCTTTGGGCCAATAAGCAAATCCTGTCTCAAAAAGGCAAACCCCATTCCTGGGGGAGGGGGCAGCTGAGGTCCCCTGGCTTCCACGTGTGCACGCGTACGAGCAAGCACACATGTACACACACACACATAATAATAATCCTTCTAATTAGTTTTTCATGTTTTGGTTTTCATCTCGTAGAAGAGGTGGAATGAGTCTGCAGGGGGCAGTGCTGAGATTAATCTCATTTTCGTCCTTGAACTCAGGGAACAGTGTAGCAAGATGTGCCCTACCCTAGGCATTACAGCTGTGGACCTACAGAAGCCATTCAGGTTCTCCAACCAGGCCAGCGGATGTGGCTCAGTGGCTGAGTACTGGTCTAGCATGTGTAAGTACCTGGGTCTGATGCCAGCACTGGAGAGATCGGGGGTAGGGGGAGCAGGTATAGTGGGACGTACCTGGCAAGAGGACCAGGAGGGCTGGAGAGATGGCATAGCGGTTAAGCGCTTGCCTGTGAAGCCTAAGGACCCCGGTTCGAGGCTCGGTTCCCCAGGTCCCATGTTAGCCAGATGCACAAGGGGGTGCACGCGTCTGGAGTTCGTTTGCAGAGGCTGGAAGCCCTGGTGCACCCATTCTCTCCCTCTCCCTCTATCTGTCTTTCTCTCTGTGTCTGTCGCTCTCAAATAAATAAATAAATAAATAAATAAATAATAAATAAGTAAATAAATAAATAAATAAATAAATAAAAAGAGGACCAGGAGCTCAAGGCAGGCCTGGGCTATTTACCAATACCTGGTCTCAGGGCTCGGGAGATGGCTCAGCAGTTAAAGGGTCTTGCTTGCATAGCGGGTTCAATTCCCTAGCACCCATGTGTAGCTAGATGCACAATGTGGAACATGCTTCTGGAGTTCGTTTGCAGTGGCAAGTGGCTCTTTTGTGCCCATTCGCCGCCCCCTCTCTCTTTTCCTCCCTCCTTCCCTCCTGGCAAATGAATAGAAAAGTATTTTTAAAAGATCTTGTCTCCAAGATCTGCAATGGCACAGTGTATAAGGATCATGTGATGTAATGATTTTCAGAAGTGAGAGCTGGGGCTGAGGAGATGGCTCAGCAGTTAAGAGTATTCCTGCGCAAGTACGGGGGCCTGAAGAGGGGCTGAGACCACCTGAACCTGAGTCCGCATTACACATGTGATGGTCGGGTGTGGCCACAAGCATGTGCAAGTCCAGCCTGTGAGCAGGAGACAGTGGAGAACCACGGGGGCTTGTGGGGAAAATGGCAAGCTCTGGAATCAGTGAGACCCCATTTCAAGGGAACACGCAGATAAACAACAGAGGGGGACACCTGATGTGCTCCTCCAACCTCCACAAGTGGACAAAGGTGCCACGTGTGCATACATGTATGCGCCTTTAACACACCACCTCACACACACAAGGGAGAGCCACGCAGAGACCTGTAATTTGGACCTTTCCTCCTGTACTTACCTTGCTATGTATGACTCTCCAAACAAATGCCTTCAAGCTTCCCTTTCTGACCTGCAATCTCTAAAACTCAAAAGTGTACCTCTCTTACAGCTCGACAAGACTTTTCCCCCATAACTTTAAAAAAAAAATTGTTTATTTTTATTTATTTATTTGATAGTGACAGGCAGACAAAGAGACAGAGAGAGAGAATGGACACGCCAGGGCCTCCAGCCACTGTAAACGAACTCCAAACACGTGTGCCCCCTTGTGCATCTGGCTAATGTGGGTCCTGGGAAATTGAGCCTCCACCCAGGATCCTCAGGCTTCACAGGCAAGCGCTTAACTGCTAAGCCATCTCTCCAGCCAACCACCCCCCCGGCGTCACTTTTTAACAGCACTTTGGTGTACATGGTGGAGTCCTAAAATTTAATTATCATTTTCATATAAAAAAGTTTATTTGCAAAGAGAGGTGGGGAGGAAGGGATAATGGGCGTACCAGGGTCTCTAGTTGCTGCAAATGAACCCCAGATGGATGTGACACTTTGTGCATCTGGCCTTACGTGGTACTGGGAAATCGAAAACCAGGGTTGTTAGGCTTTGTAGTCAACCTTTAATCTCCAGCCCTCAGATAGATATTTCTCATGCTTGCTATGAGTAATTTCTGCATGAAAATGTCCACTGCAGAATTTTCTGGAAAAATAAAACATGAATGGCAACACCTCCAGTTTTTTCTTAGAGGTTTCTTTAATCATTCAGAGCTGAATGCATCCAGACCTGTATGTACTGCCCACCATGCCTGGAGCATTGCCAGGGCCTCCGAGATACCCTGGAGACACAGGGTAGAAAGGCCAGAATTTGAGGCAGCCCTGAGGAGGAGATGCCTAGTCAGTTAGGAAGGGCTCCCCTCCTTGCTGCCCCACGCCAGGGCTACTGTTCTCCTGAACTGGGACCTGGCACTCACCTCTCAGGCAGCTTAGGTCCACCTAGGATAGTGCCACACAGCTTCTTCAGGTAGCTCATGTCCACATTGTAGAAGTTGCGTCCTGCCTGAAAAAAAGCCATCCCCAGACAGTCACCCACCAACCACGGGGTTTCCTAGCCGGGGATGAGGGGTCCCATCCAATTAAGGGAAACAAGGAAGTAGGAGGAAGACCAGGGCTAATTTTTCTGACCTATGAGCAGCTGCTGACAGGAGACTCTGCCCCACCCTGGATAGGGCTCATTCCCATTCCTGAGGCCCTGGAGTCCCAGGGCTTCAAGGCAGCAGGGAAATGGGAGGTGGGCAGTACTAATGAATCACCTCACCTTTGATGGTGGACTTCCCAGGGTCCCTCCACACACCTCCACGTGCACACTCACACACGTGCATGGGTGCACGTGTACTCCCATGCACACACAGTACATGGGATGGGAATGAAGTGAGTGTGACCCTGAGCCTCAACTTCAGGACAAAACGTCCTGTGGCCACAGCCAGAGCCTCTTGGTGTGCATAAGGCGACCCAAGGACAGGGACAGGCACAGGAAGCAGCCTCACAGCTCACCTGCCACGTGGTGTTCTGTTTGTTGATGTAGTTAATCAGTTCATCTGACAGTGGGTGGAAGGAAGGCTTGCTCTGGACACTGGTCAGTGCCAGCAGGCAGCAGAGAGAGGCCAGCGGCCACCACATGCTGGAATCTGGATCCTATATCCACCTGGAAAGGATGGGACAGGTGGCATCAGAATGGCTTCCAAATAAGGACGTTGCCTTGAGCAGACAAGCCCAATGTCTTTACCTTTATGGCCCCTCTGTAAAGCCTGGCATGACACAGCCCTCAAGGATGCTGTGTGCCACACACCTCAGTGTGCATGTCCCCACATGCCAGGGGCTGTGCTCTGAATACACAGAACCGAGGGCTCTCCTGCCTTTTGCTTGTCTTTTGTTTTTGGTGGGAGGGGGTGTTCAAGGCAGGGTCTCTCTTCTAGCCCAGATTGACCTGGAATTCACTCTGTAGTCACAGGCTGGCCTCAAACTCGAAATGATCCTCCTACCTCTGCCTTCTGACTGTCGGGATTAAAGGGGTGTGCCACCCATGCCCTCCTGACTCCGCAAGCACGTGTACATTTTGGTTTTTCAAGGTAGGGTCTCACTTCTAGCCCAGGCTGACCTGCAACTAACTCTGTAGGTCCAGACTGGCCTCAAACTCAGCAATCCTCCTACCTCTACTTCCCAAGTCCTCTCCTAGATTTTTGTTTTTGATTTTTTGTTTTCAAGGTAGGGTCTCACTCTAGCTCAGGCTGACCTGGAATTCACTATGTAGTCTCAGGGTGGCCTCGAACTTACGGCAATCCTACCTCTGCCTCCTGAGCGCTGGGATTAAAGGTGTGTGCCACCACGCTCTCCCAGCTGTTTTTAAACCATGTGCATTTGTTGAACAAAGTTTGAGAGACTTTTCCCAGGTGGTGTTCTGGAAGAACAGTCAGTCTGAAGTCACGCATGGTGGCACACCATGTAATAATTCTAGCTCTGGAGAGGCTGCGACAGGAGGATAGAGAATTCAAGCCCCGTCTGGGACTCATAGCTACATCCTGCCTCAAAGGACTGAAGATGTAGCTCAGCGCTGGTCTAGCATGCATGGGGGCCTGGGTTCAATCCTGGTATAAAAAACTGGGTGTGGTGGTGCACACTTGTAATCCAAGCACTCAGCAAGGCTGATGCAGGAGGACCACGAGTTCAAGGGCAGCCTTAGCTACATGAGATTGTCTGAAAACATCGAAACAAAACAAGCCAATCTGCGTGCTGATGTACTAAGGGAAGGATAGCCAATCTAGGGGAAGTAATAATGTTCACAAAGTACATTCTTGCAACATCTCAAGCAAATACCACTGGGCTGGTGCCCACTGCTAAAGACTCAGGAACTACAGTGGCTGTGCCAGCAGCACCAGGCTCCTAGGGCCTCTCTGGTTTTTCCTGTCAGCCAAGAGCTCCACTTCCGGCTTCTGAGACAAGAGAAATATCACATCAATACTTCAGCCTTTTGACCTTGCACTAATGTGCGTCAGTAGACCAGTGATTTCCAGTGCAACCCATGAGTCATCCTCTTGGGCAAGCAGCTAACAGGTCTTTCCTAGGGGCTAGCTAGTGGGAGCAAAGGAGCACGTGTGGGTAAGGCTGGCATCCTGTCCTGACAGATCTCCAGGGCTTGTAAGACTTACTGCTCTACCTCCTCAGAGGTCAAAGGCTATAAATTCACTGGACCCTGGCATCAGTGCTTGGCATCCCCACTCAAACATTTTTTTTTTTCCCTTTCAGGCAAGTTCTCACTATATAGCAGAGGCTAGCCTGGAACTCCAGATTCTTCTGCCTCTGCCTTCTGAGCGCTGGGATCACAGGTTAGAGGCACAAAACTATTACGAGGGAAAATCCCAACCTCTTGTTTAAGTTGCGTCAGTAGGTTGTAGAGAGAAGCCAGGTCTACACTTGGTGTACTGAACATCTTAGAATGACTGCTAGTCTAATGGTGGGGTGGGGGGGGGGATTTAAGTAGCAATTCATCTAGAAGAAGATTAAGAACAGAAATATTGTTCTAAAAAAAAAAAAAAAAAAGAAATATTGTTCTAGAAAAGCTCTGATGGAGCTCTGCTACGATGTTGCGATGCCCAGGACAGCTCACCAACAAGAACACGTCAGACCACGTGGAGCTCATCCTTGGTGCGGGAACACGGTGCGCACAGGCCAGGTGAAGAGGAAATGACCCACTCCTGCACATGTCCTGACAAAGCTGGCTGCCCATCGTGGGCAACAAGAAGGTTGCTTATACACCTGGCTCCCCACACACAAGGTGCCCCATGGAAGGAAGTCCTCAGAGACACGTCTGAGCTGGGTGTGGTGCACATCTGGAATCCCAGCACTCCGGAGGTGGAAGCCAGAAGTTCAAGGCAAGCCTGGTATGTATAGTAATACCCAGTGATACATACAGAAAATTGTCTGACCAGAAAAAAAAAAAAAAAAGAGCAAACACCTCCTAACGGGTTACATTAAAATAAAGTCTCTCTTTAAAATAAAAAGGAGCAACAAAAACAAACAGGAAACCTAACACTCCTCCCATTAAAGGCTGAGTATATGATATATATAGACAAGGTTCCTGGGAACCAGAGGACCGGGGCCTGCAACACAGCTGGGGGAAAAAAAGTGCTTAGCATCTGTGAGGTTCTGGAATCCACTCTCAGCACCCCAAGGACACACATTTGAGGACCCCACCAGCTGCTGGTAGTACTCCACCTACTGCCCAGCCTGCTGTGCCCTCTATTTTTTTTTTTTTTTCAAGGTAGGGTTTCACTCTAGCCCAGGCTGACCTGGAATTTGCTATGTAGTCTCAGGATGGCCTTGAACTCACAGCGATCCTCCTACCTCTGCCTCCCAAGTGTCGGGATTAAAGGCGAGCGTCATCACGCCCGCCTTGCTCTGCCCTCTTACGGCATATGCAATGCACTAGCCTTGGAAATAAATAATGTAAAATTTAAAAACACCATCAGAAAAATAGCATGATGGGAAAATGAACAACAGTGACTACAGGAAAGTACAAATGACCAACACAGACATAAGACTGTTCCCACTAAGGCTGGGGAGACGGCTCAGTGGATAAGGTGCTTGCAGCTCAAGTCTAAGTACCCAAATTCAATCCCCTAGCCCCAAGTAAGAAGCTGGAAGCCACGCGGGCTTCTGTAATCCCAGGTGAGAAGGGGAATGGGAACAGGAGACTCCCAGAAGTTCTGAGGTTTGCTGAGAATGCGGCAAGGAAGCAAATTGAGAATGAGAGAAATTCTAATTAAAATGAGGTGAAAGGGGAGGAATAACCCCCAAAGTTGTTGTGGCTCCCCACCCTGCCTGTACGCACGCATGGGCATGCATGCACCCTTGCATGGCAACATACACACACGCGCAAAGAAAGAAATTACTTTCAAGACACAGGTTAAAAGCAAGGTGCTTATCATGTGTGTATCAGAGCCCCAAAGGGCTCTCATGAGGGTTAGAATGAGGGGAAACAGCAGCACTGAGAGAAGGGGAGGGACTTGCAAGCATGGAGAAGCCACAACCTGGTGGTACCCGTCAGCTGTGAAGCCTGCGTACACAGGCTCAGCCTCCTGACAGTTAGAAACATACCCTACAGGTATAGAGTAACCCCAAAATGCAGACACAAGTCCATGTGGGTCCACAAAATCTGCTTTGTGTTAGTGTAAGACCGGAGATGAGGTAAATTTCCAGTAACACAGTTACTATTAAACTACTGTAACTGGTTAAACAGAATTCAAAACAGACACACTGAAAATGAATTACCTGGAGGTGGCGAAGGAAGCTGGTTAGTGATTAAGGGCACTTGCTTGCAAAGACTTACAGTCCAGGTTCAATTCCCCAGCCCACCCATGTATCATAATAAGCCTGACACAAAAATTAGAACAAGCTTCTGCCATTCCATTTGCCATGGTAAGAGACCCTGGAATGCATGCAGAGCAAATAAATAACAGTGCTTAGGGCTGGAGCGATGGCTCAGCGGTTAAGGCACTTACCTGCAATGCCTAATGACCCAGTACCCACATAAAGCCAGATGCACATGCAGCTGGAGCCTGTTTACAGAGGCTGGAAGCCCTGGCACACCCATTCTCTCATCTCTTCCTATCTCTCTCTCTACTTGCAATTAAATAAATATAAGTTTAAAAAAAGAAACAAGAGAGTGAAGTAAAAACACAATTCTGCCAAATGTGGTAGCGCACACCTTTAATGCCAGCACTAAGGAGGCAGAGATAGGAGGATCACCAAGAGTTCGAGGCCACCCTGAGACTACATTGTGAATTCCAGGTCAGCTTGAGCTACAGTGAGACCCTACCTAAAAAAAACAAACAAAAAAAAAAAAAAAACCCAAACCTATCTGAAGTATCTCATGTTGTACCAATAAAATAAAAACACTGTTATCCAGGTGTGGTGGCGCACACCTTTAATCCCAGCACTCAGGAGGCAGAGGTAAGAGGATCGCCATGAGTTCAAGGCCACCCTGAGACTACATAGTGAATTCCAGTCAGCCTGAGCTAGAGTGAGACCCCACCTCAAAAAAAAAAAAAAAAAAAAAAAAAACAATTCACTGTCATACTGTTAAGTGAGAAAACAGCAGGTTGCAGACCACTGAGCAACATAAGGGTTGGTGCCTACTAAGCAGGTGTGTGTGTGGTCTTGTTGCTGCAAGAAAAACACACAAAAGTAGGAACTGCACCTGGGAGGCTTCTTTTTCCATCCTCTGTGGCTCGGATTCCTGTGTTAGCAGCTTGGTAATGTTAAGTACAGAGTCTTCAAGAGGTGAAGCTTAGCGGGAGATCACCTATCTCTCCTTATTGCATATCAATCAAGATGCCATCACTTTAGTGTGGCCCAGCCAAGGGGACCAAACCCGTGGCCACTTGATCTTGCCTTTGAGCCTCTAAACTTTTACCCAAATAAATCTTTTCTTATTCAAAACTATAATGAAATATCTCATCATAGTATTGGAAATGGACTGACACAAGTTTTTTCTTTTTTTTAAAAAAAATATTTTATCTGAGAAACAGATCCCGAGTCTTGGTATTAGGGATATTTTCATAGACCGGTGGACCCTGTCCCTCCTCTTTCACAATAAAGTGACTTATAGTGCTTTAAAAAAAAATTATTTTGATTTATTTGAGAGAGAAAGAGAGAGCGAGAGAGAGAGAATGGGCATGCCAGGGCCTCCAGCTGCTGCAAACAAATTCCAGACACATGTGCCACCTTGTGCATCTGGCTTACCTGGGTACTGGGGAATCTAATGTGGGCCCTTTGGTTTTGCAAACAAATGCCTTAACCACTAAGCCAACTCTCCAGCCCCCCTTTGTTTTTCTAACAGGCAAGTTCTTATATTTCAAAGAATTTTTGAGGGAGGGTCTCATTATATACATAGCCCTGCTGATCAGAAACTTACTGTGTAGACCAGGCTGGCTTTGAGCTTAGAGTGATCCTCCTGCCTCTGCCTCCTGAGTGCTAGGATTACTATAGGCATGTGCTACCATGGCTGGTTAAGAACTGTTTCTTTTAGGAAGAATCACACAATGCACCAAAAACCTTGAGTCACCAAACTGATAAAAGGCCTTTAAAAAAAAAACGATCCCCAAACACATTTACATCCATCTCCCTGCCATCATTGAGGCTTCCGCTGTAGACTTTCTGTTCAACACACTTAACTGTTTCCAGTGACTTACACTGTCTTACAACTCATGTTACGCCGCTGCATGGGCTCCTGAATGTCCTGGACGGACGCGGCTAAGTCAGATTCCTTTCTTCTTTACAACACCCTCTGACGTCCACCAGACAACTTAGCCTTTCTCAGGGCTACAAGTGTCCCCTCCCCAGGGCGGGAATCTGGACTAAGGAGCCTGCAGGTCCATTAGGTCCCCATGTTCAAAGACTGCCCCTCACCATCCTGCACGTGCAAAAGGAGCATCCTCCGGTGGAACCTGGTGTCTGCTGAGATGTTAAAGTCTAACCCAAGAAAGAAGAGGGGCACTTCCATGGCAACCTGAATTTCTAAACAAGATGTCTTTTGTTTTTGTGGTGGCAGAGAACACTCTACAGAGGTCCCCTGATGCTCCTCTGACCTCGACTCTCCTTCCTCATCACCAAGGCTCCGTGTGGCATGCAGACCTGTGCACTGGGCTTGGGTCCACTACTGCTCACCCGACGCCCCGCTCACACCGGGGCTGAGCCCCGTGGGACTCTCCACCTCTCCAAGAGCATGGCTGGGGTTGACTTACTTGGCCATCAGCTGCTATGTATGGATGGGATGGGCCCTGCTGGAAGTAGCCAGCCTACATCTGTAATGATCACCCCTCACGGAGGCTCAGTGTCGAGGTGGAAGTCAGTCAGGACGGAAGGAGGGTGGCACAGGCCCTGGGCCCGGTGCGGTGCGCAGAGGAGAGGGCAGGGCTTAGTTCAGAGGCTCCACCTCCCGCTCCTCTCTACCCCCACCTCTCAGGCTGCGCTAATCCCAGCCCACTCCAAAGCTACTCACAAGACCTCCACACCAGAGTCTGAAAAAACCACCTTCTAGCCTCAGGAAACCCCACATGTCATGTCCTAAAGCAATTAGTCCAATGGGAGGGTCCTGAGACTGTTGAGGACCCAGATGTCCCCCTCATAGACAGAGACAGACAGCCACGGACACTCGGAGACTAGTGATAATTTAGCCCCGGGGCAGTGAGCACCGGTTTTGCATTCTCTGGACATCAGGACACCTCGCAAAACGCAGCAGCGACAATGACAAGCTTTGCAGCTCACAACTCAGCCGTGGGTCCCATGGCAGTCTCGTGCTCTTTGCCTGAAACAGCAACCAGCTTTCACTTCCCTCAATTTGGTCTAACACTGCCCTTTAGTTCCCAATTCTATAATTTTTTTTTATTATGGAAGATCAAAAAGTCCTTAATGCCAGGGTGTGGTGGCGCAAGCCTTTAATCCCAGCACTTGGGAAGCAGAGGTAGGAGGATTGCTGTGAGTTCAAGGCCACCCTGAGATTGCATAGTAAATTCCAGTTCAGTCTGAGCAGCCTGTGCTAGAGTGAGACCCTGTCTCAAAAAAAAAAAAGTCTTTCATGTTAGAATGGGACCGGAAGAGAGGAGAACACCAGGTGTGGGGGCAGCTGTGAACAGAGGCCGTTTCTAGCCTACGTTATCAGCTGATCCTAGGTTCCGCTGCAGCCCTCCCTTTCTACTAGGTGGCATTCAGGGTGCCCCTGTGGCTCTACAGAACACTGTCATGCGCACAAAGGGCCATGGCCAGGTGGTCCCATCAACCCCAGCAAACCCATTCTGCAGACGCCAGGATTCATTCCCTTCCTGAAACAGACATGGCCTCTGGGACTCTGAAAAATTATGGTATGGACCTCTAAGAAACCCAAGAAAGAAGAGGGCCATTTCCATGACAACCTGGATTTCTAAACAAGATGTCTTTTATTTCTGTGGTGGCACTCCCACTACCCAAAGGGCTCCTGCGTCTGTATGCCAGTCTAGACGAAGGAAATGTCATGTACTGACCTCCTAACGGAACAGGCTTTGGGGACCAACAAGCTTGATTAAAAAAAAAAAATTAAAAAAAAAGCTTTCCAGGGCTGGAGGCATAGCTTGCTTGGAACAGAGCTTGCCTAGCATGAGCAAGGCCCTGGGTTAGAGCCTCAACACCAAATGAGGTGAGGGGCGGGGGGGGTGGGACACACCTGTGATCCCAGCATGACAGGTAGAGGCAGGAGGATCAGACATCCAAGGACATCCTCGGCTACACAGTAAATTCAAGGCCAGCCTGGGATACGTGACACCCTATTTCCAAGGACAAAAGAGAATTTTCCTAGGTAGGAGCAGAGCCCTCAGGCAGACCAGATTTTGAATCTGAAAAGGATATAAGGAAACAAGGCATATATAGCTGCAACTTCCATAGGCTACCTACCAAAGAAGTGAACCCTGGCCCACGGGCGGTCTTCCTACAGCACTCTGCTTTTCTTACCTGTAATGTTGTAAACACCATGCCAGCTATCAACAAGCAGACACATGAAGAGTGCCTCCTCTGCACACAGCCACAAACTACAACTGTCCCCTCTCAGACAGGCAGAGTGGCTCTAGACCAGGAAGACGGGAAGGCAGGAGAATCTGGGAGACAGGATGGGATCTTGCCAGGGTACTTTACAAGTTTCTTTCTTACCCATAAAAACTTGTCTTGGCTCTGTCATGAAAGGCACCTGTTCCTCAAGTTTCAACCACTTCAGTCCACCCACCAAACAACACCTTGCAGCTCTCCAACGCCTATAGATTTTAGTTCGCCTGGCTGTGCCTCGACGGTGGAGCAGCCTGTAGTGGGGGCGAGTGCAAGGGGCCCAGACACAGGAAGTCTGAGCCAAGGCCTCGATGTGGACTTGCACGTTTATATCCTAACGCTGCCGTGGAAAAATGTGTAACTGGTTCTTGGTTGATCCCTGAGAACAAAAACAGCCCAGAGCTGCCCACAGCTGCCCTCCACCCACACACATCTGTAAGAAGAGGCTGGAGGTGTGGCCCAGTGGTTCAGCACTCACCTGGCTGGCATGCACAGGGCCCCAGTTTGCTTCCTAAGAAAGTAGCAACAGCCATCACTGACACCCTCAAAGGCTCCCAAGCCCTGGCTTCATCTCCATCCTGAAGGATGGCCTCGCTTATCGGTCAACTAAAGCTGGGCCGTACGTGGCCAAGTTCTGCATGACCCAGAAAGCCAGCTGTGCTGCTGCTTGGCCCTGGTTGGCTCAAGGGAACCAGAAGAGGCAGCAAGAAGGTTGCCTGGGAACACTCACTCACCTGAACCCTTCAGGCTATTCCCAGGCCATTTCCCAACTATCCAAAGCAAGGTACTGTTCTCACCTGGTGCAGGAGGACCCGTATGCTCAAGTTTCCCCCTCTCACCCTGGTTAAAGTCCATGAGAGGTCCAATGGTTAAGATCAGACACAGCAGGGCTGGGAATGTGGCTCAGTAGGTATCATACACGAGGCCCAGGGTTCCAACCCCAGCACTTCATAAACTGGACATGGTGGCGGCACACACATGCTTGTAATGCCGGCACTGAGGAGGTAGAGGCAGGGGGATCAGAAGATCAAGATCACCCTCAGCTACCCAGTGAGTCTGAGGCCAGCATGGGATTCATGTGACCCTATTTTCCCAGGGTTGCTATCTTTATTTTTTTAAAGTATCCCAGTTCGGGACTGGGGATGTAACTCCATTGGGAGAGTGAGTGCTTGCCTAGTGTACATTGAAGCCCTGGGTTACACCCTCAATGTGAAACGGGTGGTGACACACACCTGTAAACTTAACACTCGGGGGGTAGAAGCAGGTGGATCATCCTTGGCTACAGAATAAGTTCCAGGTCAGCTTGGGCTACTGTGAGACCATGTCTCAAAAAAAAAAAGGCGGCGGCGGCAGCTGGGGAGATTGCTCAGTGGTTAAAGATGTTTGCTTGCTTGCTTGCTTGCAAAGTCTGCTGACCTGGTGTAGCAGACAGCTTTAGGTTTGCTTGAGATAAACTTCCAGACCAGGCACAGTTATGGAGGAAGGGATTTATTGAAGTTTACAGGTACAGGGGAAGTTCCATAATGGCAGAAGAAGCTGGCCTGCCTTCACAGGACCAAACACAGAGAGAGAGGCACAAGCCAAAAGCCACTTCAGGAACTCCAGCTAGGCACAC